>NC_089527.1:14347638-14671508 GCF_963924715.1 Thunnus thynnus
AAGTAACTGACCACAGATACAGTTTTTTGTATAATTGTATAATTTGTATAATTGTGTGTGTGTGTATATGTGTTTTTGCGTATTCTGCACAGCATGTAGCTCTATTTGCCACTCTGCGGCGGATAGGAGAGACGATATCAAAGCCACCAGCCCAGCCAACAGCGTCCCAGTCTGAAGATCCAGACCTACCCAAGTCCTGCAGTGGGGTTGCTGGTGGACCGTCCAGGAACTGGTCCCTTTACCGAAGCCCCTGTCCTCACACACGCATCCTCTCCATCCTCATCATCCTCCGCACTGTCACACAAGGTAAATGGAAACCGCAAACAGATGTTACATGAATAAATGGGTCTCAAGCGTAACAGTAGGGTTATAATAATGAATCAGCTATTTTCTTTTGTTCAATTATTCCGCTGATTATTTTTTTCAATTAATCAATAAAGCATCTGCTGTATAAAAAGTCAGAAAGTTGGGGAAATGCCTATGAAGGTGACATCTTTAAATTGCTTGTTTTTAGGCCAACAGAAAAGAACCCAAAGATATTTAAAAATCCCCTCCAGATCCCCCTCTTGTTTTAAGACATAAAACACACAAAAATTCTCAGATGCGCTGATATAGAAGATATGGAATTTCAGGGCCAATAAAGTTTAACTGATAATTTTCTATTTGTTGTGGTTAATGCCAATACGATAACTGATAAGGACAATAAATAGATTTTTAGACTGACAAGTGTATTTTTCTAACACAACACCAATGTTTAAAGAGCCCCCACCATCCCTTGAATAAAGAATACATTTATTTATTGTAAACTTGTTTGTAACAACACCAGACGGCATCACCTTATTGACGATAAGATGAACTTTACATACTGTTGGACTGATTAACAGTCACCTAAAACCCTTGGCATCACTGTCTAGAAAGGGTTCAGGTCTTTTACAATAAACTGGATAACAGTCCTGTGGCATCATTCACTGCTAGTCAGTTACAAAGTCTGCAAGAACTGAACTAATTTTAATAGGGATGCACAATATTATCGGCACGTCATCGGTATCGGCCAATATAGGCTCTAAAATGAAATATCGGCGACGGCATGAAATGAACATTTTCTGCCGATTATGAGAGGCCAATTTGTTGCCTTCTCCTCCACCGCCTGACTGTGTTTCCCTCCACGGACTGTTTCACCCCGATGGTCCTGGTGCTTCCTCCGCAGGCTCCATTTCGCTCAGCTGCCCTTCAGACCAGCTGCTTCTTCTAGCAGAGGCTAGCTGGCTGTGCTTCCCTCTGGCCATGCTGCTGCTAACAGAGATTACATGCAGACATTCATGGTCCCCAGAGAATGAATTGTAATAACTTATGTGATCCCCAGAATTATGGTTGATATTTTTATTTTAATGTAGTAAAATATGTGTGAACTGTTGGATCCAATTATTTGAAAAGGGCAAGGAGCTTTTTGCTACATTCAAATTTTGGTCCCTGGCCTTTATCTTCTTGTTTTCATGAACTAAATGGGTGCAGGTTACATAGCTGATATATTTCTTCTTCCTCTCTGAAATGACTATCCATCTTCAAAGCTCAAGGGCCATTTCATTATGACTATATAGACTATTTTCTGTGAATCTGCACACCAGGTTTGCTCTCTCTCCTGCTCTGGATTGACATGAAACCAGATTGAGTGCAATGGGTAGATGTTTCTTCCCCTTAATTTTTGCTGGGATTCTGCACATAATGGGTACCATTCTGAGATGGAGCTCATTTCAAAATCATAAAAGAAAGCTTTTATCCCACGTCAGGTTGCATAAATCCAGTACGTTTGGGCATTTGAAGAGCATTTTTTTGTAGAGCTTCAAAAATTCTCAGAACTATCTGAGACAAAACGAGTTCTGTACTTCAAAAGTGAACTGCACATATCACCAAAGCACATTAGTAGAGTGTGAGAAAGAAAGGATAGCTGGGATAGTGAAAAACCCTTCTCTATGATGGAAGATGAGGCTTGTACCCTGGAAAGAAGATTTTTCTATAGATTGGTTTATAATGTAAAAATACCTAATCTAGCTTCTATCAGTTTCTTTTCCCAGCACTTTATGCTCTAACTAATGCATGCAACAGTTTTAGATGCAAGATTAAATTCCAAATGTAAGACTTAAATGACGTGAAGACATTAAATAATTCTGCATATGTGTGTGCAGCTGACGTGTTGGCCCAGGCTCTGGACGCCCTCCATACTGAGCTGATGTGTGAGGAGAGTCGAGGCCTGTTCATTTACTACGGAGGAGTGCGCATGTTGCTGTCGGTGCTTCGGGTCGGCCGCGGAGGGCTGCATCCATCCATAGATATTCTGATGCAGCTCACAGAACAGTCGCGTAAGTAGTTGTATTTTTGGCTACACATTATGGCTACACACCATCAGACAGACTGTAGTGTAGAACTCATCAAACTCATGTGATTAAGAGACTGCACCAAGGGTGAGAAGCAGCAGGTTTTTTTGACATATAAGTAATTTCTTCCACATATTTCACACTGAGCTAATCAGTCTTCACAAAAGGATCCGTATAATGTACCTCAATTTGATATTTAGCCTCAGTTTGAATGTAGAAAAATGAGTGTAATCGATAGTAATGACACAGTTTTTTTTTGTTTGCTTGGATTTTTTTTCATCATCATTTGGCATTTTCTTCTCATAGTTTTTAATCCATCCAAAAATGTTTTGTGGATGGAAGAATTTGTTAAAAAGGACTTAAATGTAGTTTGATGGTCAGAATTGGCCAATAACCAATATACCCTTGGCATTAAAAAATGCTTATGCTGTAGTTTACTTGTAGTTTTTATTAGATTCTTTGTAGACTGCTGACACATGCATACCGGTACATACACATTGATCTGGTAGAAGGCAACAGGCAAAATTATTAAAAGAGATAACAATAAAAAGAGACAACACATTTTTCCCCCAATGGGTCATGTCAGTATGTTCATGCTATAAAGCAGGTGAAGATTAAAACCATCAGAACCTACTGTGTGAGTGGGAGTCAACGGTGACAACACAGCCGACTTAATGATACATCACCACCACACTGTGTGCAGTGTTCTCAGTCACTATAGTATGTTATGATACAGTGTGAAGATCTTATTTCATTAATTATAAGATAATCATACTACAAACTTCTAATAAACTGACTAATGCTAAACTGAGGAAGTCAAACTGTGACAGATTTTAGAGGTGTAAAGTAAAAGGAATATTGAAACCCGTTACTGCACTGAGGGAGTCCAAACCAACCAAGTGACCTCAACACTGCCTGGAAAAAAAAAAAAAAAAAAAAACCTTTGAAAGCTGCTGTGATCACTCTTCTAGCCTAGATTTATAGACTGTCTTTACTATCACTATTTACTTTGATTTATACCAGCTTCTCCTGCAGTATCACTCCATATCATCCCCGTATAAAAACCACATGTGAGAGGTAGTGGTTTGTCTGAGCTCACGTCGGTCATAAACAGTGGTCAGGCGATGGATTTGGAAGTTGAGGTTGTAAAACCTTGGAACTCCACCACCTCCCGCCTTTTTTTTTTTTTAACAGGATGACAAAAAGACTTGATTGAGTCGGACGAGGAGGAGACAGCAGCTGCAGCAGGTTTCCATAGAAGTGTGAGTTCGGCAGGGTTATGAGCCGTATCATTTAAGACTGCTGTATGCTAATAGACAGCAGAGCCATGCGCCAGAGGCGACTGGGGCCAGACCTGCGTGCAGTTGTGTTTCAAGGGGACTGTAAGTCTAGTAAGACTTGCTAATTATTGTGTTTTACAAGCGGTAATGAGGGGAGACAGGAGAGGGGCGAGGAGGAGGGAGAGAGACGCTTACACCTGAAGGTTGCCAGTAAAACAAAACAAAACAAAAAGGTCTAATTGTACACAACACACACACACACACGCGTACACACAGCGTCCTGGTCATACTGCCACAGCTAGACTTTAATGTATGAAGTAGAGTCACATGCCGTACCTGTTACACAACACATCTTGTAAAAAGCACCTTCATAGTTCACAAAAAATGCACTTACATATACACAAACTCACTAAGTAGAAGTGTTTTACTGGCTTTGACTGATGTCTGGTAAATAGTGGGTAGTACATTAACCACCAAATTGCTTCATACAGTGTATTCAACTTCCATGGTCACATATGGACCCACTTGCTGTGTGTGTGTTTGGTTTGCATTCTTTCCATGCTCACCACTGTGGAGAAGTGTGGGTCGTTATGTGTTTTGGTGTTGTTGCAGTAAAGAAAAGCTCTTGATGACCTGCTTAAATCACTTTAGACAGGGGCTTTTTACCACTGCTCTTTGCTATGTGATGTTTCCCACAGCACCTACAGTATGTAATCGACCTTCAAAGTCGAAAGAAATGTGTCTGTATTTCTGTGTGTGTGTGTGTGTGTGTGTGTGTGTGTGTGTGTGTGTGTGTGTGTGTGTGTTTCCAGCTTTGTCTTTGACATAGGTGTAGAATGTAGCACAGATTAAATCACTGGGTGCTGCAAATGCTTGTTATGCTCCTGGTCTAAATTCTACCATAAGACAGACCCAGGCCAGTTGCAAACATCTTTATGACAATTTGATAATAATTTCAATAAACTAAGGACCTGGTGCCCCATCAGTTTTTAAATGATTCTCACTCTGGTCGGAATAAATAAGCTTAATACTTATATCTGCAACTTTTGTGTCACCTCTTTAGTGCTGAAGTTATTAGTCTTTTGATAGAAAATATATCAACAGTTTTGATAATCTATTAATGGTAAAGTAATTTTAAAAACAAATGTCAGACACTCTCATTTCCATTTTCTCAAATGTGTGAGGATTTGCTTCTTTTTTTCTTATTTATATGATTGTAAATTGAACATCTCCTGGTTTTACACTGTTTGTAGATTGATAACCTTAAATGTTACCTTGTGTTTACTATTTTCTGACATTTTGTAGTCTTAACTAGGACTTAGTTATCGATTAATCTGCCGATAATTTTCTCTATTCATCATTTTGTCTATAAAATGTCAGATAATAGTGAAAAAATGCCTGTTGTAATTTTCATCAATCCTGGAGAAGCTAGAACAAGAACATGTTTGTCATTTTTGCTTTAAAAAAATTACTAAAACATTTTGCTTTTTGATAATTTGATAGTAATTTTTGTTTGATGAACGAATCAATTGATCGACTAATTGTTGCAGCTCTAGTCTGAACAGATTAATTTGTTAATAGAAAGACAATCAGGTAAACAGAATAATTGATAGGTAATATAATTAACACCTCCCATCACCTCACACATTTGTTGTACTGATGTTCAGCTACAGAAATGAAGCCTAGCTGACAGCCACATTGTCCGTTCGCTGTCAGGAATTTATACAACAGTTTGGATGACATTAAACTTTGAAATATACCAAATGCGCAAGAAAAAATGTATCAAAATTGTTCTTGACATAACATTACATTTTTAAGCTTTTTAACCTTGAGATGAGGTGGTGTTTTTGCTGGAAAAGACTGACCAAACTATCCTATCCCTTTTTATCCTTCTCATATAATTACATTCTACCCTTTCTTATCCCTCCTCATCTGAACCTGATCCCGTTCTTCCCGGTCCCAGTCTTCTGCTGTGATTTGATGCCAGCAGGACCGCTGTACCAGCCAAAAAATGTCCCTCTGTTGCTCAGATTGTATTCCCTCACCCTGGTGCGTGGTTTAAGACAGTGGAGAGTTAGTTTTTGAAGGAGCAGGAATGTAAGTTTAGCAGAAACAAATGTTTGTTTACCAGGAACCGACTAATTTTAGGACTTCATAAGGTCCACATTAGCTTTTATTAATGTAAAAAATGTGTATCTGACATCTGTGTGGATCGATGCTGTAGCCCTTTCCCTGTTTCATCTCCCTGTGTGTATGTGTGTGCGTGTGTGCAAGACTATGGTTTGATGTAGTGAAGGTCAGAGTTAACAAGGACAAATACAGTCATCACAGAGTCGCTCCAACCAGCATCTGTGTCTCCGTCTCTTCAGTTTGATCGTTAAAGAGTTTTCATGGTTTGTTTGTGGGTTCATGTAGTTTTCATTCTTATGCAAATCCGGAAAGTATGGCAAGACTAAATTGATCATTTCCATCTCTTCAGAAGTTTTAACACTGAATACAAATATGTGTGTTGTTTATTAGAGTAATTGTTTTGATAATATCCTGCTTTTTCTTTGCTCTGGTTGTGCTTTTGTGCTTGTAGGCTACCTAAATCCCTTCCTGGAGGCATGTAGCTGTGACGAGTTTTTCCGAACGGTCTCCCAGCTTCTTAAAACCCCTCATCTGGAGCTGCCATCCCTGGAAAAGCTCTCCATCCTTCTACAGAAGCTCTCCGGCATCAGGTAGTTACAGTGGCCCTCCATGCTGATATCACATATTGAACAATTATTAACACGTCTCTAATTGGGGGAAGTAAATTCTTATTCTTCTTATTTATTAGTTGTTAATTGCTGTTGTGTTTTACAGCTCCAAGGAGGCAAAATTATTCAGTAATTCACAAGAAAAAGGCAAAGATTAGACAAACATCTGAAAGAATAAATACAATTTTGTGTGAATGTTTGTTCTGCTTACTGTTAATCAGCTCATGGATTTCGATCTTTGTGTATTTGCTGAGGTCACATCAAGTCAAAAACTTCACCATTTTTAATTTTCAGTTTATTTCTTGGACTAGTAGGTTGTATTTCCTGGACTCAGAAACTGGTGGTTTTCAGATACATCAAACAATAGAATGAAATAGAAAATGTGAAGTCTGATGTTTAAGTTTTAAACTTCATTATTGATCTGCTCAGGCAGGTAGTTTGACTGATGATGGACCCTTTCAACACTTGTCTACGGACTAACTTGTGCTTGTGTTGTATTTCTTTGGTTTTTATTTATTTTTGTCCAGGAAGAACCGACGTCTTTTCGAGCTGTCCTCCCTCCACCTCCAGATACAAGAGCTTCATCACAAAACCAACCACGCACACACCTTCCTCTGCCTCAACCTCAGGTCCATCCTCCAGAACCTAAAATAAAACTCACTCAACACGTGTTTCTCTACCTCATGCTGGATTCAAGGTCCGACATCCCGGTTAGGACAAAGATTACTCGCCTTCACGACTTCAGCACATCCACTCGGTCTTTCCATTTGCGCTCAAACTGTAATTACCATATTTCCAACTGGACTTCATGGCAGCAGCTCTATCCTGCTCTACCTCAAATAACATATGCAGACACATACTCTCGACTTATCCAATGTTATGTTTTTGAAGTTCTTTTGTCTGTCAGAAGTTCTTTTTTAATGTTGTGTATGTTTGCACTTTGTGACCTGTTTTTGTGTTCCTCAATGCTAATCTGATGTCTTGTCTCTTTATGTGTTTAAAATGCTTGCCAGTGGTCTTAATGGGTGTCTCATGTGCTCAGAGGAAGCGAGGCTGTGACTGTGAAGCTTTTTAATGGTAGTAAACAAAAAGAACCGAAGGACATTAAGATTGGACGGCATATGAAATGCTGAAATCCATATGTTTTGAATAAACTTGTCTTATTTGTTTGTTACAGATCACGGGTGGGATTGATGGGGGTAATGTTCTCAGTATGGGACACACTGGTGGTGTTGGTTGATGGAGGAGATTGGAGGGACTGGAACAATTACAGCTGATATTTAAAACGTACTTGTTCAGAGCCACCCGGAAGTGCTCAGCTGGTCTGGATTTGAAAGTGGTGCATCCGCTTTTTTAAGAGCTTTACAGCATCTGAAACTAACTTTGCAGGAGTTTATGTTCAGTTCAAGTTTTGTCAGTGTTTATTTTGATGAAAAATTTGTTGGATATGTTGTTGGATCATATATTTATTGTAGAATTGATCAATATTACACTTATTGTCTAACTTGAATTGATGAGTCTATAGATGATTTCTAATTTTGACTATAACATTTACTCAGATTTCTCACAAGAATGCATTTATTTTTATTAATCAGTTTTTCATCATTATGTTTGGTCTGAGGCTGCGACTACAGTAATGATTATTTTCAAGATCAGTTCATCTGTGAAAGATATTTTTAATTTCTGTGCATTTCTAAGCACATTTGATGATAATGGGAAGAACAGAGATGCAGACTCCTCACCTTTCAGCAAAATTCGCTTTTTTGAGGTCAAAATAGGTCGCCTACGAGATTCGTGTAGATCCGAGGAGAATTGATTAATTTTAACTTCAGCGATACGAATCATTGGTTTGGAGCACAGAATTCTAATTATGTGGTTTGGTGCTTTCCACTCATATAAACCCTGAGAACCTCTAATGCACATCTTAAAGGGCGTCTCATGCATTACCATGACAACAGCAAAACAACAAACAACAGCAAATTGACAAACGGTTTGATTTCTACAAGTTGATAAGTCAGTGGTTTTCATGGCTGCTTATCTGTTTACACGGCAATGACAGACAACTTTAATTTACACCAGTTTATTTGATGCGTATTTGAAATAACAGTATTATGAGTATTATGGTAATACCATGTTGTTTCCTCCTTGGTAACAGCATCAATATTTTCATAGTTTTATTACGGTAATCAAAGACAAATGTTTGAATTCACATTTGCATTTATGTTACTTGTCATATGTAATTATGCATATTGACTAGATTTAAACGTTTTATGAGTTTTACCAATTACAGGCCTGATAGTGGAAGAGTGTTACTGAAGAAGCTACTGTAAGCTGATTTCCAAAATACTTCTTTATCTTGTTGTCTTGTTTTTGTGTTGTTGATGTATTCAGCTTCTACATCTGTTGATTCTTTTTATGTGTTTTATGCGGGGTTGTTTTACACCATAATGAATAAGTTTTCAGGCAGATGTAAATATACTTATTAGTAACTAGAAATGAGCATGTAAAGCAAATATGTTTCAAAATTTTCTCCCAGGCAAACATGTCCCCAGATCACACTAGTTGTGGCAGGTTTTCTCTATTCACGCAATGTTCTCAACTTTTTTACCCCTTACCTGTTGGCAGGTTAAAATTTAAAACATTGTGTGACAGTTAATATTTAACAGAAACCACCTGCTGGAGAAAACATTCAAGAACAAAGATGTTTAAAAATGTTCTGCCAAACTAAATTCAACTTGTTTGAGACATTTAAGTCGAAGTAAATTCTTTGAGAGATTGCAGACCCTGGGAAACTGTCTGCATCTGCAACAGGCATTAGAGTTGCAGTAAATTATTTCAACTGGTGGAAACAAGACACATGTTGATATCATAGTGAACTGTAAAAAATACTATTCTTGAAGTTTGGAAATCAGATGAATTTATAGCATCTTACCTTCCTAAAACAAACTAAATCACTATAGTCACTGTATTTACAACACTTTTGAGCATGTTTTATTTTCCTTTTATCTGTTTAGGGGCTTCTGAATCATGGCTGTGGTAAAGACAAGGATGTAGCTTTTAGTTTAGCCCATTTAATGATCAGAGAAGTTATCCCAAATTACTTTGGTTTCTAACTACTTCAGTTATTGCCTGGCAGGCACCAGAACACATGCAAGAGCAATGTTAAAATTTCCTTTTATATACAAGATGAACTGAAAACAATTTATTTTTAAAGCCCTTTGAAAAATGATTGCGGTCGTTGTAAATGAGTGGCGTAACTAGAGACCAGAGGGGGAAATCCCCCACCATCCTTCTGAGCAAATCACCCTGATTAAGTCTTTACTTGCTTACTTTTTTACCACTTTACCAACAGTAAACAGCCATAGATAGAGGAGGTTATATTAAAGATAAAAGAGGAGAGCAGAGTTTGCTGGCAGTATTTCGGAGGAGGAGAATATATTGCATTCCCATTGAGGCTTTTGTGAGTTTTTTGTTGCATCTGGATGGTATCAAATGGAAAAATCCAGCTTTATGATCAACAGTGGAACACAGTGTGCATGGCAGCAGAGTAACCACTCAATCTTGTGTTGACCATTTTTCAACAAGCCACCCATTTAGGTTACGTGTACACACCCAACCCTGATACATTTAACAAGTTTTAACTTTAAAACTGGTCTTTAACTTGACTAGGCTGTTGTGTTAGACAAAAACGTGAAAATCATTAGGATTCATCCCTTGGGCGCCAAGATTATCTGAACCAAATTTTATGGCAGTCAGTCCAATATAATTGTTGAAAAGATATTACACTAAAACCAAAAATATCAACCTCTCCACTAGAGGAAAAGTCAGGAGATCACCGAAGTCAGTGGGCTTCATCCTCTGGGAAACAAGAACGCCTGTACAAAATTTCATGGCAATCCTTTTAATGGTTGTCGAGATATTTCAGTCTGGACCAAAGTGGTGGACCAACAGACTGACATTTCCATCCATAGAGCCACTCTGCTAATGTGGCTGAAAATCGTTTTCATATGTTTTTTATCACTTCAAGGCAGATGTTGTGTGGTTAATAAAATCACTGTCAAGATCATTGTCATCAGCCATTTCTTGAGCATCCATCTCCTCTGCCCTGGAGCATGTCAGCTCTCTTGATAGAATACAAATTGACTGAAAACTGGAGCTCACTGTGAAGCTGGTTGTCACTTTCTGATTCCATCAACTTATTTGCTTTGGGGAAGCTGTAATTTGGAGCTGTTTAGGAGCTGGACCATTTACTGGCTTAATGTCATAATGCTGCAATACCAATAAGGCCATCTTCTAATGAAAAGCTGGGACACATCAGTACAGTTTAAATGATCTCAGGTAAACGGACCACAGACCCGGCAATCAATTGGCTATCAATTATGATCCTTATGAATCAAACTGTCCTGCTGTGAACGGTTCCCTGACCGGCCATCATTGCAGAGGGAGCTTTGGACAGTTTGAAATCATGTCAAAAGAATAAATAACTGTCAAAAAGTCTCAAACCACCCCTGCATGATAATTTACTTCTCTGCTTGTGATCAGTATGTTCACAAAGTCACATTTCCACCCAAAATACACGTAACAAACCTGTCTCAAAGAAGGAATTCATGTGATTCAGAAGCTGAAGATTTAGGCAAAAATATGACTGGAACATACTGAGGATTGAGTGGACCGTGATGATGAGATGAGATAAACTTTAATGCCCCAAAGGAAATTTGTCAAGGGCAAAAGTGCTACACAGAGCTGCAATCAAGCGATACATGTCAAAAAAATACCTCAAATTGACAAGACAATGCAGTGGTGCACTAGTGCAAAAAAGTGTTGTACACCGCTGCAATCACATAATACATAACAAGACATATACTGTGTAACACAACAAGGTAATGCATTAGTGCACTAGTGCAAAAAAAGTGCTGAACCCAACTACAATCACACAATGCAATAAAAGATGACTAAATACTTGATTCTCTAGACAATGCTGTGGTGCATACATGCAAAAGGTGCTGCACACAGCTGCAATCAGTCAGTAAGCAATACATGACCAGCATGATCAATGTAATTCAAAAGTGAAGTGAAGATGGAGGTTTCAGTTTTTCTGAATTTTGTTGAACTTGTCAGTGTTGGAATCTACAAGCCAAAAGGGGAAGCGTGTGTGACACTCAAACAAATTTTGGGTGAAGTATCACTTTAAAAGACCTTATTGCCAGTATGCCCACTACAGGAACTGTGAATGGCGTATTTATTTACTTTCATGATTTCATTTAAGTCTGGTCTGCACTGCAGTCGGCACGCCGGTGTCTGCTCCCTGTTCCCTAACACGCTTAACTCTGCCAGTCTACTCTGCACTGCATCACCCACACAAGTTTATACACTGGTCTTGATTTATGTTTGAGTTTTTTCAGAGGACCAAATATTCTGAAAATTACCCTAAAGAGTCCCCCAGCTCCAGTCTGGCTGGTAAACCTCATTAAACTGTTATTTGGTTGGTGGGGAGGAGGCTGGCAGGGCGAAACATTAGCGGTTCCACTTCAGCAGAACCATAAAGCCAAGTCAATCAGCGATTTGACATGGCAGACCACCAAATGTATATTATTTCCTCCAGCCACAATATGCTGCTTGAGTAACACAATAAGCACACGGATGTTCTGGTAAATATACCTGACTGTAAATGAGGTAGCTAGTGTGTTAAGGAGTTGTGAGTGGAAGCAGCTGTCAGAGGTGATTCATGGTAGATGGGCTGGGATCACACTGGTTTCCAGTTTCTAGTTTGTTTTCACTTCTTTTATTCTGCTTTTCTGTCATTAAGGACCAAGAGGTCTGTATTTGATGCTGGTTGTATCATTTAAATTGATAGTGCTTTATTCACGCTTGACATGTGTTTGTGTTTGTGTCTGTGTCGCCAAATTTTTGTTTGTTTTCCTACTTTTCATAACAAATGTTATTGTCTCATAAAGTGGAAAAATATTCTTTCCAAAAAGTGTTAGCTGCTGATGTTTGCACTTGGTTGTAAAATGTTTCCAACCACTTTTTTTAATTATGGAAATTAATTTCTTTAAGAAACTGTGGTAACTGTTTTTATTACTCAACATAATTGTGTGTTGGACAGTAAAAGGCTAAGCTAACACATGTTGAACCATAATTTTTTATGTTTATTGCAAATTTAACAGTATACCCAGATCTGTGACGCCTTTGCTCACCAGAAGACCACTTTTATTGGACTTGTGTAGTGTAACTATTTCTTTACAAACAACAGTTTATCCTCAGCACAGACAAGCTGTTTTGCCCTGACTCCAATTCTTATGCTAAGCCAAGCTAATTGCTTACTGTCTCCATCTCCATCCTTAAAGTGGACATATTATGCACATTTCTGGGTCGATATTTTATCATCTGGGGCTCTTCTGGAATATCTTTGCATGATTTACAGTTCAAAAAACTCCTTATTTAACTCACACTGGTTCATTATGCAGCCCTTCAGTTCAGCCTCTGTCTGAAACAGGCCGTTTCAGCTCCTGCCTCTTTAAGGCCCCCCTCCCGATGAGCCCACTCTGTTCTGATTGGCCAGCTTATACAGAGTTTTTTAAACAAATAGCCAGCTGCTGAGACTGCATTCACACCGGATAGGTTTTGTGTATGTCCCTGAACAAACGACCAAGTAGACAATCAGGATGTTTAGAGCCGAGCCAGGCTGACCAGTCCAAAACTTTAATGGATATGAATCATTAATAAAGGGTTAAATGTTTCACACATTTTGATAAGTCATCAGGTCTGCAGTTATAAATCGTTATAAGTCAAAGGGTTATAATAATTTATTATAACTGTAGTCATCAGATCTGCAGTTATATTTAATTAGTCATGATGAACATAATTAAAGTCTGCGGTTACAAATGTTAATAAATAGTTGTAGATGAATCTTCATCTGGATGCCCTGCAGCCCTTTTTTTCTTTATGTGCAAGAGTAGCAAGAATGTCATCGTATCCAAGGTCAACATAAAACTTCATTAGCTGAGTTCTCTCCATTATATGGTGGCTGTGTGCATCTGAAGTTGGCAGGCTGATACATATGAATTTATAGTAAATTATCTTCACCCAAAATCCATATCTTGATCTTGAGCGCCTAATATAATAACTTGTTCAAATAAGTGTCAAAATATTGATAGAAAATTCTTAAACCACTCCTGCTGCATAATTTACTTCTTTGCTGTCCATCAGTATGTTCCAAACACAAAGTGTGGCTAAAAACACTGCTTCTGTGCTCGTCTTCATACATGATCTTTCATGCTCACAACCGGGCCTGTGCAATGTTTTGCGCACACTACAATGCCTGCCTCCTGCATTTTTGTTTTTCATAAGGCCTTCTCCATCATAACTCTTCTTATACAAAGAAATTCTCTCCTTATGACTTTTGAAAGTCTGTGCAACATGGCAGCTCTAGAAAAGCGCTGTTGCTTCTTAGTTTTCTCAGGGCTGACAGTCTATAAAAAAAATCCCCTTAAAATTTTCTTTATTTTTTTATTAATGTTTTGACTTTAGTGTCTAAGAAAAGGCCCCTTTGAAAATGAGAGTCCTTAGTTCACCTCAACAAGTTGATCGTCATAATTTGAAATAACAAAATAAAGAGGATCCAAATACATAAAGTGCATTGTGTGCAGATGTTTTCTAACATTTGCTTCAGAGGAATTTTCCTTAAAGGGCAGTTTCAACATTGTATTAATTGCTGTTGAAAGCATTCTACTGATTAGGAACACAGTTCATCCTGTCCTGCAATCAAAGAAACTACACCTGACTGAGATCTGGGCATTATTTCTTCTCCAGCTGTTTGATGTGTCTGCAGATGACTGACAGGGATGAGTGTGTGCATGTAGTTGTTGTGTTGAAGGTGAAGAGGTTGCTGACTGGCAGACGTTTAATGATTCTTCTGGTTGGCACTCCTTCCCCTGGGAGGCTCTTTATGGCTTCATGCTCTTCATTTAAAGGCACGCCAAGCGCTAAAGATGCAAAAACCCTGATGACACACACACTTCTGCATACATGTGTGTCCCTACTGAATGTGGGTGCGTTGTCAGACTTAAAGGCTATTCAAGTGGAAATTATTATTTTGAGTGTTTGAAACCTGATGAGAGAAAGACCTCCGTATTGCCCTGATGCCCTAGAGCAGCATCGGCGTTTCCACTGCCAGACAGATCTTTTCTTAAACCACCTTAAGATCCCCAGCCAGCATATACACACCTAATCATTTAGCTAAAGCCATGGGAATCCAGCCACAAATACACACCCACACACAGCGAAATGATGATAGAGATGTGTGCTGAGGTGACAGCTGACACTGTAGTGGCTGATGTCATGTTGGTGGAAAGAAAGTCTTTATTATTTTTCTTAAAAAAGATAAGTGGTTACAGTGATGTTTACTCAAGTGTTGTCCAAAATGAGATTTCCTCCAGGTTGTGAGAATTGTTTGGTTGACGGTGTTGCATCATTTTCTAATCCACAGTGGTGGAAAGTAACTAAGTACATTTATTCTGTGACAGAAAGCAGGTAAGGAAAGGAGCAGCATAGCCCTTTACCACCTAGAAGTAAAGGAAAAGGAAGGTGGGGAAGGAGAGGAGATAAATGAGACACACCTGTGAGACGGGGGAAGGGGAAAACTAACAAAAGCAACATGGAGGAGAACAGAGAGGAGTGAGAGTGACAAAAAGAGGACATAATTAGAAGACTTAATCCAGTTTTTGGACAACCTACCTCACCTACCTAAGCAAAAGAACCGGCTGGATTTTCCTGGATCACGCTGAACAACCATGGGCTGAGGAAATGTGCTGATTCCTGTAGCGGATTTGGGATGAAAGTTGGTCTGTCTTCCCTCTGATCTGCTCGGAAGCTGTTCCTTGCCTGGGTTGGATTTCCAGAAAGTGAAGTTAAGTGCTAAGTCTCCCTGCCTGTAACTCTCCAGGCGTCTCCTTACCCTGCTCACCTCTTTGGTCAGCCATCCAGCCCCCCCCCAAAACCACACACACACACACACACACACACACACACACAGTCATGTTTCCATCACTTCAGAGGATATTACATTGACTTACATTCATTTCCTGGAGACTTATCCTAACCGTAACCATAACCACCACATGCCTCACCCTAACCTGAATATAACCCTGAATTTAATTTAACTTTAAACCAAGTCTTCACCCTAAAATTAATGATTTATGTTAAGGGGAATTGCTTTTGTCTTCATGAGGGAGGCGAGTCCCCACAACATGACTGTGTAAACAGATTTATGTTCCCACAACATGAGGAATACCTGGACCACACACACACACACACAAAGGTTGCACCATTGAACTGAATACTACTGACTTTAACCCATTCACATTCATTCACACTCACAACTCACAACAATCTCTGTAATGGAAACTATTTAGGGGACTGTGGATTTTGCATTTGACTTTTTTTGACTAAACAATTTGATCGAGTAAAATGAACTGAAAAAGATTTGGGAGTGTGAAAGAAAGATTTTGAGTTAAAATTACACCATTATTTGATTTGAGTGATTGTTTCAACTATTATTTGGTTTCAATAACATTTAATTAATGAGGAAGATGAATTGTTGAATTGTGTTTTTTTTCTAATGTGGTATACTTTTGTAGCAAGTGTAATAAGCTGTCTGGGTTATCTCTCTAAATTGCTCATGTGTATATATAATTTTTTTCTAAAAAGTGACAGGATTGGCATTTTGATTATACTCCTGTCTGGCGCCCAACACTTACTTTGAGTAAATATTTTACTTTAGTACACTTTTGAGGTACTCATACTTTACTAGTATTTCCATTTGATGCTACTTTATACTTCCACTCCACTACATTTCAGACCAAAATATTGTACTTTCTACTCCACTCTACATTTATTTGACATCTTTAGTTACTTTTCAGATGAAGATTTGACATAATGGATAATATAACAAGCTTTTAAAATATAACACATCGTTAAAGATAAAACCAGTGGTTTCCAACCCTTTTGGCTTTTGACGTTTTACAAAAAGCAGTGTGTAGTTGGGGTCACATTTCAGATGTCTGTGAGTTGTTAATGGCTCCACTAAATCATGATTTTTCCTTCTAAACTTCTCACATGGTTTCATTTCATAAATGTTCAAATGATCCAATATTTCACCAAAAATCAAAGATCAGAGAAAAAGACCAAAAACTGAAAACAGATTTGTGAATCAGAACTTTGTTTTTTCTTCTTTCCTCTCCCATTAATCATCTCATCACCCCTCAGATTTATCTGGTGACCCTTTGGAGGGGCCCGACCCCTAGGTTGGGAACCACTGGACTAAAGTAGCTAACTGTATGTAAAATAGTTCAAACTAGCTTCACCTGCAGCAGCTACAACAGTAACATGCTGCTTACACACTGATGCTTCAGTATTAATAATATAATGATGTCATATATAATAATATATCAGTCAGGGACACCAAACCACTACTTTTACTGCAATACATTAACTACATATTGCTGCTAATACTTATGTACTTTTATACTTATGTATAGTAGGATTTTTCATCATGCAGGACTTTTAATTGTAGCAGAGTATTTTTACATTGCTGTATTGGTACTTTTACTTAAGTAATGGATCTGAATACTTCTTCCACCACTGCTAATCCAAGACTTCTTGAATAAGGAACAGAACATTATAGTTTGTAGAAGGTTTCAATTGTTCTTCTTCTCTTGGTGACAGTTAGTTTTGATTTCCACATTGAAAATTCAGAACTTCAAGCTTGAAGCGTCCCATGTCTCACAACCATGGATGTATTATACATCCATGCTCACAACGCCAAATGCAAACAATCCATATGGTTGACCGTGACAAACTGTATCTCTCTAGCTAGCTAGCCATAGCTCTCCTTATAGCTAGTTAACTAGCTTGCAACATTTACAATGGATTTAGACATCACTCTACATAAATAATCAGTCTTATTTTATTTAAAGTGTTTTTAAGCAAGAGAAATGATTATATGGCCTTAAGTTGATTACTTTTGATTGATGGTGTTGACCTCCATGTTCACTTCTGTGCATACTGCCATTGAGTAATGTCAGAGCATTTGTTTTTCAGTGATGTTGGGGTGCATGAAATGGGCCCGGGTTTCCAAGTCAAAGCTCCGACTTAAAGATCCTCTCAATCGTCCTTTTTCAAATAGTAGGTTGGATATTTTCAAGTTCTGAGGTGTCTGGAGAGCAGCATTATGACACCATGTTTTTTGGGGGGCTTTTTTGTAAGAAAAATACAGTAGTAGTGAGGTACACAAAAAATAACATAATAAGAAGATTTAATGCTTAATAGTAAGGAGAAACTAATTAATTGAGAGAAAATTTGGTTCTGGTTCCTGAACTCTTTCTCGACTTGCAGTAGCAAGCCAGTGGGAGAGATGAAAAGTGCATTTGAGGGCGAAAACTAATACTTGAATGAGGTTAAAGTCTTTTTCCAGTGAAATTATCTTTCATTTGATAAACCATCAAGTTAATGTGTCACATTTAATGACCTATAATTAAATGATGGAGGTTTGAATGAACTGGAAAATGTTGTGATTAGCAATTTTCCATTTAATGTCTCTAAGCCATTTACCGACCCTGTCAGTGTCCGCTGTCATGGCTCACAAATAATCCTGGATGCACCACTACAGTATATGGGATCCTATACTATACTTCAGGCCACTATCAGTTTTGTTCATCTTTGGCATTATGCACATCATGTAATCTTATATTTGGTTGTGAAACATTTTGTTGTAAAACATTAGAACATTTTTGAGTACTCATCCTGCACCTGGTGATATATACGTAGATTTATCCAATCAAATGTGAATTTTGAATTGATTTGCATTTTATTTATTATTGGCATAATTAGAATAACTTTTAGATTTTCCCTACACAGATGCTACAGAGTTCATTAGAATAACTTTTTAGTTAGTCATCGCTCTAAAGATGGCGATGTCAGTCTGTCGGTCAGTCAGTCCACCAGACTGAAATATCTCAATGATTGAAGGGCCGCAACTAACGATTACTAACATTATTGGTTTAATCTGTTAATGCTTTTCTTGACTAATCAATTGGTCGTTTAGTCTATAAAATGTCTGAAGATGGTGAAAAATGTCAGTCACTATTTCCCAAAACCCAAGGTGACGTCCTCATCATAGGATAAAGAAACCAGAAAATCTACACATTAGAAAAGCTGGAACCAGAGAAACATTGATATTATTTTCTTTAAAAATAGCGATTATTGATTATCAAAATAGTCAGCGATTAATTTTTTGGTTGATTGAGTTGATTTATTGGTTGAATTAGTCGAGTAATTGTTGCAGCTCTAAATGATTGCCATGAAATTTTGTACAGACAGTCATGGTCCTCATAGATTTAATTCTTCTGACATTGGTGACTTTTCCTTTAGCACCACCATGAGGTTGACATTTGTGACTCTGAGTGAAATCAAAAACTATCTGATGTATTCCCATATCAACCTCAGTGTATTTGCATTTTAAGTGAAAGGTCTGACTCTACTGCTTTTGCTACCCTTAGTCCCTCAGGTAGTTTGTACCACATCCTACGGAGTCCTGATGGGTCAATCCAGAGCCAAGATATAATAGAAAAATGCAGATTTTATAGTTTATTATTGCTTCTCACTCAGTCACTGCTTTACAAAGTCAAACACCAAGCCATGTTTTGCCATACATCTTTATTAAAGTATACATTATGTACAATAATAAGTTATATATACAGTTACACTTTGGTTCTGTGATGAGACTGTGTGTGTTTCTACATGTTCTACTATACTGTATGTGCTACTGAGGTAAGTAATTCATGTTTTGGCTTCTGTATATCATCCTATCAGCATAGTGTATGTCAGACAAGATTCTGCCTGTCTGAAAACAGGGCTGGGGTCCATTTCATTTCAATTCAATCCAACAATTAGATTATTTACACAAGTCCAACAGCATAAAACATAATAAAAAAATAACTAGTTCAGCCTGTTTTGAATTGAATTGGAGTTGATGAAGACAACCCTGCACTAAGAAGGCAGATGATTTAAATGTGAGCGTTTTATTTGCCTTGACACAAGATGTTGAAGAATAAAAATATGAATGCATGCTTGATAAACATGCACATTAATTAATTTAAAGTGCCAGAGTCCAGCCCCGGTGTTTGCAATGTAAAGTGTGAATAGAAAAGCATCAGAAAAGGGAACTTGGCAGAAGATGGTGTGTTTGATTCTGTGCAGAGCGGTCATGGGACATTATGCTGACAACATCAGACATCAGATAAAGATCATTCCTATTCCCAAGAAACTAGATCAAAGCCAGTCTTGGCATTGCTTGTTAAAGTTGAACTTTAGAGCTTACTGCTGAGTCTTAAGGCTTAACCGCTCAAGAAACCAGGATCTTGACCTACAGCATTTTATCTGTTAACATAATCTTGATTATACATTTAAAATCACTATTGTCTTGACAAAAAATTTAACTTGATGCTAATCTGAGCTACCTTCTACCTCTATACGTACAACCGACATCTGCTGCTTTACAGAAGTGGACAACTGCAACTACATATTGTTCTCATTTGCCATATTGGTCCCATAGGGGAGAGGGGAGCTCAAATCCTGTCTAAGCATGACTGAGCCAACCACAAAAACTGAGCAAGATCAGACATTATAGTATCACCGCAGTGCTGCTTCCACCACGACCGGCTGCATTCTTGCTCCGTTCACAGTGCAGCAACCCCGGGGGCAGTTAGTCATGCCCCTACCGTGGCATCTCTCCTTTTAATTCAGGATTTTACAGCTTTTCCACTGGGCTTTCAGTGGTTAAGTGGCCCTAAATGCTTAATTGGGTGCTGGAAATCACAGGCACTTTGCACCCGCTCTGTAAACCACAACACTTCAGCCTATTAGAGGCCCGGGGAGCCACACGCCAAATAATTAGGGCTGGCGGCAGCACTAGACCACAGCACTGGGGTAAAAGGGGAAGAAGAGGGGGAGAGGAAGAGTTATGAGGGGGTCACAGACTGGGTCACTGCTGAGGAAGTAGTTGCAGTAAGAGAGTGTGTCGGTCTGTGTGTGTGTGTGTGTGTGTGTGTGTGGAAGCCATGGAAAGTGGATTTACACGTGTGTTTGGGCATGCTGTGTTCAAGTGTGTATGGTTGGTTGAACTTTTCTATAAACCTCATCTGTTTGTGATGAGTGTTTCCACACTTCACACACACGTGTTAATCAAGAGACACATCTGAGTCGGGGTCAATCTTGACATGAAAAAGGATGTTGCAGAAATTTTGGTCACAAAAGTTGTTAATAAAAACCTGTACAATGTTTTAATTTAAAAAATAATAATACTGTTCCCTGTTTTTGACCAGGGTATTGTGTTTGCTGGTTATATCACAATTCAGCAAGAGGCACTGGGGCGTCCCCAAACACCCAAAGTTCACAAGCGGTGTTTACCGGAGGTAAGCTGAGATGAATGATGTTTTAGCATTTCCAGCTGGGCGTAATGATTGCATTTTTAGTAGGGAGCTGATGTCTGCTGTCTCCCCTGTATGATGACAGCATAGCCCAAGGCACAGTCATGAATGTTAACTGATGTTGCGGTCAAACTGGGTCGCTTTCTTTTCACAAACACAAACATCTAGCTATGTTAGCAGACCAGAGGGTTCAACAAGAGCACAACTAAGAAGGGATCTTGATTCTTGGTGCTGCCGGCCATTTCCAATTCAGCAAACTGTTGAAATATCCTTATCTTCTCACCACTTTTTTCAAACTCAAGCACTGCATGAAAGATTTTCTATCAAACCTTTTGAAAATAGACAGAAAAGCTGTTGCGTCCAGCGCACACTTCATCCACCTTTTTTTTGTTAAAATTCTCAACAATTTGAGAAAGACAAAAATCTAATAAAATAATTGTTATATTCTTGCAGAGGAAAAAATATCCAAACTAGCCAATTAGAGAATAATCTGAATCTGACGTGTTGGATTTTTGTCTTTCTCAAACTCTTTAGTACTTTAGAGACAGAAAATTAAGATCATACAAAATATTTTGGATTAGCTTCTTGACAGGGAAAACCCATGATAGGAAAAAAATAGGACTGTGTCCACAGAGGTCCACTGACATTCTTCATGTGATGGTGGTAATGCGTATACTGTATTATGTGCTGTCCTCCTTGTCAGAGCAGTATCTGTCCCAACATACATGTATACTCAGAAGTCTCTGCTCCACCACATATTTAGACACTGGCGCAGCGTTGGGAGGGAGATGGGAATGGGGACGTGCAGACCAACTGGCTGTGAAAACTGCTGATGCCCTGCCTCCCGCCCACTGCTGCCATCTCATTGCTGCCCAGCACGTCTGAGCAGAGTGACTCGACAGCGTCCAGCCTCTCGATCTGTACCAGGCGGGTCAGGAGGTCGGGGATGCTGTAGCCCGCCGTGCTCACCCTCTCAAAGAGCTGCAGGCCGTCGCTCATGCCACCGATCTCGTCGCGCTTCAGGCCGAAACTCTCGGCCAAGTGTCTCCACGTCTTCACCACGGCCGCCTCGCTGCTGTAGGAGGAGCTCAGCATGCGGCTGGCCTTCTCCAAACAGTCAAAGGGAAGCTCTGTGGGGCTCAAGCCTTGAGAAGGACAAGAGGATCACACAAAGAGATATCAGGACTTAATTCAAAGTTCATTTTTTGTCCTTTGCTCACCCTTAAATGCACTGCAATTCGTATTGATTCATGCTTTTATTCAAGGATTTTAGCTAAAGCTGTTGGATTTTATACCCATCCAGCTGCTGTATTCTTATTTATATTTTTGTCTTTGTTCTATCTTAATCTACTTTGCTGCTGCAATGACCCAGTTTCCCTTCAATCATGTTTGGTTATATTTTTTTTTTTTCAAAAAAAAGATGCATCTGTGAGCATAGGAAGTAAGTTATTTATCAAACAAAACATACATGCATGCACACACCTTCACTTCCTAAGTCATTTAGTCATGGATTAAGTCTGAATCTTGTTTACTTGTGGAAAAACAAGACAGTGGAGTGAGGTACTGACTTCTTTTCAATGCTGTTTCACTTCCTCAAGCAATTTTATTCAACACAGTTCATGAATAGAGAAAGAAGTGAAATGCCCCCACAGCACTGGCATAAATCAATTCCTGATTAAAAACCTTTGGTAAATTGGATATTTTCTCCTGTTTGAGAGAGACTTACCCTCTGTCACATTGCACGCTCTGGCATACAGATCCAGGATCTTTTTCCTTCGACTTTGTAGCATCTGTGTGGGGAAAAAAAATACAGCACAGTTTGATTTCCAGATGATACTGAACTGAGTATCTGTTCATAATCATATTTTTTTACTGCAGTTAACATCTTTAAAGGTCCAATCTTCCTACCCCTGGGGTTTTATTGTTGTTGTTGATTGCGGTCACACTGCTGGCGATGTGGTTGACATTGCCGATGTGGTTGGGACTCTGGACGTTATTGGTTGGGTTGGCAGCAATGTTGGGGGTCCCGTTGCAGGCACGGTCGCGGTCCAAGAGGCCCAAAGAGAGCAGGCAGAGGTCAGGCTTGTTGCCCAGATTGACGAGGCACAGGTTGGGGTTGGGGTTATTGGTCTCAGCTGATCCCTGCTTCTCCAACGCCGCCTCCTCGTCGCTGTCCATGCTCCGGCTCAGCAGCTGCTCGTTCTCTGATGAGGCGTCATTTTCACTGCGCACACACATATATTTTGATGATATTCACATGTGCGCATATTCACTGGCACCACATAAAGCACTTAAAATGCACATGGTCTCTCGCCAAAAAGAGCTGATGCTGAACAGTGGTTCATCAAACGTTTGGTCGAGCTATTAGACAGACCTGAGCTAGATCCTCCGGTGGGATTACTGGCCGGTTTTTATTGCATACTATTTTCCATCACAATGTGATTTACTCAACATTTCAGTGTCCAAATCCACATAAAAATCCATTTTTAAAGGGCTTCAAATACTGCACTCAAGAACATTGATGCTCTAAATACACTGCATACTCAGTTTGATTTTTTTGTTAAAGGA
Source organism: Thunnus thynnus (assembly GCF_963924715.1). Lineage (NCBI taxonomy): Eukaryota > Metazoa > Chordata > Actinopteri > Scombriformes > Scombridae > Thunnus > Thunnus thynnus. The sequence continues at coordinate 14,371,083 of NC_089527.1, forward strand.
ATAGTTTAAAATTTTGGGAAATACGCTTATTTGTTTTCTTGCCAAGTGTTAGACGAAAAGATTGATACCACTCTCACATAAATCTACAGCTAACAGCCTGTTAGCCTACCAGCACCTTTGAAGTGAACTTTTTAAGAGGTTATATCTCATATGTTCAATCTGTACAAAACCAGAAGTGTAAAAACAACTGTTTCAACACAGGGTTATGTGCACGACTCTTTATTAGCTGGGCGCGGTTCTGTGAGCTTTAGAGGTTCTTTTCCTTTTAAGTAGAGTTTATGTCACAAGAAAAGCTATATGCTTAGAAGAATGTTACAGGCAAGTTTAACATATTTGTGTTTCCTTTTTAAAGTAAAAAGTCTTCAACATGTCAGTAACAGCACAGATAAAAGCAAAGCAACTATGATGTAAATCCTATCTTTTACTGTTCTCACTGTATTCTGCTTTGCACACAAACATATACATGCATATGCTCTTACGCTGATCAGTATCCCACCACGGTGTATACTGCATACTGCATGCTGTTATACTACATAAAGGCGTGAATTACACACAGATGACTCGTGTCTGTCCAAACTTAACAGGACCTGTGACAAATGAAAATGAACTGGAAAAAGTATGCTGTTGTTGCTGTTGCCATAGCTGCTGATGTTTCTAAGCTGTTCCTGTGATTGACTGAAATAGCCCCGCATTTTACAACATGATACCATGTAATATCATTTTATTACTCGTCTTCTCCCTCTTCTGTGCCTGCGCTGGATTTTCTCGCAAAAGCACCTCATTGACAGAGATGCTCACAGAATGCCATTGTTTCACAGTCCCACGCTCTAATCCTGAACACACACACAAAATGGCATTGTTTCCCAGACATCTAACACCCACTCTGGCAGCTTAAGCAGTGAGTTAGCACATCTTTTGGCATGCTGCTATACCACACTGTTTACTGCTATTGATGCTGAGGAGTGTGTGCGCGCATGTTTATCTCATCTATTCTTTAATTTAAACCCCTTCCATATATTCAAACAGTGTATCAATCTAAGCATGTACGCTGCAGTCACTGAAACATCTGAGCACAATGGCTCTCTGTAGGGTTTGCACTATACGCTCTCATGTATTTCCACACTTCTCCTGCGCATTAGTGTCTGTTAGATGTATGCAGATAGACGAAGGTGAGGAAACTATCGTCCTTTTGTTGTCTGCCAGGATGTGCTTTCACCTGGTGGTGGTTTAGGTGAAGCCTGGAATAAATACCCCTATCCACCCTGACAGCTACCCCCCTCTGTCCGTCTCTCAGTGTTTACAAGGCTTCAGGGCTCATCTGTGCTACCTCACCCCCCACCTAAAAAATCTCACCCCTCTGCCTTTTCCAAAGCCACATAATGGCTTTCTGCTTCATTAAAAAGAAATGAAAAGAAAACAAAAAAAAAATCTCAAGCAAGCTTTTTTTTTTTTTTTACATGCCTTACACACACACACACATGCACACACAGAGAAACAGCAAAAAAGAAGAAAAAAAAGGCCAGCAGCAATGATACTACTACTGCAGTGACTTGTCCTGTGGTGGCTTAATTACATGCAGATGCTGAAAAAAATTACAAAAGGCTCTTTTTGTTGTGTAGAGTCTCTGTGACGCCACATACAAATGCACACAGACACACACACACTAAAAGATAAAGACGATAAATATTCTACTCATCACTGTGAACAATAGTGTATATGAAAAAGTGAGCTCGTCCTCACTAACAACAATAACAATAATTCTATCAATTTTACTTATAAATGTTTCCTGCAAAAGCTGCCTCAGTATATCACTTCAATTGAAAACCACTGCTCACCAGACCAGATCTCAGGACTGAAATACTGAACTTGGGAATGCCGCCATCCACCACATTTGCACCTTATAAATGGAGTGAATTACAGCCAATTTTAAACTTTTAACCTCAAATGTGTTTGTATGTATGTGCTTTTGTTTATCTGGCTATGTTTGTGTTCTTTCTCTCTGTTGTACTCAGGTCTGTCTTGACCTCAGTGAGATTACCTGATTATATAAAGATCAGGATACCAGTCAAAGGTTTGGACACACCTTCCCATTCACTTCAATGAGAGAGTGTGTCCAAACTTTTGACTGGTACTGTATACATTATATTACCTGTAGAGTCATTACATGCAGTTATTCAGCATAACACACACATACACTGAAAAATAAGCACAAAATTATAAGTGTATACAGTAATGTATACGGTAGTTGGTGTAAATGCACACACATAACCTGAAGTTCATATAGTTCACAGAAACATATTGAATATGATCATTTTTAAGGTGTTAAAATGATGGTGGATAAAGTCGATACTATGGTAAACAAGTGGTGCAATCTGGAGAATTGTGAGGAAAACAAACTTTAGCAGCAGTGATATCAAAAGTTATTCTGCATTGATGTCAAAAAAAAGGGAAATTAATTCCCACAAAAAGTCAAGGCACACTGCTTCGTCAAGTCACAAAAGTTTAAAAGCCTTTATTATAGTGGCTACATGATAAAAACGAGACCAATGTGTATTCTGAATTTACCTTCTTGTGATCTCCACCATCTCAAGACTTAGTAACCTTTACCCTTCTAAGCTCAGCCATCACCTTTAATAACAAGCCCCCATAGTAATCATTAAAGGTTCATTTCCATGAATCATTTCAAATCTTGTTTTGAGCCCTTAAGATTTTGAGGCTATAGTGCTTGATGTAAATTGTTGCCCAATGATGCGTTTGATTCCTCTGCTGCAAAGAACACTAAGCTGTCCAGATGTAACCATAAACCACTGAGAATCTGTTACTCTGCTCTAATTTGTTCAGCTGAGGAGCAGCAGTGTGGTGCAGTTGCTTCAGTGAATCAGACATGTCTCTCACCTTTTCACCGTCTTCTGAGGAGGAGCTTTTAGTTTGTCAAACTCATCTTTCTCCGAGTAGATCACCACATTGTCTGAGGGAGAGAAAGAGAGGACATAGAGGTTTGTTTTGTTTCTGTTTCTTCCTTTCTCTCACACATAAGAGAATACAGGAAACGCAGAGAGAAAAGTCAGTAGTCATGATTTAAAGTGAGACTGTGTCACTTTTGGCTGAACAGCGCCCACTGTGGTCATAAATGGCACTACATGATAATAAGACATTGAATTTCCCTTTTTCTCCTGACTCTTGAGGGTGATTTCTTCTTTCAAAAGTTGCACACTCTCATTTAATTATCAGAAAATGTAGATGTCTTACAAAACTTTTCCACCAAATCACATTTTGTGCAGGGAAGCAGCATGCAAAAAGCCACAATTCTAAATTTTATATGTTGAATGACGGACACTCGTGGTGGGTTAAAGTACAGTGAAGCAAAATTAAAGATATGAATTCAGAAAAGATCTCAAGATCGATGTTGTGGGCTCTTGTGTGATCTTTTTTCACTAAGCAAGGCCGCATTAAATCTACATTATATCATAGATGTTGGTATTAGTTAGAGTACACAAAGGAGAACAGATTCCTGAGGCTAAAAGGATGCGTAACGCAAATGTAGGAACGATGTATAAAATGCTTACAGTGACTATTATGTTAAATTACACTTACATCATGGACACTGATAGGGATAGACAGCGTAATGAGAGAATATCTAAGTGGAACAAATTCCAGTTGTGTGTGTGTGTGTGTGTGTGTTTGAGTTTAAGTGTCCGTATCTTTCATCTCACAGCCTTATTAAGTCAGTGTCTACATGAGTGACAGCTAGCTCCGGTAGAGCTCCAAGCAACGTGCTTCTCTCAAAATACCTTCTTACACACACACATACACACTCACAATAACCCAACATTAAGGAACAATGCAGAAATGTAGTTTCTCATCATACTCTAACTACTTAATCATGTTTTTTTAGTTATTATATTGTTAAGTTAGCAACCCAGTTGTACCACATAATGTGTCTGCCACCACAGATACAGTGGGTGTGGGTGTGTGGGTGTGTGTGTGGGTGTGTATGTGTGTTCTTGTCCACACCACATGTAAGTTGTTAGTCAGTCAGTCTGGAAGTGAAATTGAACAGAGCATCATTGTCAGGAGAAATGGCGCCTAAAGCAACGTATGGCTTTAGCTTTGGAAGCTTCACATTCCACCATGATGTACTCATCATACTGCAGGTCTGTCAGCCTACACACACACACACACACACACACACACACACACAACTTAAGTGCACAAGCACACTCTTACATTTGCATACATCATGCCACAAAGCATAAAGATGCACATACATACTAGACGGAGCCAACGTTATACTAACATTTAGATGAGACTCGGTCACATTTAATGAGATATATTCAATATAGACTTTTACTCTGTACTGCTTTGGTTGTCATTTTGCAGATCTTAACGTAAACAGAGTCCAAGTGTCCTATAATTCCTACAAAGATGCTGTTCCTGAGAATCCTCCACTCTGACTCTCAAGGAAACACTTTTTTGGGGTATAACATATCAACACAAAAAGATGTGTAATTTGCAACTGTATCAAAAAAATCATTATCAGCCGAGCCCTGAGCACTATAGGAAAGTGTTAGATAATGCTTTTTTAGATTTAGGCTTGTCCACAGATGGCACACAAGGTTTGGGTTTACCAAATAAACCAATCATGCAGTTACCGGAACAAAGATTACAAAGGATTTTGCTGCAGGATTGTGTTACTCTAATAGCTGCTGGGTGGTATCTGTTCATTCTACTACTGACTGTTGAGCATTGACACTGTGTCATTTGACAGTAGTTAAAGCTAAGGATAGTATAGCTAATTATAGTTTGAATTGTCACTATAATTACGCAGCTTTGTTTGTGTGTATTTCTAAGTTTGATTTGACTTCAGCTACAGTTTAAAGTGCATCTGTTGCATATTTTGGAGGCTATCCTTAAGAAACTGCAATGCGTGAGTGAAGTTTATGGAAACATGGTAATGATCAGTTAGCTGTTTATTTTTACAGATATGAAAACACTGAGAGGAAGAAGAAAAAACAGATGGACTGCACAGAAACAGATAATAATGTCGCTAAATTATTGTTTGTTCATGCTTTGCTTTGTTTCTGCATTTCATATATTGTTCTAAATTGTGAGAAACTTTCAATATATCTATTTAATTACACAATAAATGTCTTACAGTATGTACTCAGTATGATCTAAATAAAGTAACAATGTAATTACAGCTACTTTTGTTCTCATATACTGCTGACTTCTATTGTTCAAGCTTGATTTCAGGGTGAAAACATTTTTTATTTGTATCCAACAATTTCATGTGTGGTCTCCTTGAAGATGAAAGTCATAAAAAATGTTCTTTTCCTTTATTTAGTCTGGAGCTCAAACTCTGACTTTTGCAGAATCATATTCATGTGTTTATCAAATTTAAATATCATAACTAATCTATCATAAATATCATATCATAACCAGCCTGTTTTAAAAACCTGGATAATTTATCCCAGTTTTGAAAAACCAGAATATGCTAGAAGAAATGAAAACACTGTGGCATGTAAACACCTTCTCCAGGTTTCTGATCATTGTCTGTAATGTTCGCAGGTGATTCTTTGAATCAAGTCATATATAATATAGTCAGAAAAACCGAAGACATTATGATAAATGATGAAAAGTCTGACAATGTTAAGAGAACGAATCAGATAAATTAATTTGTTGCACTTGTTCTCTGTTAATTGGACCACCCAGAAACAGACAAAAACTCAACTGTGTTCATCCTCAACTGCTGAAAAAGATGTAAATAGGATGGAGGCAGAGGCAGGATGTGGAGGAGTCAAAGACGTGCCCTTACACACGCATGTGATCAGAATCATGGATGAAATTAGCATCACGTATGCAAAGATATGACTAACAAATTACTTATGTTTCGTGTAAACAAATCACATCCAGAATATAATCAAAGCCAGGATACGAGTCTGCACGTCGACACACTCACACACTGTTTACTGCTAGAGATTCCTAATTATGAAGCAAGAATTTAAGGCAGTTTCTGTGAGACACAAAACAGGAAGCCTTTAACGAGTGTAAATGCTCTGTAGGCTCATTAATTATTCAGCGTGTATGTGTGTGTGCATGTGTGTTTGTGTGTCTGGTCTCACCAGGGACATCCTTCTTGTCTTCCTGTTTGTTGGATTGAGCTTCAACTGCCTTCGCCACTTGTCCAGAGCAACATGCTGCAGACAGACACACACACAAAATGTCATAAAACACAAATGACAACCTCTAAGATAAAAGTGTGTGTGTGTGTGTATGTGTGTGTGTGTGTGTGTGTGTGTCTCACCCTGGCCACTTGGTTTGGCCTTCAGGATGTAAAACATAATGATGAGGACGATGGCAATGGCCATAATGAAGATGGTTGACATGGCGATAATGAGAGCCGTTGCTAGGTGACCCTGTCCTGTGGAATCTGGAACATGGAGGAGTTTGATCATGTAAAAGTAGCATTAATGATGTATGTATGTGTGAACAAACACAAGAGATATAAAACTGATGGGAATTAGGACAGAGATGAAGCTCCTTTGTATATTTTTGCTTGTGCGTATGTGTGTGTACCTTTATGTGGATTAGGGAACACAGTTGTGCTGCCAGGATCAATCAGAGGTTTTTCTATTGGCCCGTTGGTTGGCATGCCTGTGAGAGACACACAAACATGTAGACACATACTTTCAGTCCTACAGTTGTTTTAGCAAAGATACATCTATTACAGGCAAATGGAGTACTAGTATTACAGTGATAACACACATTAGTACTTAGAGTTTCCAGTGCACCTGAATGTCAGCTAGTAGATTAAAGGATACAATTTTTCAAGTCTCTCTTAAAACAAGACTAGCTCACCATTGGTTGGCCGACCAATGATGTAACTTCATCACTCAGTCACTCAGTCAGTCAGGGACAGACATTTATAGGGCTGCCCCCCCCTGTTGCAGTCCAACAACAGTCAAGTGCCCATATGAACATTAAACAGGGTTTTTGCATGCTGTAATCATTCCTCCTGTTCAAATCCCTTCCAAATGCGTTTACAATTTAAGTGATGGGGGACAAAATCCTCAGAGCTCATTTTATGCAAAAATGTATTTAAAAGTTTAGCTGAAGCTAAAACTTTAGGTCTGTAACTCCTGAAGTCAGTCTTTTTAGCATAAAATTCTCTCTTGGTGTCTTGCCAGGTTATTCAACAGTTTTCCTGTTCAGCTGCAGTGGAAGTCTAGTGACACAAAGAGGGAATTTGGCACTGAAAAGACTAACTTTGAAAAATATCCACTTGATTTGACTAATTTGAACAGCTGAAGCTTCATATTAGCTTTAGATAAACTTTTAAATAATGTTCAATTGAGCACCCGACAGACTTGAAAAATCGTGAACCTATCCTTTTAAAAACCCAGGATATTCTTGATATAAAATCAGTAAAAGTTTTTTGATTTAGAGTTGAATGAATGAGCCATCACCACTTTCTGGTAGAGATTACAAAATTTTGCAGATTTGCACCAAAAAAAACTATCCAGTTTGAGTTATTTGTTACTGGCAGACTGCACGTCCTGATTTTATGAGCAGTAACATTTCACAAACTCAATGAAGAACTCAAATGCAATAACAGCAGTTTGTTCTAAACTTTATCTCTCCCAGCTTCCTATTGCCCCCATCCCCCCCCCCCCTCTGTGTCTCTTTCTGGATTATTCACCAACTGTTTTTCCTCTTTCCTAATGGAGCTGTAAACTCCTGGCAGCTCATAAATCAGCCCTTTTAATCAGTCTTTTATTTCACCCAGTTGATATACTGTAAACTTCTTTGGCATGTGCCTTGCCGCTTCCCGTGGTCTATGAGCCTCATGTCACCACACACACACACACTCACGCTCACACTCACACAAACACACGCACTCTCTCATACACACACATACACACACACACAACCGCCCTGTGGCTGCAGACATTAACTCAGGGTATGTGTTTACACTCCCTGGATAAGGATATGAGCCTGAACTGGAATTCTGTTTAGCGTCTTGCGGTTTTGTCTCTTAATAATGTCTCGCAGGCTCAACACACACTGCAAAATGACAAATCTGCAGGGCATTCTGGGTACTTGGGTCCAAACAAACAGACAGAGAGGAGCAGAACTACAGAGCAATGTTGTTTATAATTTTTTTTTTTTTTTTTTTTTTAAATCAAAGCAGTTTTGTTTGAGGTGAGAATCGTGATACATCTGTGAGCAGAGATGAAGCGAAGGTTAACTGATAAATACCTCTGTGTGAATTTGTGATATCAAACCATATGTGTGATGTCTTCATGGGTACAGAAAGAAAAAAATGCGGTCTTACAGTCAGTATATGAAGTCTTTGTTGATAGTGAAATGGCAAATGCCGGCAAAAGTCAACAAAAATCAAAGTGAACGATGCCTACAGACTTATAACGTCTGTCGACCAAAGAGTAGCACCGGCACAAGCACTAACACGCTAATCATCTTTCTTTCTCATACCCACTGAAGTTTTAATTATCACACACACAGAGCTAGGCAGGAGCCAGGGTAATTTACAGATTACATGGCGAGTGTCAGCCTGTCTTCACCCTGAGTACGTAGAACTCCCTGCTTTTAGCTCCTTTTTTTTGTTCTTACTACTGTGGGTGCAGTAAGTTCTCATCTAGAGGGGGATTAATTAAAATACGCCCGGCTTCACAGATAGGAAGAAATAGAGAATCATTGTTTTATATGTTATCTCTTATCAAATCTCATCAAACTTATTTCAGGAAATGATACTGCACTGGCTGTTTGCTTTGGCAAATCCTACATCACAAGTCATTGGCATTATCTGTGTTGTATCTCTGTTTCTGATTTATATAACACAGGAATGAGTCAACTAAATTACAATTGATTTAAGGAATAATTTGACATTTGGGTAAATATAGCCAACAGTTACTTGCTTGAAGACTTGTCGTCAGCTGGATTAAGCAAACCAGATACAACGTGTGAGCTTTAGAGGGGATTTTAATGATTTTGTTATGTTCGGCGGACAGAGCCAGGCTAGCTGTTTCCCCTGTTTCCAGTCTTTATGCTAAGCTAAGCTAACCGGCTGCTGGCTGTAGCTTCATATTTAGCATACACACAAGAGAGTGAGTGGTATCAATCCTCCTATATAAATTGCTGCAAGAAGCAAATCAGCGTATTTCCCGAAATGTTGTGCTATTCCTTTAAAACAAGAAACTTGAATGTTAAAATCTGTCAGCGGACAACAAATGCCAAATCTCATACGAAATGACTTGCCACACTTGCCATTTTTTGTGGCATTACATCATTAGTGGCGTTACATCTGGTCCCCATCCGTCCTTTTCAGAAGAACCCATAGCAGCGTCATATACCACTTTCCAAAATAGGAGCTTATTATGCTGCTTTCCAAAACAAATCACTGTTAAAAATAATTATATTTTATGGTGCGAAAAAGCTGTGGTTAATGTCTGGTTAGGTTTAGGCACAAAAACCACTTGGTTAGGATTAGAGAAAGATCATGGTTTGGGTTAAAATAACCACTTGAAAGGTGGTTTCAACCTCCTTAAAGTTATGCAACCTTCATCATCATGGCAATTATAAACACCACGACAATCGTTGTTACGGTTGTACCGACTCGTGGTTGGAAATGGAAAGTCAGCTTACTAACTACCTAGACATCACCCCAACCTGCCTCCTCATAAGGAAGTCACCCTATATTGACATCATCTGAACTGCATTACCTCGCCAGGTCATAATTACCACAACCGCTAGATGGCGTAACCGTAATTATAGCTCGTTTTTGCCAATATGAATTTTAGACCTCTACAGTCATTTTTTTCTTGTGAAGACGGACTGTAAATTCTCTTATTTGCACTTCTTTCCAGCACCATTCAATCACTCATTTCTATGCCTGGGAGAAACAATTAGGGTGCTGTTGAAAAGCAAGTGTTTATTCACACACGCACACATGCACACACACACACACACACACACACACACACACACACACACACACACACACACACACGCATTTACTCGTGCTCCTACTTCACACCCTCTTCCCTGCAGGCCCGGGCTGCTTTGAGGGCTTTTCATCTTTTGAAACACGCTCATTAAATTTGACACAATAACAATAGCATTCATTTCCGGGCTCTTCAATTACACTCAAAGGGGGTTTTGAGCAATTATGGGCCCATAAATATCATTCCCAGATCAGTATGTATCTGTGTGGGTCAAAGACACTGTTCAGATTCTCATTTTTGGATCAATGTGATCTATTTGTCACATCTGGTCAAAGCCACAGAGGGCACAGAAGGACTGTGGAAATATTTTGCTCTAGCTCTGCAATAAATATTCATCTTGATGAGAAATGCCATTCCTTCAACTGTATTCCTTTCATTTTTTCCTTTCAAGATATAAAAAAGATGGGAAAGCTGCACTCTCATTACTCCAATGCATTTATTTCAACAAATGAAAATTTGTCAAACCTTCCTGTCAAGATACTGATGATGATGATTGATGATAGAAAATTGCTGGCATATGTAAAATTGCATTGGATTTCTGTTTATCTCATTACCGCTGGCAGATTATTTTCGCATATGGAGAGGAAGGTCAAGTTTTGAGACTCATTCCCAAAATAAATTATTTGATTTTGGACCATGATTAGTTGTCTATCTAATCCACCAATCAAATTCTAATTAACCGAAGTCTAATTTTCTTCTCATTTCCATGTTTTTTTTTTTTTTTTACTGACAGGAGGCTAACAGAGATAAATGTGACTTATTAGCTGTACACGGTGAACACATCGAGAAAGAGGTTATCATTTTCATTTTAAAACGGATGACTGTGAATTAGACGGTACAAATGCCATTTACATAGAAAAAATGTGCAGGGACTACACAGGTTAAAATAAGCCCTGAAGGAACTTAATTAAAATACAAGCAGGAGGAAATAAATAAAAATAGTATTAAGTACAGTAAAATGCTGAAGCTTAATTTCAAGAAATGTATTCAGATTTAACATTCCTCACCAGAGGAGAAAATCATAAATTGTAACCCTTTTGCTATCTGCAGCTTTAAGTAAGTAATCGAACTTGCTAACATATCATATGGTAGCAATATTCCTGTGTGCATTAATGCAAATATAAAACCTGTGAAAATGGGAGAAATGTCTTTTTTTTGCTTTACTGGCATCCACTGGGGTTTTGAAAATCACCTACAAACCGAATAACAAACGTTTCAATTCACCAGGGATGTACGTGAGAAAATCATACCGGAAAAGAACAGGAGTCATCACCTGACAACATTTATGCTTCATGTTGCAAGTGCACATGAAGAATGAACTGCTGAGCCCATAGTGAATGAGAAAAGCGGAGACACCCTCTGGTAAATATTATCGTCCAGAGATGTGGTCGCAGCAACAGTTGGCGCCATGCATGCGCACACACACACACACACACAGATGCATGTACACACAGTGTCAGGTATGCAGAGTAATCAGTAAGGCAGTGAGGTTATGGATGAGCTGCCAAACACCCCTCAGGAGCCAGAAAAGTAGAGATCCAGAGAGGGGAGGGGGGTGTACGACTCCTTCGACGAGGCCCGCTGACAGGGGTGGACAGTGACTAGAGGGTCTGCCAGAACTCAGCACAACCTCTGACCTTTGATTGTTCCCTCAAACTAAGTCCAGGCTTTCTACATATGATACATCTGCTTCTGAGCAACCTGTCCCCTTTTATTTCCTTTCATTCGGACAGAAAGTTTTATCATGTTTGGTAGCTTTGAATCCAGTGGTCGGGTTAGGGTTTGGACAAAGAAAGCTGTGAAGGTACATGTTGGAAAAAGAAAAAGGGGGATTTTATAGTTGGAAAAATAAATAAATAAGTAGAGGGTTTTGGAGGAAGTGAGCAGAAGCTGTGAAGAAGTTGTCCTTACATTCTTTGGTGTTGGGTGGTGCATTCTGACAGGAGTGGCAAACCATCCCATAGAGGTTCCTGGGTCTGTTCTCCAGCATGTAATACCTGTGAGACATAAAATACAAATCAGCAACTTGTTAGACGACATCATTACACTACGCTAGACAAGGCTATGCTTACTGGTAACCTAACAGATATACTGTAAATCCTCTATTCTCCAAAAAGCCTTTTTTTCTCATGTAGCTGCTTTCACCATGTAAACCAGGGCCTCCATCAGGATCTTTTCCTGCACCAGCCAGAAACCCTAATGAACCCCATTCTGTTCCTTGCACTGCCTTAAGAAAGGTAAAAACAGAAGAGCTTAAAGGGAAAGAGATGATTTTCAAATAAAAACTGTTTTTAACATTTCAAATGAAGCATGGCAGGTGTGTATAGGTATGTGGCCTCCCTACCTTCTAGACATGCTGCACCTACGCCATGCATAAATATGGGGAAGCAGCTGAGGTGAAAAGTTTGACACAGTGAAGAAATGTACATAATTGATGCCCTGAAGGCACCAAACATGGCTTGGTACAGACATCGCCCTGAGTCATAAAGCACCTATGAGAGGAACAGGGAGAGCGGGAGGCAACAAGGTGTTTCTCTGAATGAGCGGTGGTGGTATTAAATCATTTAGGCTTGAGAGCGTGTGCAGAATTTATATGAATATATACACAAAATGTATGCAGCGTGCAGATAATTAACTGACGCTCCCACATATCTGGTTATAGCCAGAGCGACTGGTTCAGTCTTGTGCTCGGATGCTCTGCAGCATCACAAGACCACAAGAATTTATTGGTGGATTTCTGAGGATTTTGGTGAACAGATACATGAGTAGACATCTGATTTGATTTTTTGCTTTTGATGGATTTTGGATTTCTTCCATTAGACATCAGTCATTGTCTTTTAACTACAAATAACAATGCAACAGTACAAATGTTTAACAGATTGTAACTGTTCCTGATCAAGAGGAGCAAACATTATCTGATTATTTCATGATTTATTCAACACTTCATCCTTTGAGTAAAATTTACTCACATATCATTTATCATATGTCACATATTGTTATATGCTGAAGATTTGCAATTATCTTCATCTTAAACCTTACAATCTTAGAGAATCTGTTTGTAGATGCATACTCTAGTATAAAGTTGTAATAAACCCTTACAAAAAAATTAGCTAAATATTTGAAAATGGATAGACAAAATATGCACTTTCTGCACCAGCTGCAGGCAGTACTGGATTAATTAGAGCCAAATAGTATTGTAACAAAAAAAGCAAGTAAACGTTGAGTACAATTAGCTGTACATTCAGATAAAGAGCACACAAATGATTAAATAAATGATAAAAATGATGCTTGTTGAGTTGTACGTTATATGTGAAATAATGTAATATTACATCACTATTTAAACTATCTATTAAAAGATTTAACCAACTAATTATGTTTGTGTAAGACATAATTGATATCCATATGAACTCACTGCTTACTGATGACTTATAAACATTAAGTATTTTAAAGCGCTACTGAAGTTGTTTTGGGAAACGGGAACATCTCTGTCGCAACAGAGTCATTCTCGTTCTCCTTCAGGTCTTTTCCTCTACTGAGACACAGACTTCAAGTGAACTTTATAGCAACTGTTCAGGCCTGTTCTGTTCTGCGTCAAACATGTATGGACTCTGCTAACTGCAGCAGCGTATGACACCCACACAAACAGTACAGCCTATACAGTACAGATACGGAAACAAACATGACCGAACTCAGTATTCGCACGCTCATTCCTGTAGCAATCACGCTAATCAAAAGCAAAAACATCCTCTAAAAGGAGACTGAAAGCCAAGAAATCTACAAAGCGGCCCGACAGCATCCAGATTGATAACAAGAGGCGGCTATTTCAACATTTAACTCCCTCTGTTTGAAGCGGAAGGATTGCCTAATACCTACAAATCATGAATCGCTCATATTTACGACGTTTCCTTTGAGATCTACTTACAAATACGGTACTGTATATTGCTTATATTTAAGAAATATTATATGAGATTCATTTTCCTCATTTTCCACAATGTCTGTGTAAAACAATCATCTCACAGCGGGAGAGCCTAAACAACAATTTAACTGTGAGAGAGAAACAGTTTGGTGTTGACACAGCCAGTCAGTTTCTACAGCAGGGGGGTTGATAGATGATGAGTGAAGAAGAAGAGAAGGAGAGGACGGTCTGGTAACATTTAAATGTCCTCTAACTCAGTGGTTCTCAAAGTGGGGTCCGGGGACCCCCAGGGGTCCTTGAGGGGGTTCCAGGGGCAAAAAAGGAGAATCATTTATTTCCACTATAATTTCATACTTAAGTAACACAATGAAAGAATGTATGACTACCGTGGTCATGGGTTTCATACACTTTCTGTAATAAAACATCTAAGAGCAAACATTTATTCAGATGGGGGTCCGTGGTCTCATTTGTGTCAGTTTAGGGAAAAGGCTTGAGAACCACTGCTCTAAGTGACAGCTGCCACGTGTAAATGGAGGACTGTAGGATACTGTGCATCGTTGTAAAATCCATCTTACAAACCCAAAAGCATCGTAACTAAAGACGCCCTTAGAAATGATCGTAGATTAACGAGTGACTCCTACCCACTCTGAGAGCATCTTAAGAAGCACTGCGACTCGCAGGAGGAACCAAAAACTACATGTTTTATTTGAGCTTTCATTGTTTTTGAACATTTTAAGTTTAAACTCATGTAGACATTTAAGAGCATTCATAAAAACTTCTAAGATTGATCATTATCAGGAAACAAGGCCCTGCTCCATTCAGAAAAAAATCAGCTTTTTTCTGCATACTCAGCCACTTGCATTGAGTCAACACAATTTTGTCTTCAATTATCTGTCATTTACAAGTGTCCTCTACCACTTTGAACAGGTATTCCTGTGGGAAAAGTTTCCAGATTCTGGATCAAGTTGAGCTATTATACAGTATATGCTATAGTTTTTCAGAATTTGCTCATAGTGTACACTGTTGTTAGTGTTCATGTCAGAATCTGTCAGATTACTTTCTATAAAGCGTGTAATCAGGACACCATATGTGGTCATCATATGCAATGCTCATATGGCTCCCTTTTATGTAACCACGGCTTCAGTGGCAGCTCTTGATGTGAGCACTTTCTAAGCTTAAAGTATTAATAATATTTAAGGATACAGTACAGTATTGTGTAGTAAATGTACGCTGCCTTTTTGTTCTTAAGCTGCGTTGAAGACAATGGTTTTGAGTCTTGTGTTTGTGTGTTGTTTACCCCGGTAAACAGGGTCCACACTCTGCATCGCTGTCTGGAGTTCCCGCTACGCGCACCGTGGCTTTGTAGAGGGCATCGCAGTCTTTATGCCGTCTGCAGATCTCATATTTGCCTTTGGAATACTTCCCCTGCGGGCACGGCACACAGGCAAAGTCCTCATCCTTCACACCGTAGCCGCAGGTCTGCGAAACATACACAAACACACATAATGATGTATAGTTTTGTTAACATTTCTCCCCTTGTCATTTCATGTCAATAGCATACATTTTAATACAATGTCGTTTAAAGAACTCAGCGCAGCTCATGATTAATGACATGATTCAGAACTGTGGAGCGGACACACACGTTAAAAAAACGACTCGCAAACCCACATCTGTTTCTCTCCAGATCCTTAGCAAATCTGGCATTACATTTTTGAGATGACAAAAGAGAAATCTGATTGGTCACAGAGGTCCCTGTTTGTTTGTGTGTGTGTGTGTGTGTGTGTGTATATGTGCAGATTCCCATGCCTGGTAGTGTTTAGGATGACCAACTCATCATTCTGTCATCTAGCATTGATCTCCTCCTCCCATCTCCGCATGTTAATTCCTCACAGTGAGGAGGTAGAACAACAGGCCACACGTGCATGCACGCACACACACACACACACACACACACACACACACACACACACACACACACACACACACACACACACACACTGTCTCTCTCTTTTGCTCCCTTTCTTTCATCTTTCATTTCCCTCTTACTTTCATCTGTCTTTTAAAACAAGCCTATGTCTCTTCGCTTTGGGCTACAGGAGACCAACTCTCTTGGAGAAAAACTCCTCTCATGTTTGACATCCTGAATTCTCGGTGTGATTGTTTGATATAAAATTGCACTGGGCTATCAGCAGGGTGTTGTCACTTTGGGTTAAAGCTCACTTTGTAGATAGGATCATGGATCGGGGCTTCTGTTCATTCATTCAAAGCTTTTCCAAAACAATTGAAACATGACAAAAACAGGGCAGATTATTTTTGGGGGGCATTTTTGCCTTCAGATTGACGATTGACAGTGAAGAGTGGAAAGAAACGTGGAGGAAGAGAGAAGGGATGAGAAAAGGACCCCAGCTAGAATCGAACTGGGAGGTCGTGGTTACGCATCTCAAGGTTGCCCCAGGGAGCATATTTTTAATGTCGGGCAGCTTTGCCACATTATGCAAGCTGACTTGAACTTCAATACCCTTTTTTTGGCTGGATCACAACAGCAGGGCCACTTTATAATCCCTGAAGTCTGTGACTGACTGACCCTCTAGCGTTACATACACAGTCCATCCATACACTATGTTTAAACGTAGTCTCGATTGATGTTTCCTCACATCACCATCACTTTGGTCAATCAATAAAACTTCGGAAATTGGATATAAAAGTCTGACTTCAGTGTTCATATTCACGTTAACTAGCATGGAAATCTAATCCAGCTCTGTCAGCCACAATCTGGATACAAGATGCACGTATAAGGGGGTCTTGAACGTCTTCATCACTCTGTGATGTGCCATGTAGCAGTGTCTCTATGTGTGTGGGGGCACATACTTTCTGAAGTCTGTTGTGAGGAGGAACCATATGGTTATCCTATGATTAAAAGGGTGTTGCGCACTTGCAGGGAAAGCTCAGGGGAATAGACGAACACATGAATTACAGGCTTTGGCACCCAGGGGATCACACAGACAGGAGAAAGTGCAAAGAAGCCTCTCATCTCGCTGATCAAACTCCTCTCCCCCTCTCATGTCTCTATCGCTCACAAATGGTTAAATTACTCTTTATGACAGAGCTGTGTGCTTATCAGTCTGAAGCTTCTCGTCGCTGCCTTTGACGCTTGGATCGCTTGGTTTTCAAGTTCAAACACAAGGCGTTGCTGTTGATGCTTAGCATGGTAGATTAGTGAACACAAGACGGAAGGAGAGACTGGAAAGGAAGGAGCAAAAAAACAAACAAACACAGTGGGACCAATCATGGGATTTTTATGTACTGTGTGCTGGTTTATGGAGCTAAAAGAGGAAGGAAGGAAGTTATTATGTTGTGACTATTCCCTCCTGAATGAAGGGCAGATGAGACAAAAAGGTAGTCCAGTTTATTTTTTTTGTTTTATTGAGCTTTTATTAAATTATATCATGAAATTCATGTGATTATTCACTCAGATTAGAAAAATTGCAAATGCCTATCAATATATTTTGTTTTAATGTTTATTTATTATTTTTAATATGTTATTATTTTTAATTTGCTTTGCTTGTTTTCTGTATGTAAAGTGTCCATAATGTAAGCTAACCAGTCAACTAGGGAAAGTTATGAAGTGGCTCTCACTTTTAATATTGAGAAAAAAGTAACAATGTACTTCACTAGCAAGATTTTTCCAAACATGTAAATGTAAAATGTAAAATACGTGTAAATTGTAAATGTACACGTACATGTAAATTGTAAAAAATTGTAGTTGAGGTAAAATATTTAGGCTCTTGGGTTAAAAAAAATCATATCAAAAAGATGAGCCGGCGCACACCGGTAGCCTACTAGACTGATGCCACATAATATTATAAACTCACTCACAGTTGAGACATCCAAGTTAAATCTGGGTACAAAGATCTTTTCTTATTCCAATTACTGAATTTCATGGTGATCTCAGGCAAGCAAGCCTTAAAACACATTAGGCCACTTTCATAAACAAGCCTTGAAAGTCTTGGATAGGAAGACACAACAGTATCATCACTATGATATGCTTAGTGCGATTAAGATTTGAGAATTTCATTTTGGATTCCGATATTCATTTGTTGTTTACAATAACTCACAATACTGCACCTCCACCACTGAAAAGCTTTCTTCAACTTTGCTCAGAGCAAATGATGGGAGCTTCAAAGTCAGCCTCTATGGGAGAGAACGTAAAATCCCTAAAAGAGGCACAAGGAATGCAATAAGCTCCCTGACACTTTGAAAACGTGTTAATGTCCATGTCTGATCTCTTAAAATGGATTTTGAGAGATTAACTTGTATTTGTATTAATTGTATTGTTAACAGCTGTGTTTGTGCCTGCCTGCCCAGGGACTGCAGATGGAAAGTACCTAGAAGCTAAACCTGTCACAAATCATTTCTTCTCCTTGTATGAGATTAATACTTTTGTACATTGCCCCTTACAAATAAAAGTAATTAAATTAACTAAATAAAATAGGCACATTGGAATATTTATAGTAATAATTTCTCCATGTTCATTCAGATCAATGCAGCTGTAATTTACCTCGGCTATAGAGAACCAAGAAAATCTGTTCCCTAATGTGAAAGTAAAAATAAAACTACTGCAATCAAGAGAATAGGCTACTTAAAGTATAAAAAGGATGCATGAACGGGGTTTCCCGTAGCCACCCCTGGTTTTGATTTGAACCAGGGACTTTTGTTGCATGTCATTCCCCTCTCTCTCTCTCTGCATGTCCTGTCTGTATCTCTACTGTAACTGTCAAATAAAGGAAAACACCCAACAAAATCTGTAAAGAAAGGATGCATATACCGAATAAATAGAAGAGAGTGACTATAAATCCATCTCTTCACTTCTGTTGGTTGCATCTATCTCTCTTAAGAGGGCGTGGCACCCTGAGGTGCCCACTGAAGCATTTACCTTCACTGTGTTTGCTTTGGCTGTCTGCAGACTGACTGACAGAGGCTAAATCACTACGTGACTACTGCAAGTCATTCACTGTAATGCATGCCTTCACATCGACGTCAGTGAGAGCGATAAACCATAAAGAAATTGTTCATTTGAATTTAGGCACTCTTCACTGTGCAGCAATGTGTGCTCTAGTGTATGTGCTCTGGTGTGTGTGTGTGTGTGTGTGTGTGTATGTGTGTGTGTGTGTGTATCTGTGCTTATTGTGGGTGGTCTGAGCAAAACAAGGTTAGCTTTTCATACTAGTCATCAGTTTGGGATGGTTACAGCCTCCACCTCCACATCCCCGACTCCCCTCCCCAAAGTGATGACTATCTTTCCTTAACCAGAAAGTTTTCTTATGCCTCATGATGAAAAACAGGTTCAAATCAAACAAAGTAAAATTCATAACAGTAGGGCTGCAACTAATGATTATTTTCATTATTGATTAATCCGTAGATTATTTTCTCGATTAATCGATTAGTCGTTTGGCCTTTCAAATGTCAGAAAACAGTGAAAAATGTCAATCAATGTTTCTCGAAGCCCAAGATGCAACCTATAATGTCTTGTTTTGTCCCGACCAACAGTCCACAACCCAAAGATATTCAGTTTACTATCATAGAGGACTAAAGACACCAGAAAATATGCACATTTAAGAAGCTGGAACCAGAGAATTTGAACATTTTTTTCCCAAAAAATCAATTAACAAAATAGTTGCTGATTAATTTTTTGTTGATCGACTAATTGCTTAATTAACTGTATATTAACAGTAGGACTGAGGTTACTCCATCTTTCCAAAACAAGGTCAGTATAATACTTAATCTCCTTAAAGCTGAGCTCAGACTACAGGAGTTTTGGGTTGATTTAACCCCGATTCACCCCTCCCGACTATCGGAGGAGAAATCTGGTCTGGGCCCTTGGTCGGTACCAATGTTCAGCACAAATAATCTGGTAATGTGAGGGGTTTACACATCCAATCTTAACCCTCCGGAGCAGCTCTTAGACTGATTGAGGCCGCCCTGATCATTTCAAACATGTTTGATATTTAGGAGTTAGGATCTGGATGATTACGTCACTACTTTCTGAGTGGGACCACAATAGCCAATGAGAGAGAACTGATGGTGTTGCCAAGCAACGGTAAACATTCTAGCCCTTGAGGCTAATGTTAGCTAGCAAACTGATGACAGATATTAAAACTGACAGTTGAAATCTCACCTTCAGTTCTCACTGATGAAACAGACAACCCGTGTTGACCGCGTCTCCCCAACCATTTTTTCATCCCTACTCGTTAAGCCTTCTGCTTTCGTGTTTTCTCACCGCAAAGCATTGTGTTTACATCTGCTTCCCTGTGAGATCATGTGAGGTGGTGCATTGCTCCCCCTGTCATGATAATAATAATATCCTGCAGTGTGTGATGCGCCATTATTTGCAAATCTTGTACTGTGTGCATGTTTAGAGAGAAGAACATCTGTGAAGTTTCTCATGTGCGTGATGCAACCCGAAATCGGTTAGGATTTTAAAACTCCTGTAGTCTGAGCCCAGCTTAAGTGAAAGTGCAACTTTGGGATTCAAACAGAATAATTCCATGAAAAAGTACTTTCAGAAACAAGCACGTGTGTGAGTGTGTCTCACCATGTGTGGCTCTTGTCCTGGCTGGCACTGAGGGCAGGCCTGGCAGCTGTTACTGGTCTGGTTTAAGAACTCATACTCTCCACAGCTGGAATACTCCGCACTCGCAAACATACAACACACCTGGAGGGACAAAAACAGACAGAGACAGAAAGAGAAAGTAAGACTATCACATTGATAACATGGTATATGTGTGAAAACAAAAATGACAAATTCACACTAATACAGACACATTCTTATTTCTGACAATTGCTCCCCGTGCAAAGTCTTTAATACTGAGAGTTAAATGCTTTGCTCATGGGCACATGATAAATGATTAAAATAAGACAATTTAAGTTTCAGTAAGGTAAAGGATTATTATATGAGCACAGAATATGAGTAGAGTTCATATTTGGTATCTAGACACGGAACTTTTTGCTCCCTGCATTCACCGAGCTCAGCACAGACAATGACACCTTTCCCTTTTAGTTTGGTAACTCTTACATTGATACATTTCTGTATTTATCAGTTCAGTTTATTATTATAGATATTTATTCATTATATGTATAGCATTTTAAATTTTGTATAATTTGGGATGACATTTACTGTTTTTCTTTAGATTTCTGTATTTGTGTATTTAATTATTTTTATTTCCCATTCTGCCCAAGACAAGTTCTCAGCAATATCTTAAGTAGTTTTTTTAACTTTCTCTTCAATACTCAAATCTAGACAGCAAAAATTTTGTGCACCAAGATCTGACATCAATAAACACCTCCATGATGCTTTTCTGCATAAACAGTCTACAAAAAATAACTAGTCCCCCCCCCACACAGTTTTATTAGTGTCATTGAGGAAAACTCTGCAACTCTGCAACATCATTTGAATACCAAGGACACTAAAACTTGAAGCTGATATTGATTTGTACTTGGATCGAATGTCTCTTGAGAAAAAATTTATAATCAGGGTATGATAGGGTAGAATTGAGCAGTTCTGCAATAAATAATGTATGTATTACCAAAATTCATCATCTGCAACAACAGCAGAGATAAATGGCTGCAAACAATAAAGAAAACAAACATCATATCCCGACGCTGAGATTAGTGGAGATCAGTGTTTGCTCTGTGTGTGTGTGTGTGTGTGCGTTTAGAGGGGGGGGGCTTGTGTCATTGTGGCTTACTGTAATAAGTAGCAGCTGGTATTTATGGCTTTACTAGCACACTTTGTGCTTTTCCAAACAAACTAACTGACTTTAAAAAATCATCTGCAGTCCAGAAAAAGGTGGAGGCAAAGTAAACAAGTGCATGACCAATGACTAACTTTCTCCGTCTTTTCTCTATTGTCTTAATAACATCTCTCTCTGTCTTTCTTCTTCCTCTCAACTGTCCTATGACAATAGGCATAACACTGTTTGAATAAACGTACAAATGTGCACTGACTGTGTGTATATATTGTATGTGTTTGGAGGGATATTTGTTTGTCATCTCAGGCCAAATAATCAGTTTGTAATTTTAGACTGGATCTGCACCTGATGTAACCTGAGACGCCAGATGGTTCATTACACTGAACCAGCTGAGAAGTCGTCCATGGAAACTGTTTGGAAAAGGGCAGGCACTTTCCAAAAATACTTGGCAGGTGATTGGATGAACCATCTGTCTATCACCTTCTTCATCAGGTGTTACTCAGCAAGGTAACACCTGATGTACAGTTACGGAAAAATAAAGTCTAACAACAATTAAATGCACTCCACTCACTGATTGCATCTGAACTTGTTTTCATTTAGTAATACGGATGACTCAAAAACTACCTAAAATTAATTGCTGCATTCTAGACCAATGTTTCCTCTCTGATTGGTCAGAGTCTACAGTATTTAGTTTTGCATTTAAAGTTCAGGGATTCACAGCAAACAGATAAGAATGTTTTCTAAAAAAGATTTCCCACAATACAATTCAACAAGGGCTTTCATGAGACCCTCCCTGCCTCTTAAATGTCCACTTCCTCCAAACCCCACACCTGTAGCTAAGCAACAAACTTTGGAAAACTCCCTTCACGGCCACAGAGAATATTATACAACTGCGTTCACAGGCTGAGCTCCTTACAACGAGTAAACTGCACCTCTTTAACACCTTCAGCCACTTAGTTTGTGACTAATGAGACAAGCCTCCTATAAAAAATTATACAACACATCTCGGCAAGCAGTGTGTGCATAGGCTTCCTCTGACAATTCCTGCAACTTTGCATTGAGCAGCACTTTTTTTTTTTTTTTTTTTTGTCATTTAAGACTCCCTGAAACTGCAACAACGATCTCCTCTTCCACATTTTTCCACAACGCAGCTTCACACGTCACTACCTGGCCCCGTATCCCCTATAATGTTTTATACAACACACGGAGCATAATATCAGTAACTGTTCAACAAGAACAGACTGGCCATCGGGAGTACCAGGACGTTTCCAGGTCGACCGCTGCGCAAATTGGCTGCACTAAAAGAAAAGAAAACACCAGAGGGAGACAGATAGAGCTGTAGTAATGAGCCCAGTTGACTGAGCAGACCAGCCTTCCCGTGGTTCTGGGTGGCTGTCATCACCCTTACGTCCGTCTCCTTCCCCTAGCCAATCACGTTCAGTTACCAGGCCCCTTTTCTGTATCTTTTAACATCGCGTTAATTAACTCAGCAAGCTGTGGACTGCTGCTGACTCACTTTAAATGAATAAAAAAACCTAGAAACACAGAAGAAGGACTGAAAATCCCCGTGAAAGAAGCATAAAAAGCTGTTATTGCTAGCTAGTCTGTGTTCACTTAGCAGGATTATGTTATTTATTTCAGTTTTCTGCTCTGGTTAAAGCCACTAAAATGAACTTGTTTGATGCTGTTATTGCTGCTGACCAGTTTGAATTCTAATCTTACACTAATACTAGTAATTAGCAGAGAGTGAATGACTGTACAGTAATTACAATAATGTAATATAATACAAGAAGAACTGCAATAAATACCAGTTAGCTTACTTCCTAATATTCAGTTTTTGTTGATGCTACTTAAGCTGTTTGTGTCGTCAACCTCACGGTTTCACAAACTACAAACCACCACAGAATAATTATAACATTACACAAGGATATAACTATATTATTATCATTAAATAACACCATACAGGTGTTTCTATTTGCAGGTGGGTTTTGGTGGGCTGGACTGGGTCAGAGGTCACAGGCTGACCTTTATGTCTCTATTCTATCATTGCACTGCTCTACAACACGTTGCCTCCAGAAATGCTGTCTAGATATAAGTGGTTTTTAGAATTTTTGGCAATTTCTATCTAATCCCACCGCTTGGGGGTTTGGTGATTTGACACCACTGACTTAATCCAAGCTTTTTTTTTTTTTTTTCCTTTTTGACTAAGTGCTCCAGTGTCAGCCTGCATGCACACATCATTACTAATGAGAACAAAACAGATGAGGGAGGGAAAGGTGGAGAAGTCTATTGGGAACACTGCCAGTGGGTTTCAACATCAAAACAAGCAGAGAATCTATAGATTCCGGGTCAGATTAAAAAGATATCTGCTCTTTAAAAAAAACTCTAAGGCTGACTAATTGGTGCTGCAGAGTTATGCAAGCCGCTGGCACATAAAACCTCAAGTCTGGATGACGCTGTGCCAAGTGTGGAGTCGATCGTGGCTACGATCCATACAATTGGAGCAGTAAAGCTTTCAGAGGGCCAATACAAGAAATATGATGATGATTTTGGATTAAAGGTACTACTTTGTAATATTTCATCATATATAAGGAATGACGCAAAAGAGAACAAGAAAAAGCAAAGAGAGGAAACAGGAAGAACGGAGCGAAAGTGGGGAGGGAAAGGAGAAGACTGATTATAAATTAGGCTGGGATGAAAACGAAATGAAGAAAAGAAAAGTTGGTTAAAGAATGAACAAGAGAATTTAAAAAGGAGGACAGAGGGAATTAATCAGGCGGAGAGGAAACGAAGAGAAAGAATAAAAACTTACTAATAACGAGGACAGAAAGACGGACTTCGTCTGACCTCTCCTCTCTGACATTTTTGCGTCTTCTTCCTGGCGGACACACAGAGATAAAAACGGGTCACTCATTCATTGAAAAATAGATGGATACAGTATAAACATTTCTCACATCCAAGCTTCCATACCAAACTGCATTTAGGAAACTGCAAAGTCATGCATGTAAGCATTATTGGTAACAATAGTGCTGTCAGTGGGCACGTTGTGTGTATGTGTGTGGCCCAGATGAGTTCAGTGTCCTGTTACATCACGTCATCGCCAATAAACATGTAATAATAGCTGCAGAACCGCCCTTGGCATTCCTCTGGCTCATAACTGCGAGCACACATCACTATTGACTTACCTCTGCTTGAATAAAGGTTGGTGATACCACTTAATAACATTTAATTACATGCCTCTCTCTTTGTTATGTCTCTTTCACACTCGGCTAAAGTATTTGTCAAAATCCCAAACCTACTCAAAAAATGCTAATAAAACAGCTCTCGAGTTGAGTTTCACACATGGGGGTGCTAGTAAATTAAAAGGTACTTATACTAGTGTAAAAAATTAGGCTGACGATGCAATTTTTATTTTAAAAAAAAACAACACATTTCTCATTCACTTCACAGCTGCACCAAAAAGAGGTTCAAGGTACATTTACAGCTTTAAGAGGCTGAGATGCAATTAGTCTTCTTTTTACCTTCTCTCTCTCTCACACACACACATAGTGGCTTTGGATCCTCAAATGGGCATTGGGTAAGCAGTCATTAGAAGATTCTGTGTTTGTTTTAGCAACCAAGCTGAAATATTTTTCTCTCCCACCGTCTTAACCACCTTGGCAAGAAAACTACAAGGTTGTAAAAGTATAAAAGCCTTGAAAGTCAGAGAGGAATGTGTCAAAATGTGATTTTCTTCACTGGTTGATACTTGTGATATGATGTCGTGTGTTTGGCTGTACTTGATAGCAACACTTCAGTGTGTGAATATTTCTCTCATTAAAGTATGCATGATTGTATATTTGTGCAAATCCGTGTGCATGTGTGGTTATGTGGAACAGCTTGTTTTTTTTTTCTTCATACATTTGTCCACAAAATCACTCTTGTGATTGCATTTACTGTGTGTTTGTCCTTTCTTGGTCTGCACTGAACATGCAGCGTGTGTCTCTCAGTGTAAATAATGTCGTCATTGTAATTGGAAAGAGATGTGTTTCTAAGTTGAGTTTGCATAGAAACAATGAGCCCAGAATCACTCATCCAAACAAACAAAACAAATAAGAAATTTCCATTGATTTCAAGGAAAATCAGCCTACAGAGACTGAAAACCCGCCAAAGATTTTCCAAAAGTCTGCAACTACTGTATGTAAAGATCTGTAGACTGGTGGTTGTCCCTTTACCGCTGACTGTCGGAATCAGTACATCCATGAGTGTGTGTGCATGCATGTGTGTGTGTGTGTGGTCTCTGACTGGGCAGCGATATAAGATAAAAGAGTGCTGAATGAATGCTGCTTCTGAAACACAACGGCTTCAATAAATGTTGTGGAACTCATGGATGTTAAATTACTCTTTCAATTATTATTTGCTTCTCATCTACAAGTAATTACACGGTCAACATTTTGCACTAACAAACGCCACCAAATCACTGTCAACAAGGCCTGCAGGGAATTAAATGCAGAATCCTTTGATCATGTCATTGAATGGATAAATTCATTTTCTGGCCATTGAGATTCAATAAAAAATTGCTCATTCTGATGAACGCGAACCATGAAAATGAGAATTAGAGATTAACAGCTACACTGAAAACATATCCATATTTATTGCTATTCCCCACCCCTTCCGAGCTAAAATTTATATTCACAGCTAAATAAGATTTTAAGTAATATTTATGTGCATTGGATTAGTAAGTAAGATTGAACTCAAACACTATCAGGGGTGGAGTTTAAGTATGAACCCCCTCCACACATACACACATACTGTAGATATACACAAACACAGCTGTAATTACTGTTATTATGTGCATTTCTCATGGAGTCTCTTTGAGTGTTAATTGCTAGATATAAATGAAAGAAAGACAGAAGTTCAGTGCAGAGAACACAATAAAATATCCACAGACGATAAAACAAAAATACACATTTTTACCATAAATCCAAAACATTTTAACGAGCATCCAGTGAGAACCCTTTACAGTGTGGATGAGTTTTGCTGTACTCACACAATTTACATGTCAAACAAAGAGTATTTATAGGTTTTATAATTTTAGTTTAGTTTAGACCAGGGTTTATGCCTCATCTCCCTCTGTACCAACAATTAGTTACTGATAACCATGAAGGTGATTATTCCCTTCCTTTTAAAAAGATAGTTTTAGCTGCCCAAACCAAACCCTAACCCTCACCTTAAGGCCAGATCAGAAAACAAATGCTCCCACACTACAGCTCTGAATTTTGTTTTGATTGATGCGCCCCGAGGTCATATCAGTTCAATTCAACATATTAACAGCTGAACTTTCAACCCACCTGAACTTGTCGGGAGCATGAAAGTGTGTTTGTGTGTGAGAGAGGAAAGAGGCGCCATTATCTGTAATCTAATGTCAAAATCTGTCTGTCTGGCTCTGAACCTCTGATTTCTCTCTTCCATGAATGAAAAACCTTCTGATCTTCAATAATGGCTAATTCCCCAACCCCCAGGGTTTGATCTAGCTTAATTACAACCTCCACACACACAAATACACATACACACACACATATATACACAAAGAGTCGGCTTCTGAGAGCACAATAAGCTTAATTATGCAAGTCCTTGTGGTAACACCACAACCGGTGTGTGCATGCATGTATGTGTGTGTGTGTGTGTGTGTGTGTGTGTGTGACTGTGTGTCACTGCTGAAGAGATAAAAAGGTAGATAGCACATTTTTTTCCTAGATGAGGAAATGAAGAACTGCCAAATGGCTCTGGACGCCCTCAAGGCGACTCATTATGGGGTTAAAGTCAGCTATACACTCACACAGACACACACACACACATATACTGCTGTGTTTGAAGACTCCCTGTGTCTTCTGACACTCTTTTCTACCTCTTTCAAGCCTCTCTCTGTCTCTCTAACCCGAGCTCCCTTTGTCGGGGCAGGTCTGAGATGAAAGTCAGCCCGAGTCTTTTGCCCCCTAAGGGTATTAATCTTCTAACGACCACATAATCTCAGATAAATAACCCTTCTGTCTTTAGCCGTATCATTACCAGGTAGAGTATACGCAGCTCGCATAGAGCGGCGTGACACAGCGACCATACTGGGCAGTTCCCAGTATGAACGTGTCAATATAAAGCAGGGTGTTGCTGAGGAAAAGCATTAAGTTCAGTTTCACATCATAAAAGTTTTTTTAAAGGCCTTATTACATTGCACTGTTTGCTAGACTGAACAACTTGTCAACATTTTTGTAGCCTCTCTCCCTCCCTCCCTACCTTCATTAACTCTGTCTTCATCTCTGTTTTTAATTTGGCTGCATTTGATTGCTCTTTTTGTCAGCAAAGGAAACCCAATATAGAACTCCACATAGCTATGGGCAGACAATTTATTCTGCTTCATTACAAAAATGCACAATAACAAACCCATTGACCTAAAAAATGCATATAACGCAAATTAACAAGACCTTAAAGGACCAGTGTATAAGAATTAGTGGCATCCAGCAGAGCAAACTTGGCAGAAATGGAATATAACATTCATAAGTATGTTTTAATTAGAGTAGAATCATCTGAAAATAAGAATGGTCGTGTTTTCGTTACCTTAGAATGAGCCCTTTATATCAATATAGGGAGGGGGTCCTCTTCCATGGAGCCCGCCATGTTGCATCGCCATGTTTCTACAGTAGCCCAGAATGGACAAACAAAACACTGACTCTAGAGAGGACCTTTCGCGTTTCTCGAGTTTGAGGAGTTTTTCCATCATTTGGTTGCAATCTGCAACCTCACCACTAGATGGCACTAAATCTTACACACTAGTCCTTTAAGAAAGACATCAAGGTTCCCTGGCCTACAGGGACAAGTATAATGCCTTAATGTCGCAAAGAATCCAGCGCAGAACTTCAAAGCAGAATTAAGTCTGTATTGATATGGAATGCAGCAAAAAATGACAAGTGAATTTGATAAAAAGTCATTATGGGGATGGTAAGACCCTGTAGGTGAAAGGAAGGGTTGCCATATGGAAATTCCCATAGATCAACTCATATAAAAAAACATTAAGTAAGCATTTTTTCTTCATTTTTTGGCACTTGGAGGGCATAACTGCCAGTCAGTCTCTTGATATTCATCCTCCTACTGTCATTCTTTGCCCTTTTGTTTTTCTTCTTTGTGGTAATGCTTTAGACATTACAGTACAAGCAATGAAAGCAAGGACAGCCCTAGGTACACTAATCAGTTGTTATGAGTCTTGGTCGACTGATTTTAGTTGATTGATTGTTTTTTTTATGGGTAATGGGCTATTCATCATGTGTCATTACTTGAAAAATAGCACCACAATGAATAAATAAGCTTTAACGAGCAGCACATTTTTAAAGCATAAGTCTTTAGGAGGTCAATTTCCCCCCTTTTCTCCCCAGAGTTGAATGCCAAATTTCCCCTGCAGTGCAGTCTTTGACGCTGCTAGCTCTACTGTTGGCCTCGCAAGGGCTTGTCGCAAACCACTTATTGACCATCCAGCGATGACCTTCATTTGATATAACGCATGAAATATTCAGACAGCAACAAACATAATGATAAGATAAAGATAAAGATGGGATAATTCCAGTTTCTAAAACCTTTCAATGGATCTTTGGTACATATTTTCAGTGTTTTGTCCCGCTGTCTTCTGGATTTGGATTCTGTACGTCAGCGTGACCACAATGTAAATAAACCAAATTTACTTTCTTAAATAGACCTCACATCCTCTAAAAAACAGAAATAAGCCTTCTTCAGATAATTATCTGTTCTACATCTGTTTGTTCAAAATAAGTCAGAAACAATATTGTAGGAAAATAAGGCAGATAAAATAATTTCTTCCCTAGAAATGTACACTAAACCAGTTTTAATGGTTTTCACATTTTTTGGTTTGCATGGATCATATAATGTTAACTTAAACACGGATGTCTTTCATGTCTGTCTTCCTGTCTCGCTGATTTAATTAATTTTATTCATTTTATTGGCATTCCTCTATATAAAAAAGATAAATAAACCTCTCTTTTTCCATATGTCTTCCAACCTTCACTGTATGTCATTCAGTACCATTGCAGATGGATTGTGTGGGAAATGGCTTTTCACCATCAGTGTTTAACCCCATAAAAGATATTCATTACTCTGCTTGATAATGACTTCCTGCCTTATTAAGTAATAGGCCAATCAGTGGCCAGGGAGCCCAGCCAAAAACCAAACCAATGAAGATGAAGGATGGGGTTAGAGGAGGTTTTGCGGGCTCTTCTTTTAATTTCTGATGACAATTAAATCAGCAGCATAAGGATCCTGGTGTTTCTGTTATCCTGGCTTTGGTATTCATACAATGAAAATCTGTTTTACATTTAAAACCTTCT
Organism: Thunnus thynnus; assembly: GCF_963924715.1. Classification (NCBI taxonomy): domain Eukaryota; kingdom Metazoa; phylum Chordata; class Actinopteri; order Scombriformes; family Scombridae; genus Thunnus; species Thunnus thynnus. The sequence continues at coordinate 14,401,135 of NC_089527.1, forward strand.
CTTTCTTCTCTTATTTTCCCTTTTCTTTCAACCATACTGCTCTCCCGCCATTTCATCTAATACTTAAAATCTGATGACACATAAATATTCAACTGCTTGTTATACAAGTAAAATTGCACATGGAGTGGATTGCTAATGCTCATATTGTTTGATTGTAGCTGCTGGTAGCTGAAGGTTTTTACCAATATTTGATAGATTTGGTCGTTGTCATGCTGCAAAACAGAAACTAAGAACATTAAAAGGCTTACGTGTACAGTTGTCTAAATGTCTAAACTGACAGACTTTATAAACCAGGCTAATAATCACCACAATTATAACGATTAACATATTCCAGCATATTGTAATTTGAGCGGAAAATGATTTAATTGTTACCTACAGTATAATAAAGTCAGTTTAAGGTCTCATAGACGTTTGCATTCTTTCCATCAAACCTACAATCTGTCAATCATTTTGGCTCCATACATTGGCTAACCAAGACATGAGCCTAACCCTACCATAAACACACTCGCACAGACGTAATCCCTCTGCTTCCAGGCCATAAACAGGTGCCAAACGTAATCAATGCTGCACTACTGAGCTCTAGCCCTAAAACAAAAAGCTGATTATTTTATTCGTTTACAATCCAGGGTGCAATCTGCCAAATCCAAGCAAGATCTCAAACACATGTTGCACACAAACCTTGCATGTTTGTGTGTTTATGTGTCAAATCCTGCTGTTTTCCAGACAAACAATCAGCAAGTGTGTCAGACGCCCCCATCTCTGAGCCCCTGACAGAAGAAGTGATGGTTGTCATTAGTGTCACTTTACATGACACAGATGTCTGTCATTTCACCATCTATAACAAATAGTGTAGATCATTTCCTGTTTCCTTTTTTTTGCAAACTAAATCACAGAGTATACTTTTAAAAACTTCCTCTTTATTAGGCCTGCACATCAGCACAGAGGGTGCGATACCTGACTTCACGCCGACCAAACCAAACAGTCACAAATATAAATTTAGCCTGCAGACAACAAGAGGCAAGAAGGGGGAAACAACAGAAAGTGCCACTATGGAAATTAAAGTCGTCTTCCACTCAAAAATGTGTTTTTCTACTTGTTCCTTCAGTTGGATGTTTGAGCTTCACTGTGCAGAATGATGTATGTGCAGTTTGTCACTAGGAGACTGTTTTCACATTCATCTGCTGAAAGTGGAAAGTTTCTCTGTGCTCATTGAAAAAACTGTTTTAAGAGCCAGGACGGGCCTACGAGTATGATTTGTGACATCACAAATATTTTGGAGGCCAATCCTGGCTCAATATTCAACTTACATAAATGTGGAAACTTGAAGTGCACAAATACTGAGAATGGACTTTGGAGTAAACAAGGGGACATCTTGTGTCCAGCAGTTAAACTTCAGAAATGAAATATATTTGCATATTCATAGATCCTGGATCTTTTAATGAGGGAGAAGGCTTAAATGTAATTTTAAGGATTTTAATGAAATGAAACTTTTTTGTGGAAAAAACATATTAAACACAAATTATTTTTCAAAGTAGAGATTTTTATACATCTTAAGACATGTCTGGAGGGGATCTTTAAATAAAGTGCTGTAACACATTATGAAAGTTAAAGTCTAAGTCCAAGTAATAAAACTTCAACCTTGTGGATTTGTAGATAAAACAAACACCTTTATCAAGTTTCTAGTCTTTCATTAAAACCTGCTTCAGTTCTGGTAAACAACAGTCTAACAAGGAACAATTTTGCATATATTTTTACCTTAACACCAGATAATTATTCCTCTGTATTCATCTACTTTGTTGTGTTTCTGACCGGGGTTTCCACTAGGTTTATGATGAAGGCCTCCAGCAGCTACCACATGAATGAAGTAAATGCTAAACCTATAATCTTCAAGTATGAATTATGAGAATATCATAAGAAAAGAAACCCTTCTTACAATAATCTATAATCATCAAGGAAAGAAAAATCAATACCATATCATTAACTGCACAGCAGCCATAATCATCTACCAATGCTTTTAATATATTTATAATCTGCTTGAAAAGCATCAAAATGCACCTCTGTTCAAGTGCTCTTGTGCCCTGACTTTTAATGATAATTCTAAGTGTATGTTCAAGAAATTGGCAAATCCATTTTCAATCCACTTTTAAGTAATCAAAAGTGCCGCTACCGTCTGTTTTTCTGAAGTGAATTATGAAGAAGTATTGTGCTGCTGGCATTTTGTCTCCTTTCTATGATTTGGAGGCAGCTGGAGAGCAAATAGATGGGCGGCGGCAGAGCTGTCAGTCAAATTAGACCAAACGCTTTCACCTTCAGCTGAATCAGAGTTACTCAGACAGCACTATACTGTTGCAATGTAAATTATTATTGCAATGTACATTTCTGCAAATCAGGCAGCACTACTGACATTTTTGCAACTGTTCACTCCCATTCTCCTTGCTCTCTTCTAGGTTTACGAGTCAGTGCTAAAGGAAGTCAAAGTCAATGAACAGAGCAGCCATCAAGGCTCAGTTATCAAGAACTAAATGAGCCAGAAATAAATAAGTCTAATTTGCAACATGATTACCGTCTAAGTTTGATGTGAAAATAAACCCATGATTAAAGCTCTGGAGACAGACTCAAACCTCAAACAACAGCTGGCCCTCGTCTCCTGACTAAATATCCATTTACTCCAATCCCATCCAAGTGCAGCATCACGGTTTATCAGTGTGAACTGTATTTTCACGGGAATGTCAAAACATGCTGTGTAGCAGTGGAAAATGACTTGACTTGAATTTCCGCCGACAACTCACACTGACTGGGACACACAAAGAGTTCTTGGCTCATATATCATAACACAGTAGAAAACCATGATTTCACTTAAAAATGCTCCACTAATGTGTAATAACTTTATTTCATTTGAAAACCAAAGATTTTCAAGCAGCAGACAACACCTCAAATTATATTAATGCTGCGTTAACCCTATGGCCAGAACACTAATGACATGCATGTTTGTGTATGTGCATGTCTGTCTGTGTGTGTGTGTGTGTGTGTGTGATGTTTCTTCCTCTCTCTTCATCTTTTGATTGCTTTAATTACAGACTTAGTGTCAGCTTCCCACTCAGCGCGCAGGAAAAACAAACTCTAAGGGCACATGAAAAGAAGCAGACACAGGCACACACACACTCTCGTAACACACACCTATCCCAGCTCCAGTCAGTCAGTAGGCTCTTTGATTCTCTGCCTGCCGGTGATCTGTCTTTCATCGTCTCGTCTCCCTGATACCTTGTTCCCCTCTTTAGCTCTGCTGGGGCAGAACATCTCTCTCGTCTTTCTGTCTCCGTCTCTGTTTATTTTGCAGTGGCTGTAGGTGGAAAGCCTAATCTGCAGCCTGGAATTCATCTACATTGCTTCCCTCTAACACCTATAATGAAGGGATTGCAGAACAATACAGTTCTCTCAACTAAGAAGTTATAAATATTAACATAAAAATGTTGTCTGGGATTCTACCAGTTAGAAACAGTTCTCTTGGGAACCATATTTGCATAATTTTAGACAATACAGTGCAGCAAAAAAATTGAGGAATGTAAGAAACATGTCTTTTGAGTAGAACACAAGAATACTGCTACAATTCTGATACAAATGACTTTACTCAAAGAGAGCAACTCTTTAAACATTGTTTTTGAGTGTCTTTTGAGTTTTTATGATTGCTGTTCATACTATAGGTGTGCAATTTCACCCTCTGTGGCTCCTGGGAGTGCTTCGCGTGGGTGTATAATTCTAGTCGTCTAAGCAGCAGTTAGTTATGATGGATGTGGTTGTGTGGTTGGAGGAATCTTCAAAGCACAAATCCTAGTCAATCCATTAAAAAGTAAAGAGTTAAGAATGCAAGCACTTAAAAGGGTTGAAATTTGCAAACGAAAAGAAGGATTCATGCTGGTAATGTTTCTGCCTGTGGAGGGTGACTACCTTTTATGGAGTCCAAAACAGCTTCGTTTCACCTGCCACCCAAAGCAACATGGAGACCAAACGAGTGCAACTACGACATTATCCCTCACCAACCTCCCGCCCACCAATCGCCGCAAGCACCGCAGCTGGTTAGACTGTTCCTCGAAGTGCCACCCAGCACCTGACAATCCAGTATTTGTGTGTCTTATATAAACTATTATTTATCTTATTATAAAGTCAAAGCTGTGAACCACACTACTCAAGACTCACTCAGTACTTTGGTTTTTACACAAAGTAACACATGTAAGGGGCATTCGTATTAACAAATTCCTTCTTTTTGTCACATACGAGTTGTTTAAGAGAACTTCTCACATTAACACATTTTCTTGTGCTTACTTTCACTTGGGGATGAATAAAATTCACAGGTGGTCCAGACCAGACATATGAGTCATGTACAGATAATGTGCCTTTCTCCACTGAGGGAAAAACACTTATTTGATGTCAGAACTATAATGCCTTAATCTGACTGAATTTGGAGTTTAAATATGTTACTGTTGACAAATTAAATTAAGACATAAATCACTAAAATTAACATTAATATTCATTTAATCATTTATCATTTAGGCTAGCTAGGATACAGGATCATCCTCTGTCATCCTCTGTTGTAACACCTGACAGTGTGACATCACCTGCTGTATATTATTACCTCACCTGTCTCTGTAAAATCACATCTCTTCAACTGTGTCTCATTTAAGTAATGGACCACTTTGCTTTAGCAAGACATTTTTAGTATCTAAGTTCACAGCACGGTGCAACACAGATGACACATCGTTGGCAGCTGTATTAATACTTTCTAATTGTTTTGAGTCTTGTAATTCAACTACCGATACTGTTAAATTAGTTAGGTTTTCATCTGATGATAACTGACAGCAGGACGTGAAGCTCCGCTCTGTGAAATCCATCTTTTAACTCTTAGGTGACAGTTTTGTGAATGAAACCTTCCATCAAAAGGAGCAGAACAGGAAGCCTTATATATATGGTGGCAATGGTGGCATTGCTAATGATCAAATCTCACAAACACCCACCTACCCCATGGTCAGGTGGTATTCATCACGTTAAAACAGGCAATTTGTGACATGTTTGGTGAATCTGACTTGAAACTGTCATACGAACAATCTTCATGGAAAAAAGGACAAGAGGTTTAGGAGAAGACGTTCGAAAACGTTCTTGCATGAGACCCATTAGGTGCCAGATCTCCGTCCGCAGACTGTACAGAAGAAATTGATGATTAACTGAAGTAGGTTCACTATACAGAGAACTTTTAAGCAGACCCAAATTAGACCACAAACCCCAATTTGATTACACTTGGTCCCTAGGGCCTACATGGAGCGGTTTCAACAGTTGATTTAGTATTGCTTTGTAGGACTATCTGTGCATGGGGAAATAATAGTGGTAAGAGTGAAACCTATGATTAGAATTTTTTTTCCTTTTTATGTTGCTTTGCTGGGATTATTGCATGTAAATTAAAATATAATGAAATGCAGCTACTACTCATTTTGGTGGGGACCTCCTGGAAGCCCCTCGGGAGGTTCTGGAGATCCACTGCCCTGTTCTCAGCTGGTACCTTGTCTGTTTTGGTGACTCTGTGTTGTAAAGTAGTAATTAGTGACGGAGCCGCAGAAGGAAACAGCCATTTCTTTCATAATTTCAGAACAATGTGCACTGTACACACTATCAGTGTTGAGCATATGTTATGCAGATGCTCAGCATACTGAGAATAACGACTATAGAATTTCACTTTCGAATTATAGCAGGTATTTCATCACTTCATTTCAGGGTAGTCACAGTCAAATTATATGATACTGATAGGTAAAAAGAACCTTACTGATACTTCACTAAATACATCAACACTTTACAATTACAATAACATATACTTAAATATACAGTACTTAAAGAGGATATAACTTGCATATTTCCAGGTCTATCTGTCTGAAATCTCCTCTCCCTGAGGAGTCCTACGTAGGGCTCATTGGGAGGCTACGTAAACAAACAGTAAACAAACTGTTTGGTAGGCTACGTAAACAAACTGTGGTAGTCGGATACTGCTTCTTTCTCTCGTTCTTTACTCGAAATATAAACTTCTCAAATGCCCGATTCCAATCTGAAATATGCAAGTGGACAACGTCAACAACCTTAGCAAAGGCTACAGAACGGATGGCCATTTATGGGAATGCACGCACAATCTGACGTCATTACAAGGAAGTAGAGGTAACTTTGCAAAACGGAGCGTTCAGAGCAGGTTGAAGCCCTGGTTTTTGACTTGAAGGCGGCAGTTTTTACATATGTTCATCTCATGTTTTGAAGGTTAAACATAATATAATGCAACAAAATATTTTGTTTGTTTCCAAATGTAACAAAAAGCTTTAAAAAGTAAATATCCCTGTAGAGATGAACATGACACTGACATTTTGGAGTTTATCTTCTATTGGATTACTAGAGTATCCCTCCTATGAATCTAAAAGTCTTACATTCAGGATTACTGCAGTACTTGCATATGGCTCTCGCGCTGGTAAAGCAAACAGTCGTGCCATAAATTAAATGTAGTAACCTAATGAGCTGAAATAACTTCACTTCCATAAGTAAACTCTGAATGACATGTTTGTAGAATTTCTTAGATGTGTGAAGGATTATGAAACATTCGACTCTAACGGGCCTCCTGAGCTCTATAAATTTCTCCACGGGTGGAAATGGATATGCTCTGTGGATTGAAATCAGCTGCGACATCTAACATAAATCATGACCATAACTTTCACAAGAACACACAAGTCTCCTTTTCCTTTCCATCACTCCAAAATAAATCAGCTTCTTTTCTAATACTGAGCAGAATAAAACAACAGAGAGGCGAGTAAGTAAACAACTTATCTATTCAGTCAGTATAGTATAGGATGATCAAGACTACAGGCACTGGCTTTGTTAGTTTTTTTTTGCCTTCATCCCTTTAATCCTCAAAAACCATATTAACTCCTTTTGAAGATGAGTTACATCTCCCTCCACCCCTCCTCACTGCGTTTCTTCTCTGTGTCTCTTTAGCCTTTCTACCTGTGAACATGAAAGATTCAATGGCAATGGAGACGGACTGTGCTTGGGGGCTGCGAGAGGAGAGACAGATAGAGAGACAGAAAGGGTGAGAGAGAGAGAGAGAGAGAGGGGAGGGGGGGGGATAGAGACGGATTGATTTCCACCTCCAGCAGCTGCAGTTCAAAGCCAGCCAGCAGACTTCAGAGGCTCGGCAGGACCCGGCATGTCCCCAGCCGGGCCAAGCTGCCTGTCTGCGGGCAGGACTTCCCCCGGGGGCCCCGGGGCCCGGGACAGTCAGGCGGCACCAAGAAAACAATTATGCAGACAGAGGCGTAAGGTGTGCAAGGTCACAAACGCACATGCTCAAACACATGTCGCCAAAAATAAGCTCCCTCACACATGGTAGGGATGGTATTAAAGATTTAGCAGCATTAAAACTATTGGCTAATTAATTACCCAAACCTCCTGTCTGTTCTAATGACATTCATACTAATCAAAATCACCACAAGAGAATGAAGCCAATGTTTAGGTCTGCAGTCTTAAGGTTCAAAAAACAGCCTTGTCACAAAGCATTTCATGCCAGACTCTTAAGTCAGTGATGTGAGAAACAATCTAATTTGTTCTAACCTTGGGCTAAAACCTTTGCAACAACCTGTCACACACACTTCAGCATGTATTTAGGGATATGCTTGTCACACACAGCATATCCCTAACTCAAAAATGCACACTGCATGTAGATGGCAATGATAAAACTGGAAACATATTCTTCCAATCTTATGCACTTGATAACAAACTGTACATCTGCTTTGGATATGATTTGGCTTGTCAACATCAACAAGTCAAATATGAAACTAAGATGTCATCTAAATGTAGAAAAGTTGAGTTTGATGTCACTTTAGCTTATTTTGATTCAAAACTGTCATCATAAACTAAAGTAGATATGAAATGTATAATAAATATGTATCTCTTTTGACATGCATCAACAGTATTTCTCCCCTAAAACCTACATTTTCCATTGCAAAAAGAACAACAATGCACGCTTGTGTATTTTAGGTAAAATCACAGCTAAGTACATGTTTGTTTGCCATAATAAGTGTTGCTCAGGAATTTCCCCGAAGTCTTGCAGCAATCCGTCCTTGCATTCCTGAGAGCGGAGCTGCTCAGACGTCTTACCTGGAGCTCAGAGAGGGGGGCACGCTGGTCTGGTTTCTCCGGGGACGCTGTACAGCGGGGTCAGCTGGCGATCAGTCCTGGTGATCGGTGATCAATCTCTAGCGAGGTGTCGGATAAGCATCGCCGAGGGACTACCGAGTTTTCCACTCCTCACAGTCCAACTTGTGCCTCAGCCTCCACTTTTGGTGCATGTCGGTGTGTCTGCAAGCTCCTCCTTGATGAGAGAAAAAAGTGAGAAGTTTTCTCCGCCCTGATCAGATAAAAGTGTCCCAGGTAGACTCTCGGCGGGGACATTATCAAGCTGCAGGCTACGACTCAACTGCGCCATCTAGTGTTCACAGGCAGGTAGTGGCAAACATGAAAGGTGACTGAAGATTGACCTCCAGTGCAGTGATCGTCATAAGGTAAACAACTACCGTGATTATACCATGTTATACCATGTAACCATGTTATATCCTGCACTTATGGTGTACCTTCACACTAAGGTATGCAAAATTCATTTTATTGAACACTTAGACAACAATCTAGATCACAAAAACATAAGTGTTAAAGGTTGGTTTGTTCACAAAACCAGTGTAAACATTTCTAAGACACATATTCACTCATACAGATTTAATATAGACAGCTGCTGCGATATTTATAGTTTTATCTTGTACTATTTTATTTATTGTATATTGTTTGTCCCATACACTGAACCTGTATATATGTACACTCATATATATACATAGTACTGTGCAAATGTTTTAGGCACTTTAGATGTTTAGATTGTTATCCATCACATGATACTCCCACTGATCAGCCCCAAACTCATTCTGTAGCATGACAACAACCTCAAACATACAGCCAGAGTCGTAAAGAACTATCTTCAGCAACAAGAAGAACAAGGAGTCCTGCAACACATGTTATGGCCCCCACAGAGACCTGATCTCAACATCATGGGGTCAGTCTGGGATTACATGAAGAGACAGAAGCAGCTGAGACAGCCTGAAACCACAGAAGAACTGTGGCAACTTCTCTTAGATGCTTGAAACAACCTACCTGCCAAAAACCTTTTTTTTCTGTTTACTGCACTTTGTTTGATGTTAATTGATTCATAAAAATATTTATGGCGTTATTTTTCAAAAGCATCCTCACTTTGGGAGCCCAAGCTTGGATGCATTATGCAGATATACTGTTAATAAATTTAAACTTATATTTATTACTTATCATTATACTTATTTATAACAGATACTGTTACTTCTACTGCAATGCTGCAGTACTAACAATATTGCCAGTACTCCTACTGCTACTTCCACTTCTGTTTCCACTACTACTGGCAATATCACGACTTCGCTTCACTTTAATGGCCACACAACCAGAGTCAATGGAATTTGTTTTCAGTACAGCGTGGTGAAAACGCTTAATACATAGTGTCAGCAGCACAACATATAAGCAGACATATAATATACCATGCAGTAAATAATAATCACAATATTCTTATATGGATAGAGAGAAGCTAAATTATTCTAGTATTACCATTAGAGTATTCTGTATGAATCCCACACACGCACACACACCTTCAGATGATAAAATGCCTTTTGAAACAGAGGCCATAAATTAGTTTTGAGTGTGTCTGTGTTTGTGTGTGATGTGGATGACTGGTGCCTGTTGTCTGCATTGGACTAAAGCTTGGACTTTAGTCTTCCTCTCCTCCTCCTCCTCCTCCTCCTGCTCTGCCTTTCCGCTGCTTCTTCTTTTCTCAGCCACAGGAAGGGTGAGATAAAAGAGGGTCTTTGAAAACACTGGGAGTCCTGTAATTACTTACACTCTCTCAATCTCTGTGTTTCTCTCTCTCTCTCCCAGTCTGTCCATATTACTCTTTTTCTCCTCATCTCCATCTTTTTCTTACTCTTTCTTGGTCACTCTCTCTCTTTTACTTCACTTTCTCTGTCCTCCTGTTCCTGATCTGTATCTTTCCCTCTTTCTCCAACCCCGTCTCCCTTTTCTCTTTACTCACTGTCACTCTATCGCTCTGTCTCCTTCCCTCCCTCCCTCCCTCCCTCCCTCCCTCCTTCTTTTAGAGGCTCATTGATGTCGATCCAGGGGCTTCCTGACTGAAAAAGAGGATGAGAGGAGAAGAGATTAGATGAGAAGAGAGGATAAAGAGGGGATGAGGAGAGGATAACAAGAAGAATGATGAGCTCTGCTGATAGAATGATGGCTGCTCCGTCACAGACCGGACAAAAACACATATTAAACAAAAACCTGTATTTACTATCATGGATGGTGTCACACGAAAACACAAACAACAGACTCGGCATGAGGTGAAATGGGGTATAACGAGATAGGATATGTTCAGATAATAGGATGTATATGATATATAGCACAATGCAAGAGAGATAGATGAGTCATAATGTGACAAAACAAGATTAAACAAGATTAGATATGATGAAATCAGGGATTGTTTGATAAGGCAACATAACATAAGATGGTACAGGATTACTGTGTATGATCCCTGCGGGTTGTTGTAGAGTTATAGTAGTATAATAGTATAATACAAATAATTTAAATAACAAATTTATTTACGGAATGCAATGCATTTTGAATTATGTGGAGAACAACATTTATGCACCAAAAAAGATTTTGCAGATTATTCTTATCATGAATCATCTGTTAAGCATTCTTCGGAGGCCTGCAGGCTGTTTTGGCACATGTCAGCGTGTACGTTTGTTTAACTATCTCTGTCAATACTGAAAAAAGCAGGACTTAAATTAACCATTACTTATACTTTGAGCATATCCATATTTATTACCTTCACATATTGCCTTCCTGTTTTTCTTCTTTTTAATTTATTTATTTATAAGTCTGCATTTAATTATTTGTGCTAAACAAATAAGGTTAGATGTTTCATCTTTTGGTTCATATAAATTCCGTCTTAAGGTCGACATCTATTAATGTTAGAGAACAAAGTTTGAAAGATTTAGGACAGTACAGCAGCTGTCACAGACTGGCTATCCTGTTTTAACCCCCCCCTCCCCTCCAACTACCACATCAAAGTACTGTTAGTTCAGAGAAGACAGCAGTCAGTGGAGGCCTAATTTGCTGCTTGCTGTAATGTAGTTGGGGTAACTTCATTTTGCAGCACGGTCATTAAAAACAAACTTCCTCAGGCTTTTCACGCCCTGAGGAGGCTCGAACTCTGGAAGGAGAAAATACGGTTCAACATTTATTCACTTTTCAAAGATGAAACCAATGCAAATGTTTTGTTTTTTTGCCAAAAGAAAAATAAATTTAGTAGCAGATATTTTTCTCAAAAGTATTTGCCAAGTTATTGTCCATGGAAAAATGTGAGTTTAAACCACGCAGGATCATAAACATATTTATGCATACCAACTGTATGTTGAATTCAAAAACAAATAAACAAAAGGTGATGTCCATCACATTACAGGTGGACACCTTATTTTAAAATATTACTGTCATACTGACACAAAAGTTTAGTGTAACAGGCTTTATTTTTTTTACATATACATATATAAAAAAATTATGAAGTGAAACTTTATGTGTTCTCTCATGTCTCAAAGAACATACTCATGCTGCAAAATTGAATGTCTCCCCCCATGCACACACATTCTCTAACTACTCTGCAACAACGAAGCAAAGAGCCGGTTGCCATGGTAACTGCCGTGTCAGCTAACCCACTTTTGCATGAACGAAGGACATTGGTCGATGAGAGAGAGGTGTAAGGTATAGGTACATAGAGATAATCAACACACACACTATATATTCATTATATTTGATTGACTTTGGCAAACTAGATTTAATATTTCTCCACAACAGCTCATGGGAGAACTCTTGTGTTTGCTGAGGAATGATGGGATGAAAGAGAATTATTATTGATAAAGATTATGGTAATATAGCAGTGTATGAAACATAATTGATCCCTTTAGGTAAAGGTTGATGTAGAAGAAAACAGCAATGATATAGAGCAAAGAAAAAAAAAGAGTATAAATGCAGATAAAGCTAAAGTCATGTCAAGTTTATTTTTTATAGCTCATCAACACAAAGTCAAAATTAAATTATAGAGTAATTGCACTGCAGTAGTAATAACAATTAAGTTTGTTTATTGCAACAATATAACATAATGCAGTACAGTATGCGACAAAATGAAATAGAGAGCATACAACACTAACAGCCGATTGGAAACACTTAAAAGGCCTGACTGACTTACCTCGCCAAGCCTTTAGTAGGTTTGGCAGGGGAGCTGCTCAGCATGCAATAACGTGCCAAAATGAAACTATTTATTGACAAGGTAATGGAAATGAGATTTAAAAAAACAGGTAAGACAATAATATACAAAATGTGGCACAAAGACAGGACTTTAGTCAACTAAGTCAATGCTAGCATCCACAAAACCTGCAACCTGCAAACCAACACAAATGACAACTATGTAGAAACTATGTAGAGTTCATCACTAGATTTTGTACATATGCATTACTTAAGTGTGTATCACCATTGGACTAATCTCACAGATTTAACCCTTGTATCTCCAAAATGCTAGTTACCATCCCCGACTTCAGACGTCTACTGTTTAACCAGCGTCCACCTTTTGTTTGTTATTGACAGCAATGTGTCCTACAGGAAGTTATGAATATACTGCATAAATGTATTGAGGGAATTTTCATCCAATAATCATTTTTTGTTTGCTTCTCCCTGTGGTTCTCCTCTAATTCTGCATCGTTGGCTGTGGAGAATAGTATTAAGCAGATGAAACACACTGGGCATAAGACATGAGCGGGTATGATAAAGAGAAAGAGAGAGAGAGACACCATGAGTTTGGGCTTGTTGCCAGCACTTGTGGGCCGCTGCGCGACTGAGGCATTCAAAATCAGGGCTTGACAACAACAACACACACATATTTTTGGTGGCTGAATGACTATAGCATTGCAATGTTCTGCAGCTATGGGGCCACAAATAGACCTATAAGAAATGGCAGGCCTCTGTAGATGAAATGCGAGGGGAGCTTCCTCTCACAACTGAGCGGAAAAAGTGAAAAAAAAAGTCTTGCAGTTACTCCATTGTTGGTGCAATACACTTGACCTTCAATTGATTTTAGATTTTTTCCGCTGCAGTCATGAGTAGGAGCTCCTCATACATCTGATTTTCTTTAGATTTTAGGGGCTGTTATTTAGCATTTCTAGCCAATATAAAATATTCACTAGTAATATTTCCTATTTTGATTTGTGAGGCTGCATATCACGTATGAACAGCAGCAAGATGTAAATTAGTTAGTACTTCAGTCTCATTTCAGTTTAATCACTAGGCCATATTTCATTTTGTTATGTGTATTTTAACTACCTTGTCTGAACCTTCATTCAGTCCCTCTATTAAAGTATATGTGCACATGTACAAATGCGTATATGTTTTAATAGCACAATATTGCCAAAACTTTTGCAATACTGTGACTTCAATGTCAATTAAATATTAAGTATAAAATGTAAAATAAGTCACAGTGTCTAATCATTGTAAATGTTGTGGTTGCACACAGCACACACCCTCATTCTTTCTTACTCTTTGTCTAAGCAGTCCACCCTCTGCTTTTCGTCGTGGGTGGTAAATAGTGGGCCCACCCCTCATCCAGGAAGGCGTCACTTAAGTCACACACACACAGACACACACACACACACACACACACACACACACACACACACACACACACACAGGGACAAGCACATACACTGCCTATCCCTCTGGGGGCTGAGTGTGAGAGCAAAGCAGGTCTGAACAGGTGGACAGGCAAAGCAAATCTGCAGAAACAACACACACACACACACACCAACACTCACACACACTAACACTCACACACAATGCCCTCTCCTTTATCTCTGTTGTGTCCATCAAATTGCTCATAATGGTGTTTATCCTCAAGGACCTGCTCAGTGGAAATGCTGCAGTTTTTATAGCAAAAAAGATCTGCATGCCATCTGTACATACATCTGTGGCTGCTAATATTATGTCTGTGAACACAAAGTGTACCTGAAGATACTTTATAATGGCATGTTGTGTTTTCTGTGGTTACATATTAATCCTGTATTATGGCTTTTAGTACTACAATAATGATTGTTTTTAGCTTTGTGACTAACATTACTTTTTCTTCCTTTCCTATCAACTGTGTTGTGTATCTGTTGATCTGGATGGCAAGGAGCTGCACAATTGCCCTTATAGGGATAAAGTTGTATTGAATTGAATAATACATTTAATGTAAAATTTTGTCTCACGTTGTTTATCATTTGAATCACTAATAATTCTGGGATTACCAACTGTGTGTCTTTAATCTCTATATAATGGGAAATTGCAAAAAGCACTGAACGGAAGCTGGAGAAACAAAAGAGAACCAACTGATGACCACCAGGCGTCGCCAGAAACCACCATTTCCCAAAGCATGGCCGTAGTTACTGAGGTAAAAAGGATGTCTGCACCTATCTGTTGAGTATCACAAGGTGAGATATTGTCACTTTAACTCTGATGTAGTGCTCTTTGTAGATGTACATAATACCAGAAAGCCAAAGAAAATTAAATGAAAACAAGCTGAAATCTAGTTGGATTGAAGTCTAGTATAACATATTGTGCTTTTAATGACTTACATGATATTTGCATCTGCTTGTCTTTGTGAGCAAGAGTGAAGATAAAGATCAGCCTTCCAAGAACCTCTCAGGGTGTTGGAAGGGTGTGATACCAGTCCTCAGTTTCTTTTTTCAACCAGTCTATGAGAAGGTGTGAGAAGAGAGAGAGAGAGAGAAAAAAACTGGCTGGTAACAATTGAGCGACTGCCTGTCTCTAGTGGTTGAAACTCAAATCACACAGCGAGAACGCAGCCTGTCTTCACCTGGTCACCAGGTTTGTCTGCATCTGCCTGTCTCGGTGTTTTCTTCAGCTTTGTTATCAGCCATAGTTGTGAGATCGAGGCAGGGCCGGATCTAGTACATTCAATGCCCTAGGCAAGCCCCCACCCCCCCCCAAAACAACTTAGCTAACAAACAATAATAATAAATAATTTATCATGTGCCGTTTTTCCTAAACAATTTTAAATTCACCAGCGAGTACACGTGTACTTGTGTACATGTTTCCAATCCTAATTTGGACAGCCAGATACATTCCAACCCAGAATAAACACACACACACACACACACACACACACACACACACACACACACACACACACACACACACACTTTTTGACAGGGTTAGTGCGAGATACCGATAATATTTTGACTGGGTTAGTGTGAAGTAATGGTAACCTTTTGACAGGTTTAGTGAGAGGTAATGTTAACCTTTTAATGGTAAAGTATGTGTAGTCTAACGTTGTTTACGTTGTTTAAAGTTGTCGTCTTTGCACTGCACCCCATATATACTCCACTCATCATAGCCATCAGTGCTCTAACTAGCATGTCTTGACTGTGATGATCACTCATTGATGAACACATTTAGATAACAGTTGATTTTGTTTTGTGTTTTCAATAGCTCAGGTCAGGTGGTCTTTGTAATTGTGTGAAAATTTGGTTGGGTTGATTTTTCTTTTTTGGCACAAAATTGATTTCCTGGTTTCCCTCAGTGTTTGTAGCCTATTTTCAGATGGTGTTAAATGAGCCTCAGTACTAGTCGACTGAGGGGTCTCTCTCTCTCTCTCTCTCTCTCTCTCTCTCTCTCTCTCTCTCTCTCTCTCTCTCTCTCTCTCTCTCTCTCTCTCTCTCTCTCAGTCTTTATCAATCTGTCTCTGGGGCGTGCGCGCGCGCCGCAATTCTGCTCGGCGCGCGGATGATGATGATGAGAGCGTGACCTCACCGCTTTCTGCACAGCTGCTGGAGAGAGAGAGAGAGAGAGGGGGAGATACACACACATACAGAGAGAGAAACGGAAACACGTTGAGGGAGACAGAGAAGAGAAGTACAGAACAGCGGAGAATATTCAGAAGAGGTAACTGTTCGGTGCTCCGGGGACTCCGTTGAGGGGCGTCCGTTTGGCTGCTTCCCACCGGTTTGCCTCCCAGAATGATCTGTGCTCCCGGTTCATTTCTACGGTACAAGAACCAGTCGCTGCGGCGTCCCCACAGACAGTGAAGCCCAGATGCTCACCCTCTCCGCCGACATGGACGAGTCTTCGTCGCTGCTGGATCTGCTGGAGTGCTCGGTGTGCCTGGAGCGCCTGGACACCACCGCCAAGGTGCTGCCGTGCCAGCACACCTTCTGCCGCCGCTGCCTGGAGAACATCGTCAGCTCTCGGAACGAGCTCCGCTGTCCGGAGTGTCGCATCCTGGTGGACTGCGGGGTGGACGACCTCCCGGCTAACATCCTCCTGGTCCGCCTCCTGGACGGCATCAAGCAGCGGCCCCAGCGAGGGAACGGAGGAGGAGGAGGCAGCAGCAGGCAGTCCCTGGCCGGGGGCTCGCTGCAGGGGTACGCAGCCGGGATATCCGCTTCTCCCCCGGGCAGTGCGATCAGAGAGCTGCCTGTAGCCACCAGGAGCTCCCCTGTAAAGGTGGGTTACTTTCTCACCATCCACAATGTGTGCCAGCCTCTACCTCTACAGAACACCAAACACCCAAACTATGTTCCCAAACTCATTTTATTAACCCATGTTTATTCACAAAACACACACTCCTAACGTTTTGCAAATGCTTTGGAGCTCCTTTTTCTATGCAACATACTGTTATTGCAACATAATGGCAACTTTAAAGATCCGTTCTCTGTGCGCTACTGCCCAGTATCGCAGCAGTATTTTTGATGGGAGAACATTTTGAGGACAATTATATTGTACAGCTGAATTCCTCACTGTTTATCTCTCTTTATGTTCAGGGGAACAGTGTGTTCAGCATGCCATCTGCACAGATACCCAGCTGCTGTATGGTTATGGTTTCATAGATGAAAATTTATATGCTCTGAATGTTCACACAGTGAGACTGATTGCAGCATAGATTGCTTGATAACTGAGATGAATCAAAAACTTGGTAACTGGGTCCAAGTTATGGAACATGGACACAGAAATGGAGCAGAAAGAAGCATTTCTTCACCATAAGATTTAATTGAATGGAACAGCAGAATTTCATTGTTTTGGTTTTTATTATATTGTTGTTGATGATGACTCGACTGATGTATATTGTTGTCTATGCATTGTTTTGTCAAATTATCACCAGTCTTGTGCCAGTTGAACCCCCTACTGCTTTGGCATCATAATGAGGGTTCCCCCCCCCCCCCCCCCCCCCACCCCCCGTGATGCCACTGAGGTATTAAACTCAAGTGTCTGAGCGAGTGAGAGGATGAGAGATATAGAAGCAGACTTAGAGGGTCACCTGTCTGTGTTAATGTTGTTGCTATAGTCCTGGTGAAGCCCACACAGGCTGCAGCAGTGAAAGGTTTCGTAAGCTAAGCTCAATGGGTGAGGAATGAGGAGCCTTGTTTACTTGCTATGCAGTGCATTCAATGCATTGTCTTGAAGCTGTTATGTGGCAATGAGACAGAGAATGTGATATCATCAGCACTGTGCTGCACAAAAATGCTGTTGATAATCCAATGCAGTCTAAAAAATTGCACAAAAAACTTGTGGCAGCTGCGGTGAGATAGAAATACCTAGTTTATTGCAGTTGATATCAGATATGTCCAAGAAGCTGCAGGATTTTTTAAAACAATGTTGTCTGACCAGCAGTAAGTTCAGTATGAAATGATATGAAACGAAGAAATGCAAGCAGATCCTCCTATTTGAGAACAATAGGAAATGCTGGATTCATTCTCATTTGCATGAGACACAATAGTTGTGATGACTCACTTGATTGGCAGAGTTTTTCTCACTTTTTTCCTTGAAAGAAAGCCAAGATTGCCAGACTCAATACTTCTTGTTGTAACTTGTTAAGGTGGATGTACTGTATTTGTCTAAGCTGATCTCATCAGGCAAGCTAGCCATTGATTGAAGCAGTGGAGCGCTTTGGTGTGATGAAGTGCAGCACCAGTGAGCAGTCACTCATTCATGGCGATGAACAGCGATTCAAACCCTCAGTGACATTTCCACTAACACTTAACACTCCATTTCAATTCACCCAATAAACTTTACTTTCCCCTACAGAGCAATTCTGATGTCTGGTGCATAAAGAAAAACAGCACACACACACAAAAGAGATACACTGCAATACAGGGTTTTAACATCAGAATCAGAATCAGATTTATTGCCATGTAGGTAATTAGGTAACATACAAAGAATTTGTCTTTAAGTTGTTGTTGTGCGTAGCAGTCAGAAATATACACAAAATCAAGAAATTTTAAATAATATATATAAAAAAAGAATTTACAATAGAGGAAACATGTAAAATATAAAATATATTCTGTTGAGAGGAGCAGTTACAGATTAGATTTTAAATATTAAACAGAAAAGAATGAGATGAATGTACAGGATACATTATTTATAATAAAATTTTGCGGTGCGTTAATGTAACGCGCCACAATCAAAAGTCACTGATGTGCAAATGTGAGGTTGTGGGGTGTTATGTTAATATAACGTGTGATGTCGATGGGGGTTGCAGATGGGAAGAACTGTTCTTGTGGTCTGAGGTTTTGGTCTCAACAGACCTCAGCTTCTTGTTGGAGAGGAGTGCCGCAAAAAGTTTATGTGGGAGGGGTCGCCCACGATCTTTCCTGCCGGCCTCGGTGTCCCGGAGGCGTGCAGATCCTGGAGGGACGGCAGGTCGCAGCCGATCACCTTTTGGGCACAGTGGATGATACGCTGCAGTCTGCCCTTGTCCTTGACAGTTGCAGCGGCGTAACAGATGGTGATGGTGATGGAGGAGGAGAGGATGGACTCGGTGATGGCGGTGTAGAAGTGCACCATCATTGGCTTTGGCATGTTGAACTTATTTAGCTGCTGCAGGAAGTACATCCTCTGCTGAGCCTTCTTGGTTAGACCGCTGATGTTCTGCTCCCTCTGGTCCTGGCGGATGATGGTTCCCAGAAAGCTGATGGACTCCACAGTGTCGACTGGGGAGTCACTCAGGGTGATGGGGGCGGGTTAACATTAGTCATATGTTTAGACTGAAACTCCCTTTTTTAATGCAACTATTTACTTTTTAAACAACTTATCAACTTATCAGTCTAGCACTACTCACAGGATGAAAATTCTGAGAAATTTCAGAAGTGAAGTCTTAAGAAGCCTTACAGAGGGAGAGTGCATGCAGATGAGCGCATTCGAGCTGCAACAATTAATCGATTAGTCAATTGATATAATATTTTCTGGTTCGAGCTTCTCAAGTGTGATGATTTGCAGTTTTTTCTTTGTCATGTATGCAGTAAATTGAATATCTTAAGGTTTTGAAATGTTAGTCAGACAAAACAAGCAAATTTAAGACATCACCATGGCCTTAAAGAAATCAAGAGTGCAATTTTTCACTGTTTTTTAACATTTCATTGACTAAATGATTAATTGATTAACTGAGAAATTTGGGCAGATGACTTGATTATGAAAATGATCGATAGTTGCAGCCCTAGATTGTATACACACACTTAAGCACAATAATATACAGAGTTCACACTCCGGCTTTAGTCGGGGTCAGTCTGTGTTTGTTTTAGGGCCCCATCGAGAGAGCACTTCACTGTGGGTGTAGCCTTTATTACCAATGAACACACACATACACACACTGATACGTGTACGCACACACACCTATAACCCATTACCCCCTGCAATCCCCTGCAGCCACTTTGCCCAAGTCTTCTCCGGGCTCTCTTGGGACCGGAGCTTGGTGATGAAAGTGTGAATTAATCTACTCTAACAGGGGGGTATTGTGTGTGAGCGTGTGTGTGTGTGTGTGCATGCCTATTTCGACATGTACCCCCCCACACACATAAAGAAAGCAGGGGTCTTGCAGAGGGAGTTAAATCTGACACACTCATGTGGTACCGCCACACACACACACACACACACACTTATTGAAGGAGTCAAACAGGTCAAACAGAACACTACGTCAGGTATTAAGGTTGTAGATGAATGTGTTGCTATGGAAATAGAAGAAGAGGCAGACTTGCTGAGTCAGCAGCAAGAACAGCTTTTCCCTTCGCTGTTTGTGCTCTTTGGGCTTCTGATCATTTTCTAGCACTCTAAAATACGTGCCTAGAAAAAAATCTTAACAGAAAAAAATAATAATTGGCAGACATACTTCAGGAATATTTCATATAACCTGTCTTGTGCTATTTTGAATCAGGCACTGAAGTGAAGTGCTCAGTAGGATTGTATGGCAGGATTTTTTTTTCTCTAGGTTTTGGTTGTTGCTCTTTTCTCAACTAGGAAATGTAGCCTGTTAGCGGTTGATGACTTTGACAACCCATTATAGTCCCTCACTTGTCATGCTGTACATTTAGCTGTTGCAGAGATGACTCGCCACTTGTTCCCCTGTTTCGAAGACAGCAGCGCGAAGACACGTACAGTCCGCAAACAGATGAGGTGTTTTAATAATGTAACAATGTTGTGTAAACAGAATAATGTGACTGGAATACATTTGTGTGAAAATTTGTGTTTTTTTCCCAGTCAGACAAGATGCTCATTATGAACCAGTCTCAGTCAATCTGTCTATCAATTGTGCTGCCTGTCCTCATATGATGCTTATATGATGGTTGAGTCATGGTAGAATAACATGTTCAACTCACAACAGACGTGTATTCCTGTCTTTGCACTGACTTAGTATGTAATTGTACCTCGTCTAAAATTTGCTTTGCCTTCTGTCTGAGCATGCAGTTACTGTGGGGTACTGTTTAAATTTATGTGATCTGATTTAGAGCTGCAACAATTAGCCGATTAATTGATTTGTCAATCAAAAGAAAATGAATTGGCTATGATTTTGATAATGGATTAATCAGATTTTTCAAGCAAACATTTGATGGTTTCAGCTTCTCAAATGTAAATATTTTCTGTGTTTCTTTGTCGTGTATGGCAGTAAATATTTTAAGGTTCTGGACTGTTAGTCAGACCAAACAAACAAATTGAAGACATTGTGGGCTCTGAGAAATTATGAATGCCAATTTTTCTTTTTTTTCCTTTTTAACATTTAATTGATTACTCAGAAAAATTAAAAAACAAATATTTGATGATGAAAATAATCATTAGTTTCATCCCTAATCTGGTTTAGATTCTGCTTCAGATCCTGCTGATCAGTTCTGTTTTTTAAACAATACATGTTTTGATTCTTGGCCTGTTATTAAAGCCACATTTATTGTTGGCAGATTGAGGCTGCCATTACCAGTCATTTTCCCATAAACGACAACATATTGTATTTTGTGCTTCTTTTTTGTTAAATGGTAAAATAGAGTGGAGTGTGGCACAGTAGAGCAGATCACTGTCTCCTGACATTACACTGATGAAGGATGTGATTATTTTCCACATTATTCCAGGTCTTCAGTAACATCACAATAGCTGATACTGTACACATACTGCACTGTAATGATGGGGACTGTTCCTGCTGCTGAGATGGTTATGTTTTTAATCATGTCTGTTCGTTTGTTAGCTGGATATCCCAAAAATGTTGACTGTTATGCCATGGTCAAGGCCAAGGATAAAGTCATTAGTTGTAAAAGTATTTTTAAACATTGTGAGAGTGTCAAACTGACATGTAAGACAGACTGTCACATGCATGCAATGGTTCTCATACATCAGTATATATGTATTCTTCTGCAGATCAATCCATCCATTCAGTCTATTACAATTTTAACATTAACATTTAGAGGACTGCACCACTGGTGGAAGAATTCACTGTCTAAGTGCTTT
The DNA here is from genome assembly GCF_963924715.1 of Thunnus thynnus. Taxonomy (NCBI): domain Eukaryota; kingdom Metazoa; phylum Chordata; class Actinopteri; order Scombriformes; family Scombridae; genus Thunnus; species Thunnus thynnus. The sequence goes on from NC_089527.1 coordinate 14,423,077, forward strand.
CTAATATATGTATTAATTTCCACGATTACAAGTTAAACAGTTCAAAATGAGTCTTCTTCCTGTTTTAGTTGCAGCTCTGTCTTTGTGCCATATGTCATTCCTGCACATTTCCTGCTAAATCTTGGCCCAAGCCAAAATGGAATGAACACATACAGAGCAATACATTCATAGAAACAATTTACACTGTGACGGTCTCATTTTTGCACAATACACCGTGCTGTCAAAACATATTTGAGAATGATGTATAAAGATAAATGTCCTGGTCTTCGGTACTTTGAAACAAGTACACCTCCAGACAGTGGAGAAACTGAGGTGCAGTCTGAGTGCTTTAGATTAGCATAACAGGCAGCCACATAGAAATCTGTTGGATATAAAGCTTTTAGTTCTCAGAGAAGATGCAAAGTTTTAAAACAGGCTTATATTCAAGACTGGATATAAGTGAGCCATTAAAATGTAATTATATCAGTACCAAACAACAAATGTGGTGGATGATTTACTGATTCATGATTTTTTCCTGGCATTGGCTGGCCGGTTTTGGCAGATTCTGTGTGTCCTCCTGCTATGTACTGTATTGTTGGTCTCAGAGGTTGTTATAGAGACTAATAGAGGTATCCAGGTATCTTTTTGTCTATTCATCATCAGTCAAGGATAGGTTATTACAAGTGTTTGTGTGAGGATTCATCACTGAATGCTGCATATATCTTGAATTTTGATCTTTTTAATGTTCAAACAAGAACAGGAATCCGATATATTCTGCACATTATGTTCTTGTCAGAGACAGACCACCATGATGGGACTCTATAGAGCTCTGCCAATCAAAATATCGGTATGTCATGATCAAAATCAATGTTAAGAGTTTCTGGTAGACACGTAGTCTGTATTTATCAAATATGTATTCGAGCAAACTGCAAGATATCCATCATATCATTGGGTATATTGATATCAGCTCTCACAATCTGAGCACACAGTTTTATCATTAGATCGTCATCAAATACTGCTAGTCTGTTTCCACGTACTGCAGGACTTCAACCCTTGATCTTCTCCCTTACCTGTATTTAACCTGGGGCTGCTGTGGTGACGTCTGACGTTACCATGGTGACAAACAGTAGCAACAATGCCACCTGCTTTTATCTCTGGAGTGAGACATTGCTTTGCCCTGTCATTCCCATGTGTCTGTTTTATGTGTGTGTGTGTGTCTGTGTGTGTGTGTGTGTGTGTGTGTGTGTGTGTGTGTGTGTGTGTGTGTAAGGATTAGGTTGGGAGTTCAAAAAAGGAAATGGCCCGTTACCAATCCCTGTAATGAGCCTTTGAACCTGTGTCTTTTGAATTACAGCGCAAGAGCACACACACAACACCCGACCTTACCCTAACCTTAAAGGGGACATATCATTCTTTTTGTAATTTTTTGTTATTCTTACGCTGTTATGATGTTGGATATCTATGTTAAACATGGTCAAAGGTCCAAAACTTGAGGTGGATGTATGTAAAAATGCTTCCTGAAAGTCAAAAGTTAGGACTTCAACCTGCTCTGAACGCTTCATTTGCAATGTTATGTCTACCTCCTCCCCATGATGATGTCAGGTTGTTTGTGCATGCCCACAAATGGCTGTCCGTTCCATAGCTTTTGTTGCTAAGGTTGCTCCATGGGCTATTTGAATCGTCCACTCTCATATTTCAGATCGGATTCCAGCTCGAACGTGTATGGATGTGTTTGAGAAGTTTCCATTTTGAATAAAGAACAAGAAAAATAAGGGAAATTCTGCTACTATTATTTATTGATAATGCCGAAGGGCAGCTTCTTGAAGCTAACCAATCAGAACAGAGTGGGCTCATCGGGAGGGGGGCCTTAAAGAGGCAGGAGCTAAAATGACCTGTTTCAGAAAGAGGCCGAAGGGCTGCATAAAGAGCCAGTATAAAATAAATAAGGAGTTTTTAGAAACTGTAAATCATGCAAAGATATTCCAGTAGAGCCCCAGAATATAAATAAAGACCTGGAAATGTGCATAATATGTCCCCTTTAATTCCACCCTTAACCCTAAAGCCAAGCCTTTTAAGAACTAGCGGCCCTTTGAAGAAGTAGAATTGACAAAAATGTCATCACTTTCCAAAAATCCTTACTGTCAAGGTCTAAAACTCAAAATTGGTCCTCACAAACATAGATAATACAAAAGCACAGGCACATATACACATGCACATGCACACAATCTCTCACGCAGTCACATTTCCTGCTCTACAGCTCCATTGCTCCGTTCATAGTTAATTTTCATATCTTCCACACCTTTACAATAACACAGTATGAGAAAGGTTCATTTTTCTTTGTTTCTTCACACACACACAAACACACAAACACACACACACACACGTGCACACACACACACACACGCTCAGAAACAGACATGCATGCACATTCATTCACATTCATTAGTGTTATAAACTGCTCATCTCTGGCAGTAAACAACAAGCTCTCAGTCATTACCTCTACATTACCCCCTCACTTCATAAATACTGAACGAAGGCGTGACACACACACGCACACACACACACACGGACACGCAAAAAGAATCCATCCTCTCATGTCTGAGAATATCTCTCTGGACACATTTTTCTATTAAAGCATGTATGTGTGTATGAGCATAAGATCTCTGTGCTAATGTACACACATCGCCATTCTTTACTCATTCTTTCTCATCTTCCTCGCTTTTTCTCTAAGGTTCATGCGAAGGCAACTTAATTAATTTCAGTGATACTACATAATGAAACTTCCCTCCACACACACACACACACACACACACACACACACACAAATGCGTGTACTGCCACTGAAGGAGTAGTTAAAACTAGATGACTGCTCTGTGCCTCCTGGGATGTCTTGGCAATTATGCTTTTATGTGTGTGTGTGTTTATGTGTGTCCACAACTTTGCACTTGTGTGTGTGTATGGGAGCACATAGTATGCATTCATCTGTTTCCATGCTTGTTTATTTGTTTACTAGTTATATTTTTCTCAACACCAGGCAAAATTGGATTTTGAATGGATTGCAATGAGGCAGCCCACAGCCAGTATTCAGTGTCTCGTTGTTTAAAGGGAACATTCTGCTTTTTGGGATTTTCTGTTATTTTTATACTGTTATGATGTCGGATGTCTGTTTTAAACATGGTCAAAGTTCCAAAACTTGAGGTTAACATATGTAAAATGCTCCCTGCAAGTCAAAAGCCCAGGTTTCAACCTGCTCTGAAGGCTTCATTTGCCATGTTACCTCTCCTTCCTCCTTGTGTTGACGTCAGTTTGTTTGTGCATGTCCGCAAACGGCTGTTTCTGTTATGTAGCCTTAGTTGTTAAGGTTGTTGCCAAAGTTGTTCCACGTGTTGTTTGTGTGGTCCACTCTCATATTTTGGATCGGATTCAGGCTTGACCATGTACGGATTGTTTATGTAGCTGTACGGGATGTCAGCCGAGATGCAGTTTCCAGAAGCTAAGCAATCAGAACAGAGAAGGCTCATCGGGAGGGTGGCCTTGAAGAGCCAGGAGCTAAAATGGCCAATTTCAGACAGACGCCGAATTGAGAGGCTGCATAAAGAGTAAGTATAAAATAAATAAGGAGCTTTTTGATCTGTAAATCATGCAAAGATATTCCAGTTGAGCCCCAGAATAGAAATATAGACCTGGAAATGTGCATGATACGTCCTCTTAAATCCATTTTCATGCCAAAATGTACAGAATTTTATTATTGTCAGCTTGGAGACAGGATTTATTTTTGCTGTCCTTTGAAATACAGGGTGGTACTAAAAATTCTGTAAATGTAAATAAGACTGATCAAATCAAAATCTCAATAAATTCAGGTAAACATCATTCCTGTCATATGAGAGGATGATGGCAACAACTGGACAAGATATGATTTTTAGTAAGATTGGCATGATTTGTTTGTTATATTGATATAAATACCTGGTAATATCAGGTCGTGTTAAAACTGTAAATAGTAGAATTCCCACCTATGTAGTGCTAGTGGTGGAATATTGACGAGGATATATCCAATTAATATACTATAAATTAATGATGAATTAATTAAATAACCATTATAAATGACTTGCCATGTTTGTCTTGATTCAGAACCATAAGGCAGCTTTGGCGACGATGTTGATAATATACTGTACACCGCTAAACGTCCCTAGTATGTACCTTCTTTACATAACGTATTGCCCTAATTCTTTGTGTCCATGTTGCCCTGAATCTGGGTGATGTCATCTTACGTCAGTCTGTATCCTTGGCCCTGCCATCGTCCTGCCCATACAGATATGGAGGTGGGTCAGATGATGGATTGATGGATGGAGGCAGGGTGGTGGTCAAGGGCAGCTTAAAGCTTGGGAGATGGTGTAATGAGTTAGTGTGTGTGTGTGTGTGTGTGTGTGTGTGTGTGTGTGTGTGTGTGTGTGTGTGTTGTGTGTGTGTGTGTGTGTATTTAGTTTGGGGGGTTGATGCAGAAAGGGTGTTAAAGCCTAAACAAGCTTTGGAGCTTGACTGCTATTCCCACGGGTGTATGAGTGGAATCCCATCAATCCCATCCCCCAGTCGCACAAATACACACATTAGGTTAAGGGTTAACCCCCTCGCTCCCGGTCCTATTGTTACTATGGAGATGAGGGTGAGATGTCACTGGTCACTGGTCAGGCCAACACATTTCAGACAGAGGAACAGGAGCATATTTTATGGTTGAAATTAAAATATGGCACCATTAAGAAGCAATAAACGGACTAACACGTAGATATGACCAACACATCAACGGAATGGAAATTAAAATTCATTTTTGCTTTGAAATTAGTATGTATATTATCGGTTTGTTTTAACTTTTTGGTCAAAATCAGTACAGAAAAGAAGAAATGTAAGTTGTATTTATTTTTCTCCTGTGAGAGTGCCACCTGGGGGCGTAAATTTCTGGTTCTCACTGACAGAGTTGTGTAGGCAGGCACTAAATATAGTTTATAATATCACTTAAATAATAAGCTTTTGTTACCCGCTGCTATCTAACTCCCTGTTGTTATCTGAATAATGGGGTAACATATAGACTGCTTGTATTAGAGAACAACTCCTTGCTGTGATTTGACAGTTGGGTCATTTGCCATCAACACATGAAAAACAGACAGTTAGTTAGACCCTCCTTTGTATAATATCGTACAAACACAACACTGAGCTTTGAGTGGGATACAGTCTTAACAGCATGACATGTTGTTCCCAGTATTAAGTGTTGTAAAGGGACAAATATCTTAAATTGCTTATGGTACATAACCACGACTGTCTGCGCTTGTTGAAAAGGGGAAAATTATGTCTTGTATCAACAGTCGTACACTATACAGGACTATAATGTTCTCCAGTCAGTAGTGCACCACAGAGCACGTCTGGCTTGAAGCTGAGATGTTGTTTTCACAAATATGTCAGTTTTATGTTCCTTTGAAAAATGGAAAACTGTTCACAATAGCTTCTATTTCCTTATACAAAAAGAGAGGAATATTAAAATAACATTCAGCTTTAAGTAAACAATTTTACCTCCTTGTTGAATGTGACAGGAAGAAGCACAGTAGTAGAATTAACTTTACTTTGTAGATCACCAATCTTAGTAGTAGTGAGCAGCTGAATAGACAACAGAAAGCAATGATGCATGCCACGTTGTGTTGTGTAAAGCGATAGTAATAAGCATAATTACAGTAGTTCATTGTCTAGAATCCTGTCAGATGTGGGTGGGCATTCTCATGCTACTTCCTGGTGGGAAAGTCACAGCTTCTGGCTTCATATTCCATGTTTTCTGGCTAATTAAACCGGCAAAATTCAAACCAAACCAAAGTTAACTGTTGCTGCCATCTGGAAAGCACAATGTCCAAACAGCTTTTAACAGTTTTCTACAATGTGGGAAAGGTGTGAGGCGTCATCGTTTGTGCCGCCAGGAAGTTTTACTTTTGTATATTCTAACTCCTCCAGCGGCATACACTGCAACGTGTGTGTCTGTTGTAATAACGGATGAGGTTCTACTGGTGATGTGCTTGAAGAAGAGGAACGGTTCTCTTGGGGGGAAGAGATTTGTGGAAACACTGTGGTTTCTCCAGGTGTCAGACAGTGCAGGTGTGTGTATTACCTGTGTATATGTGTATGCTTGTGTGTTAATGTCTTTCAGTTCCTTCCTGTCTTGTTGCAAATATGCCTCCTCCATCCTCCACCTCTACCTCCTCCTCATCTTTCTCTGTAATGGAGAGATGTTGAAATGCACCCACCGCCCACTTTAGACTTGGCAGGAAACAGAGTCTTGGCTACAGTAGAGAAGAGAGATCAGTGTACACACTCACACACAGACACATGCACGCAGACACACACACACACACACACACACACACACACACACACATCTGAAGAGAATTTGGAAACATGGCAGTGAATGCAGGTCTTCCTCTTCATGGACCTGCTGTTCATTCTCACAGCTCTCAACTTCAATTCATCACCAGCTGTGTTTATGGACCTTTTGTGAAATCATTCTTTTCCCCTCTTTTTTTTTTTATTTTGCCTGTAGGACTGATTGAACTTTCTGAGGTAGTTCAGTCGGTCCTAAAGGATTTTTTTCTGTAAACGTCACAGCAATTTGCACTCTGAAATGTGTTATTTGGACTTTTCAGCGGTTTGAACTTGAACTATAGAAGAATAGCTCGCTTTGGCAGAAGTTTTGTCCCTTCTGTCATAGTAGCACTGAACAAACTGCCTCACTGACACAGTGTATAGATCCACAATTGTCTGTGGGCGTGTGTACGGATACGTGTATATGTGTTGGAGATTGAATGTCATGCCAACCATCCATCCATCCATCCATCCAATGTATAGAAAGGTGACCAAAGACACCAAAAGTAAAACATAAGTATCGAATCAATCAAAACTAAACCTTGAAAGAATTTTAAAACAGTATTTTAAGTAGTTTAAAGTCGAAATTATGCTTAATATGATTTCAACACAACAATACCAAGCATATATAACATCTGTAATAGGATTAGTATAGCAATACCATGGGATCAAAATACTTCTAAGGTCCCAATAAATTCATCACTGAGTACGACTGATCGCTACACAAACATTACAGGAATGTTATTGCTGTACTGGTGGATGTGTGTAAGACGCTATATGGCCACCATAAACTCACTAATGACTATTACACATAATACATTTGTGAATATAGAAATAATGTTTGGAGTTATAATAGTTTTTTTTTTTCCCCACTGTGGATAAATGTGATATCCTCCTGAAATGTGTGCCGTGCATGATGCATATTAATTTTTGGGGGTCAGATAAGAACATTTCAGGTTATTTCGGGACACTCTGATCCACAGCGTTCATGGCTGCAGTACAACTGTGATCAGCTTTCCACTCTGACGTCCATGTCCAAACATCCACTCCTGGCTCTGTGTGTGTGTGTGGGTGTGTAAATACTATGTGTGCATATTCGAAGTGGTATCCATGCATGTGTGGCGTTTGGTGGTGGTTTGTGTGTATACTTAGAAATAAATGTTCTTCTTGTGTGTGTATGTACAGTGTGTGTATAAATCATCATGCGCATATGTCCGTGTGGGTTTTTTTTTTTTTTTTTTGGCTACTTTATGTTTTTAAGCAAAGTCTCTCAACCTGTTTTATCGCTGTAGTGCTGCACTTGTTGAAGATGTTTCAAAGTTTAAAAGACCGTACACATGAGAAGTGCACAGCAGAACCAAATGTGCGAAATAAGAACACGCAGAAAAACATAAAACCATATTAAACAAATGCCAATATTTCCACAAGTATACGAGTAGCAATGTGTGTGTGTGTGTGTATGTTTTAGGGGTGTGTACAGCAGTTGTTCATGGTAGTATGTTAGCAGGAAAGGGAGTGTGCGGGTTAAGTTGGAGGAAAAATGCAAACGCCTAGTGGTAGTTATGTAGTGAATTTTTCTCTTTGGTTCTGGTGTGTGTATGTATATCTGTCTGTGTGTGTGTGTGTGTGTGTGTGTAAGAGGGATCTGGCAGTTTTCACCCTCCAGGACAGGGATTATGTAAGCAATGAGAAGGGAGGTCAAATACCGTCCTCCCTCCTGGCTGTGTTCTGTTTAGACTGGGAACAATGGGAACACTGGTACAGTTAAATGCTTCTGCTTCTGCTAAATGTAAAAAGGCTCTGAGCTGAAGGCCATTTTTTTCAGGTGCTGGATATTGTACAGCCACTAAAGCTCTGATTGATGTTTGACTTGTTTATTCTTGCCATTAAGTGTCGCCTTTAGAAACGTATAGAGGAGATGGGACATATCAACAGAGACGTGGTTCAAATGTACATCCTGTCGCTGTTTTATAAATCCACTGTCTTCATCTACTGTTCCACAATGTTTGTGTTGTAGTGAAGGTTCCCAAACATCCTGTATTCCAAATAAGAAAATTCATGGGATTTTAATAAAGTTAACTTTATTAACTTTATTAACTAGTATAAAATGTACTGTAAAGGCTGGTAGAGATTGCAAGTGTTCCTGGTGAAGGTCTTGTTGGTTTACAGCAATGACAATCAAATATCACACCTAGAAATGTTTTGTAAGGTGTTAAAGCTGCACAAAATCAATAAATAGCCAGTGTAATGTCAATCAATGTAATAACCAGTTAAAAATTTGATTGCATGTCCACGACTATGTCCATTTACAGACAGACCTGCTGTGACAAGTATGGTAACATCTAACAACCCAGCTTTCCTTCTCACTCATGTTCAAAGGAAGCTTGACATTTAGATTCTCAGGAAGTCTGTACTGTAAGTGCATAAATGTACCAGTATGCATTTACAGTATGTGAGGTTTTCAGAAGGAAACTCTGAAAAGCTGGCTGGCTGTCACTTTGAAGTGCTTCTCACATCCATCTGCTGATAACAATCAACAACATTTCATGTAGGAACTACGTGCACCAGAACAATAGAACAACCTAAACTCACTGCTGCACTGCAACTATTGGCATCAGCAGTAAAGGGGAGCATTTGTAGTAACACAGTCGGCTGCTGCTCTTCATCAACCTGAACCTCCACTTCTCTATTATTGGGTGTGTCAAAAATCAATTAATAGTTAATCATGACAAAAACGACACAACAGACATGCAAATTGGTGCATCATACGGACTCGGATGTGACAGGACTAGACAGAAATTGAATATAATTGTATCATGATGGTATGATAATAACCAATTAATGATCCCAAGCAGATTGCAATTAAAAATCAACAAATGTGGTTATTAAGGTGTTTGTAATATACATGTGATTGACTTCATCAGTTTGATTATTTTAAAGGTAATTGTGTATTGTAAATTCAATATGAGACAAATCTTCTCATTGATATTATAAACCAGATAATAAACAGAATGTCTGCAGGTATTTGGACATTATAAACATGCCACTAAATGAATGAAATGTGAGGATTTGAAGCTTTTATGTTCATATGTGATAGTAAAACTTAATATCTTTGGGTTTTGGACTGTTGATCAGACAAAACAAGACAACACCTTGGGCTCTAAGAAATTTAGAACAGGCGTTTTTAATGATTTTCTTCCATTTTATAGACAAAACGAGTAATTGAGAATATAATTGTTAGTTGAAGCCCGAGACTGACATCAATAATGTGTTCCTTCAGGTTTAATTTGTGACTTACTGTGGGCGGGGAATAGCCCAATCCTGATGGAGAAAATTTCAGTCTAGAGTAGAACGCTTCGCGGTCTGATTTAGTCATTTAACGTGAGATAACACTGTTCTCATTGCATTACTCATCAGTGAAGTAACTTCAAGTTGGAAACACACAAAGCTTTATAAACTTATTCCACAGAGTTTCAGTCTGATAGTGTTTGTTTCAAGGGGCTTGTTTTGTATCAGACAAAATGTTGAGTCACATTCAGCTCTTAACAGCCTGGACTGAAATGACCAAACAACAGAAAATAACTGTTCTAGCTCTGTTGTGTGGGTTTATCTGTTTATGTGTTTGTGTGTATGTGAGTGTGTTTGTAAGTGGCTCTATCTTTAATCCTGTGTGAGTCATATGCTATGTACTGTTGTGTGTGTGTGCGTGCGTGCGCGCGCGTGTATATTATGAAACTTTAAGTCCATCATCTCCACTCCACACCTCATTTCCAGAGAGACAGATCGAGATGTCGCAGTTATTATTCTGTTGTAAATCCCGGCTGGAATCAATCTCACACACTTTTTCCTCTTTTTGTCTTGCAATCTGGCAACAAGAGTGACATACTCGCCAAAATGTCAATATTATCAATATTATCAGTGTACTTTAATATTATATATATAGAGGATATCCTATACAGTACCAGTCAAACATTTGGACACCCCTTCCCATTCACTTGAATGAGAAAGTGTGTCCAAACTTTTGACTGCTATTGTATAAAGGATATTTTGCTCATAATAATGCCACCATAGACTGCACAGGTAATGTATATTGTTATACACAGTATTGCGACACAAAAAAGGCAAAATCCTATTCACTGCATTGTGAATTGTACCATCATTTAAATGTCAGTTTACTTCAAACTAGCAAAAGGCTGAGCTGAACAGAGTAACTCACACTTTCCACTTTTCTGAAATAAGTTTCAAAAGCAAATTAGCAAAAAAACAAAGCAAATTACAACGTTAAATAATCCTAAACATCTAACAAGAGAAGGTGTTGGAATATTGCTGCCAGTGTATCACTAATGTGTGATTTTATTTAACTGGCACAAACATAGTAATTAGTATTCTCTCCGAATACTAAACTCCTCAGCATCCCGCCCCGCCGCTGTGCATCACTGTCATCTCTTTCACGTTTCATTCTCTCCTTTCTCATCTCCCTCTCTTTCATTACTCTCCTCTCTGTCTCTGAATGATGTTTGTCCACTCGCAGAGGGACTTCTAGCAAATGATTGCAGCCACTTCTCCACTCAGCTCTCCATTCATTCTCTTCATCCGTCCTCAGACAGCTGGCTGAGGTCCCAACTCATCTCGGGCCTCCTTCACCAAGTCCTGCCAGCACTATTAAAACACCATAGGTCATCACGCTGTTCTCTGGCACGAGCTGCATATCGCTGCCACCAGGAAATCTCATAGTATGTCCAATGTTCAATGTCGGTCGTTTAGAAACAAGCAAAAAGGTTTTGATGTTTAACACAGAGAAGATGCAGCCCTTAAATACAACTTAACAATATGAGCGGTAGTTTTTGTGGTCTTGCTCGCTTTATTTTATGTACTTTGGTATAACCCTGAGGCTCTTTGGATATCTGCTGTAATTGTTTTTTGATTGTCATCATCATCTTTGAATCTGAAAACTGCCAGACAATTGCCAGATGCTATTTCTTCATTTTATTTCCTCCTCCTCCTCACCACCACGATATATAACTCCTGACTCATTGTGTTCTCGTTTTTTTTTTTGTTGTTCTTGTCTTTTGCCATCACCCACCGCCTTCTCTCTCTCTCTTCTGTCTAGCACATGTAAGATTTGTTTTTGTTTTCTCCCTCCGCCTGTGCGCAATGTGTCATGTAGTTTAATGCAGTTTTCCCATTTGTTGGAGAAGGAGCGCCTGTTTGGATGTGAAGAAGCTTCCCTGCTAATTCACATTCGGTCATAAAAATTGTGCTTTCAAAACAATTTAAAGATGCCCTGTGGAGTTTTCTTGGAAACAAACAAAAGTTATGTTTATATTCGCTGTTAACTCGCCAAAACTCATCGTGTTTATCCCCTGTGATCTGAGAAATGTGTTGAATCCATTTCCTTCCCCATTAAACATTTGCAAAACTAAACTAAAAAGTATTTTAAATCCTGCATTGTGGGCCACCCGCAACAAAATGGGGGCCCACTTATAAAAAAAAAAACTGCTCCATAGCGCTACTAGAGGTCACAAACTAAACAGAAAACCTTAAACCTCTACAACTCTATTCTGTCTTATTATGATGGCAGCTCCTGGAGTCTTTCGAGGATACTTTATCTAAGTATAGGTTATCTGTTACTGATAAGAAGAATTAATTAGTGCCAAATTCCTGAATAGACGCAGAGAACAGCCAGGCATAGCAGATCTGTGTGAGTGTGTGTATGTGTGAGGAAGAAAGAGAGAAAGAAGTCCATGATCCTCATCCTCTTTTTGTGTTTTTTTCACTTTTGTCTGACTGTAAGTATTTATTACTCTTATTATGGCTATAGTTATGGCTATCACACACCCACTCCAGCCTCATATCATCGTGGGGAGGAATCCTAGGTTGTGCACTTTTCAAATACTGTCAGATAAACCTCTCATTTCTGTGGCATTTGTTAGTAATCTGCAAGTTTTAGAGTTCAGAAAGACGACAATTATCCAAAATCTTTATCTGTTTGTCAGAGGAAGGCACTTATACTGATTTTAAGTATAATTTGAGGGATTTAAAAGAAAGTAAAATAACAAATTACTGCTTGTACAGAGTAATCTATGGGCATGAAATCAATTGTTTCCTTTCAAATTATCATCGTTTGAGATAATAATGGGTGTTTTCCAGATTGCAGTCTCTGCAACTGCCTCTTTCACAGCTTTCTTTCAGGGGTTCGAGATGAGCCAAACTTTTGTGTGCTGCGATAGATTAGTTCCTATTATGGTTAAATTGATGCTGCTAAAGATTTTTTATTTAAAAATAGAACACCTCATCAAAGTGGCTCACAGAGAGCTGCAACAGAGAAAACTGTTCCATCTGCACATAGAAAACCTTTTAGATTTTGAAGGAAAACCCCTTTCATACTATAAAACTGTCACTTTTAAAGAAATGATTGAAACAAAAAGTAGTGATATCAGCTATCAGAAAACCATTTTGTTCAAACTCCAGTTCCTGACATGGATTTAATTAGTTCCACACCATCCTGAGCTACTGTAGTGTACCGTCATGGCCTAGTTCTACCATCATGCCATCACGTCCCAGAACTGTTTTTCTCGGGCTATCAAGACTAAAACTAGGCTAAAACTGAGTGCAGTGCTGAACAGAAATTTTATGTGGATCATCATGGTTTCTTTTTTTTTTTTTTTCAGTCTTCAAAGAGGCTGGCGATGGTTGCGATGGCAGCATTAATCAATGCTGGTGGAAATGTACTGGGGAGCCACAGGAGATACTGGCACAGTAGTAAAACTGGGACATTGTCAGGCCCTGCAGCCATGGCTTTCCCTTTTCCTCTCTGAAAACACATTCTTTCATACATTAACCCTATTTTTCTCTTCATCAACACTCTCCGCCTCCCTATCTCGCCCTCCTTCCTACTTTTTTCTCTTTTGGCCCAGTCAGTATCCCAGTTCTGTTCAGTTCCATTGTGCTTTTTGGGAGTGACAAGAAAGAAAACAGTCTTGTTAAAGTGATTTAGAAATTACCGGTAATATATAAAATCAACAAATACCAGTGCTGTAATAGGAAGGAAATCATACAACTGCAGAGGCTGCTTTGACTACCTAAAATCTACCAACCACGATTTTATCAGCATTTTGACTTGATGAACTTTATATCTTCACCTGTATCTGTTCAGCATTTCGGTGACTCACTGTAGCTTTACTAAGCAGCCGCAAAATCAGCCAGTCGGCACATGTAATTGCACAGAAAAACATAGAGTTTAATCAAAGTTTAATTACGGCAGTGATGCGAGGAAGGCAGAGTTAAGATCAATGTTTAATTCTCTCCAGCATTTGTCACACACAATGGCTTGAAGACTTTCCCTTTCAGCTGAAAGTGGCAGGTATGTGTTTATCTAAAGTCACTAATTTGAGTGGTTTACATTGTCAGAGCGCAGTAATGCAAGTCAGATCCACTGCAGTTTCTTTGTTTCAAACACCAGACTTTTGGGAAAATAACTACACAGACTTCTCTGTTTTTGTGCAAGTGAAACTGTTTGGGTACATCTCAGTATTCTGCACAGTTTGCCCAACAGTCATCAGGAGTGTTATAGACGGTGACATTCGCAAGACTCAAGAGACTGGGGCGACACCTGCATGCATCAGCTTCCTTTCAATAGCCTTCCATTTATAGCATTTGCAGCATAAGTTCACCTGTGGCTGTGATGAACAAAATCGTACGGTGGAGCAGGTTAAATGTCACTGTGGTGGAAAAATAATAAATTGTTTGAAAAATTCTATAATTATTTGGGGAGCAAACCATGATTGTCACAAGAAATGTCAGTTTACAGAACCATGTGAAGGCTTAAAGAGATTTTGGTAGTAGTGGCATAGCCTACTTGTTACATGTAGATACAGTTGGATTTAACAAAATGCAACCTCAATAATCACTTACACTTTTACATTTATTTTACATCTTGCAGAAATGTGGTGGACTTTATAATAATAAGTCTAGGAATGTGAGCGAGAAGACAAATCGTCTGCCCTTTGTAGCACATTTGCACTGCTTGTTATTTGAACTTGCAACACTACACTTAAAGGACAAGTTTCCTCTCAAGAGATGCTCCTTTGCCCTCCCCATTACGAAACTGGCAGTACATCATAGCGGGAGAACACTGCTACACACCAGTCCCTCATAAATCCACTGAGAATGTGTGATAATGCCACCCTGTTTTCTTACCCTACTAACCTGGAGCCACAAAGACACCAAAAGCAGTTTGTCATTGCGGCGTGGCACCGAACACTTGAGTGTGCTTTGCATCTGGCGGTTTGATTCACAAGATTAGCCTCAGATGTCATAGTTTCTTACCAAAATCACCTCTGTTTCAACTGTGTTACCATACAAAAACATAACTTTTACAAAATATACCCGAAACGAGATGTTTGCTTATTTGGCTGTAATGCACTCTTTTGCCCTGAAACTGTAACCCAACTGATGCTGCAATCTCCTGTAAAAACGTGAAATGTTTGTGAAAACGGTTTTTGCCCACACGAACTTGGCTGAAAATTGCATTTTTCTGCCTTTTCCAAACATATTCTCAGTATAAAGCGTAGTAGAGCGTACTAGCATAAAAAAGACAATATTTTGGATAGTTTAACAATAGTAGCAATCTTAGATTCGTGCTACTTTCTCTGCGGTTTTATCTCTGTGAAGCTGGGAAGTTTGAGTGGCTCACACTCACAGGAAGCTACACTGCTTTGTCGAGGCTTATATATATATATTTTTTATTTTTATTTTAAATACAGGATGTTTTGCTTTGGTGGTCTAAATTTAAATTATGATGCACCTCCACAGCAGAGTTTAAAGTATGTATGGAACATATTCTTTCCACCCAAAGTGGCCAACAGGTTTGAATGCCTTACTACCACTCACACAAAAATTCCCAGCAACTAGCCAGTGACCCACCCTGACTGGAAACTCTAAATTGGCTCTACTGTAAATGCGGAGCGCATGTGTCCAGCGCACATTGGCTCCAGCCTCGCATCGCCTTCAAACTGCGTGTTGCACTTGTGGCTGCATCCCAATCAGTGATGCTTCAACAGGTGTTTTGCCTTTGACAGCTGATCGACAAAAGCCCGCTGTGACCTCACTGCTTGGGGTGCGGTCAGAAGTGCAAGATGCTTGAAAATGTCACCCCGCAGAGAACGGTCCAGCAGCAGTTTTCATTCCTTTTATGAGTCAGGGCAATGATGCATGAATTGAGGTGCGCTAATAGGGATGACTGGCAGGAGAGGGCAAATTAAAATATATCATATAAGTCATAAAATAGTAAACATAAAAGTAGAAATTGTCCTCCACTGACTAATGTCCACTCTGCAATTCTGCTGCTGCTGCCTCCTTGTTTTATTTCTTCTTTGTTCTGTGCACTGTTTCTCTCTCTTTTCTCTCCCTCTGGTTTTGAGTGACACTACAGTGCTCCTTTATATCTGCTGAATTCAGCTGCTGCAGCTTTTACACACACACACACACACACATACACACACACACACACACACATACACACATTCTCACACGCCTTTAAAGACATAAAACAATGTCAGCAGGAAGGCTTTTCCTAGCAGCCGCTTCTACTGTGTATTCTATGATCTTGGCTGTGTTAAAGGAAAACCTCTGCAGTCACACCTATTCAGTCACGCTCTCTCTCTCTCTTCTATCGCCGCCAGAAAATTGAATTTCTACCGCAGTTGTTCTCTGTGATGTCCCTGTCCCAGATAAGTCACTCATGTCCCTCGGTGCATGCATATAGACACACACATATGCAAACAAATAAACACAGTAGCTCTCAGCTGACGAGGGCTTTTTAAGGCCAACATTACTGTTTTGTTGACAATTGCTAATAGTATAGTGCTGATATTTAATATTTTCCAGTTTGTTCCTGGGCTAAAAGGTAGAAGTTCAAAGTGTTCTCCCCGGATTTGTGTTCTTATCAGGATTGAAAAGCAGCTGAGTACAGAATTAGATTTAGAGCATACTAGAAGACACTGAAACTGAAACCCAAGGTAATACCAACAACTACTACACCTACTAATACCTGTTTAATATCTAAGTACAACAAAACATACAAATCAGACATTTTTGGAGAGAAATGGGAAATGAAAAATGGTCCCCTGCCAGATTCAAACCAGGCTGATTAAATAGTAGATTACATAGCATGGCACCCCATATTTACACATACATTTAAACTAATTCAAGTTAAGGTATTTCTATAGACGAATCTGGCGGCTGATTCATGTGTTGCGCTCTCAAGCACCGATGCCAGATTATAACCGAACACATTTACACTGACAGTGAAAGCAGAGATGTTTGGGTTGATCACGATCCAACAGATGAAGGTAGTCTGTGTGAATGTGGAAGTCAGAATGTGATCGAAACATGAGGATTTAATGGTGACTTATGAAACTTAAATTGATTTCACGGAGCAGAGGCTTGTGACTTTTGTTTTCCGTTTTTTTTCCCAAAGTGTCAGTTTCTTTGTAGAGCAGCTGATAATAACAGTACAGCTCAAAGAAAGGCAGCACAGTAGAGAACTGTCTGTAAAAACTGGACTTAATTTCGCTGAAAAGTGAAGTTTAGTAGATTATAACCTGTATTTAAATTGGATATGATGACTGTGTTTTCAACATATAACTGTTTTTACTTGATCTCTTGAACATATTTCTTGGTGAAAGCATCCAAACAGTGAGATCTTTTTACATTAATTACAGTGTTAATTGGGTTTACAAGTGGGCATCACCACAAAAATGGCAACTTGGCGACTTCCGCCTGCAACCAGGATTCATCTCATGTGGTATTGATTAATTCTATTTATTGCTGGAATCATATGTTAGTTAATCACTTGCTGCACAACAATTTTAACTCTTAACATTCCTGAATTTTGAAGCCAAACATTTGCTGGTTCCAGCTTCAGAAATGAGAGAATTCCTGTTTTATATCACTGTACATTGAATATTTTTAGGTTTAGGACTGTTAATTGGACAAAACAATACATTTGAAAACATTGCTTTGGAATTTTGATGAGCATTTCTCAGTATTTTATAGCCCAAATGGTTAATCAATTAACCGAAAACATAACTCACTGATTAATCGGTGATGATAATTAGTTGCAGTCTGAATTCTATTGTGAATTGATAGTGAACAATCTGGGTCACATCCATCATATCAGACACTCTGCTTAAAATTGTGAACGGTGTCTCAGCAAACTGTGGTACAATATGATGATGTTGTGCCTCCAGCATTGAAGATTTACTCTACAGCAGAAGTTATTATATAATCTTGGCTTATAGAAAATATGTCACTTGCCATCTCATCTCACTGGCTGCTGTGTTTTGTTTTGTGTTGATAAAGTTTCTGATTTAGCCCTAATTTAGGCTAAATTTGCTATCGTGTCATATCAAAATGGTAATGAATGAGTGTCAAGACCCACATTTATATATGTATTGATTTGCTGTAAGTGTGTTGTGTTGAGCTCTTGTTGTTGAGGATAGAAACGTGTTGCTCCTGTAACGTCTCTGAACGCAGGGATGAGGACGCGAGATTCAGTGTGGCAGAAGTAAAAGGCAAAAGTTCTTTACTCGGTAAGCAGGCAAAGGTCAGCAACAGGCAATCAGTCAGTGAGGGCGAACAAAACAGGCAAGGGGCAGGCAGACAGGAACAGAAACAGAAAGGGGTCGGTGACAGGCTGGCAGACAACAGGAGCGAATGCTGGAACGCCAAGAGCAGGCAGTACATAAAACGATCTGGCAAAGGGCTGAGGGAGAGGGGCTGATACATATGCTGGGGCAGTAATGAGGGGATGGGAAGCAGGTGTGTAAGTAGGAAGGGCAGACAGGTGTTGGGACTGGCAGGAAAACAGGGGTTACTGCAAGCCAGGAGGGAGTGGCTGGATCTGGAATGACATCAGAGTTAGTAGTGCCAGGTTCAGACTACATGATATCAGCCTGACCCGACAGATGTAGGCTTTAGCGATGCAGCATCTGGGACTCCTCACGATGTCCCAACAAAAAGAGTGTGTCAGAATTTTTTTTTTACCTTCTCTAGCCAAGTGTGACAACTTCCACAATAGGGGTGGGGATGACAGATGAACTCACGATACGATACTATCGCGATATTCTTCCCATGATAACGATATATCGCAACAAAGACGATTCTGTGATACACGATATATCACAAAGAAATAATCTATGATGTATCACCATATCTGTAACTGAAGAAGAAAGAAGTGGTTAGTTTTCTTGCATTTCTTTTTCGTTGTAACCTATAATTGGCATCCATCTGACCGTCACCAGTCTCTCCATAAGGAAGCAAAGAGAAGTGGCGCTCTGGTAGCGGTAAGCTAAAGTAGCTGAATCAATTCTGAGGAGTCAAAAACCAGTGTCGAGAGACTGTAAAGGACATGACGGAGTATACAGAGTAATGAGGTTGGAGATATATGATAGAAGACACTGTTACGTATTTTTTTAGACAACATATGGGTTAATGTTTCCATCACTCTACATATTTTCATGTTTTTTCCCCCATATCGTGGAGACAGTAATTATTTTGGTTGTGTAAGTATAGTTACGCATAAAGCTGACTGACATTCCTATTCGCGGACATTCCCAGCCACAAGCTGTACATACTCTCAGAAACCACCACTCTCACACACCTACACACATTCAGAAGACAATGGTTCATGTCTAACTGGCATGATATGTTGCATTCAGACACATTCAGCACACACCGGGCTGATTGAGCAGTCTGTAACAACAGATGGCTCTGAACCCTGCAGATGTTTGTGTGTGTTGCTGTTGTCAGTCGTGAATAAAGATCTCTTGTTTTTCATAATTGAATCTTATGACTGGCGTGTGGCTCATGAGGCAGAACGACACACAAACACACACACACGCACACGCAGATAAAAATTGTTTTTGTTTTGATTGGTTGTCCTTGGTGTCTTCTTTTGCTTCGACACACACCAACAGACACTGATTCATAAGCTGCTGGTGGTCCGCAAATGGACAGGTGGGGCAGCCTGGTGGTCTACAGACATCTGTGTGTGTGTGCATGCAAGTGTGTGTGTAACATTTGGAGCCAGTCTGGTTTGTGCTTGCTGGGCTGCGGCTTCCCTCTATGTGGTATCTGAGCTGCCTCTGTGTATGTGTGTGTGTGTGTGTGTGTGTGTGTGTGTGTGTGTCTCCTTAGCCTCCTCTGTTTGACCTGCCATCTGAATGAGGTATTTCACAGCGCAGTCCCAGAAAGAGCACAGTGAAACATAATGAACTGAACCAATTTAATGTCAAATAATGATAATAAGCTACTCTGTCAATCCCTGTGAGGAAGTTTTTACTTTTCTAAAGGTCAGAAACTGAAAAGCACTCAGGATGGGGGGAGGACAACAAAAACTGGCATAATTGATCAACAAAATAGCTGACGATTACTTTCCTGAAACTCCAGTGATCAATTAATCGACTGATCACTTCAGCATTAGCCCAGACTAAACAAAATTCAAGAAACCCTGCACTGCATACGAGTTGATGACACTTCATTTTATTTCACCTCATTTCACTTCCTCACTGCAGCTGACCAGACTGAAGGCGCTTTTAGACCGTGTGACAGCAACGATTTCACGCTGCGCGAGACGGCTCAAACGAAATCTCGCTCGCAATCTGTGTCAGAGTGTACGATATCAATTTTGAGGCGTGTCAGATGAATGTGTGGTGAATCGAAGCGCTGCGATGTAAATAGAAAAAAAGTATATGAAGGTGGCGGCACGTCATCTGGTCGCGTCATCCATCTGTGCCGCTCATATGTTTTGAAAACGCAGCAATGCATGTCGATCCATGCCTTTTGGTTTGTCTGTGCCGTGGATGTACTAAAGAGAACGAGGGTTTTTATTTTGTTTTGTTTTGTTTCACCAAGCTTTATTCAAAAATAGGAGGAAAAATGTCACGCTCGTCAGTGTATTAATGAGTTATTTCATTTGTTTTCTGTTTGTTTGGTTGGTTTGTTTGTTGGGTCGTAGCAGCCGTCACATTGTGGACGTGTCACACAGTGTAATCTGGGAACCATTTAGGATTGACGACTGAAGATTTCACAATGTTTCTCTATGCCTCAATTGAACTAATCCAGTTCAACCTATTAGAATTTGATTACCATAATTCCACTGAAATTCTGCCCTGTGCTATAAAATTGGGTTAAATTCAACGTAATCTGATTCAGCCTTCTTTAATTCACCGCCTTCTATCCCTACTCACTCAATATAGTCCTGATTTGTCCAATATAACGCAGTAATGCAGCATAATCAGTTTTAAACCCGCATGAGCCAGTTCAGTTCTATATAATCCCATTTCAGTCTAGTATAATCTGGTTCAGACCAGTTCAGTTCACATGGTGAAGATGTGAATGTGTTTTTTGGTCCCAGCAGGAGGCAAAATCTGTCTCTCGCCTTCTCTCTGTGTGAATGAGGTTATGATTGACCTGCTAAGTAGACAGATGGAGGAAGGTGTGTGTGTATCTGCATGTGTCCGTCTGCAGATAACACCTTCCCATGGCTTTGTGGTTTTGGCCAGACTATTCACACACACAGGCGCACACACACACACACACACACACACACAGGACCTCTTATTCTACTTCGGTCACTGTGTCTGGCCACAATCTCTGTCCATATAAAGAAAATATAATACACGTTATATACAGTGTGTGTGAGAGAGAGAAAGAAAAGAAATAAGCCGTAATCCTTGTTGGTTGAGTTCACCTCAGACCGACTGAACCACAATTATGGCAACAATCGACTCCCCACGCTGTATTTTTGGCAGCATGTATGTGAGGCCCCGAGGTTGAACTCCTCAAAGTTTATGTTTCAGTCTTTCAGTCTGTTTGTTCGGGGAAGTTTGAGGTTGTTGCAGAGACACACAGAGGCAAAAAGAGAAAGAAAAACAAGAGATAGAGAAAGGTGGAGAGACTTTCGGTAGAGGTTTGGTTCGATGACCTAAACTCCCCCATCTCTCTCTCTCTCTCTGGGGCCTCGCAGCTGCTCTCAGCTGTCCTATAGTAATGATGTCAACAAGCAGCTGCAGCCTAGTGATGACATCGACAAACCCTTATACCCCACCCAGCAGAAACTCACATGCACTGATTTTTATTTTGAGTAAAAATGCCTAAAATGACACACCCAAATTAAAAAGGCTGAACCACAGGGATTATATGCATAAACAAGGTCTTACCAGAAAGGAAACTTCCCAAAGTTTTTTGTGAAAGTGTCAGAAACACTCGCGGTGATACAGAAACAAAGCAGAAAGTCTTTGAAGTCAGTAAACCGAAAAAGAAAATGATTTTTGACATGGCATGTTTAGGCATCTCTGGTGTGAACTACGTTATGAATACATTTAAATAGTGGCTATTTTTGTAAACATAAAGTCTTCCTGAGTATGGTAATACCATATGTGTCCATGTTTTACAAAAGGAGTGTGATATAGTGAGGCAAGAGAGGGAGAGTTGGCCAACAAGCAGACACTGGCGCCCTTGCAGAATTAATGAGGTTAAATTTGGCTATTAAAGAATTGTAACCAAGATATGTTCTGACATTTTGCAGTTGAGAAATGAACTTCTCTGGTAATGATGTAATGGCTATTTATTGGCAACACTACTTGAATATGCATTTTTTTCTGACATTTAATGGCTCACAGCAGGTCTAGTTTAATGTGATATAAGTGAAGTAATTAATTAAATACTTACGTCTGCCTGTAAGATATTTTTTTCACAGCAACAGTCTAGAGAAAGATGTTTATAAGTTTTACCAAAAATCTCCCACATTGGTTTTTTTTTTAAACATTTTAACTTAATAACTGATCTTTTTTTGAGCTGAAGCCATTTGACTAATATTTCCTCACATAAAGTTCTAACTGTGTTCTCTCTTCAACCAGTATTTTAAGTCTGATCTTATTTAGCAGCACTTTATGCAAATCAGATGAGCTGCGGCCGGGCTCATTTACATATGTAGATTATACCATGCTAAACTGAAAAATAGTGGTGTCTCTGGTGGTAATTTGCAGAAAACTTAGTAAATAGCCCCCTATGTCTAAAGGGCAACTTAACTGCAGCTAAAAAATGTTGTTTATGCTGACCTCCAGTGGTTTATCTTCTCACCTTGCTGCAGTGATGCAGAAGTGTACTCCAGGGTGTGTCAGTACACCGTGACATCACTGTTGGATGGGTTACAGGTGCACTTGTGACCACACCCAGTAACACTTATGAGTGTGGTGTAACAGACTTAACACAAAGCCCCTGAGAACATGGCGTAAAATCTTAAGAATGTTTCAATCATAATAACTAGTCATGACCAAATAAGCAACAGTCAAAGTTAAAAACAACTGAAAAATAATAAATCAAACAACAAAAACTGTTCTAACTTTGGCAGAAAGTCGTCTGTTTATGTAAGATCACATATCTCATTAGAGGCTGGTTGAGAAAATACATAAACATTCTAATCAATTAAACTAATCAAAGTCCCACTCCACTCAAAAAGTTTGACACTAGAAGGCTGTTTTCACATTTATCTGCTGAAGGGGGGAAGGCGTCTCGGCTCACTTTAAATCTGATACCTACAAGCATGGTTTGTGACATCACAACTAGTTTGGAAACCAATCCAGGTCCAGTATGCAACTTACACAAGTGTGATGTGGAAACTTGAAGCCTCGACTGCACATACGCTGAGAATGGAAGTAAGAGACATCTCATGACTAGCAGTTAAACTTTTGAAACAAAAAAATATTTGCATTTACATAGATTATGGATTTTTGCATTTGATGAGGTAATTGAATAATTTTGCTGAAAAAACATTAGACTTGAATTATTATCCGAAGCAATTTCAGGTCTGGAGGGAATCTTTAAATATCTTAAAAATAACTTGATAACATATACAAGCAGAAAAACGCTGAGAAAGTTTAGATTATATGAACAAAAACAAAACATTCAAACCTCAATCTAAAATTACTGTCAGTAATTCAAAGTTGTGCTCTTACCCAGTGTCCTAAAATAAATGAGTAGAAAGGAAGCCCATTGTGCTGAAGAGCTGTAAGTGGGAATTAAAGGGACGGTTGCTGGTGAGGGGGGGGGGGGGTGTACTGTAAAGTTTAGGCTGGCCCGAAGCTAGTGTGTGTTTTGATTGTAAGGATTTCTTTGGATTTAGCGTTTAGGGACCCTATCACCAGGCTGATTGGAAACGCATCCTCCAACCATCTGCCTTCTCCATCTGACAGCACAGCCTGCTCCTTCCCTTCTCATTCTTTTTCCTTTTTATACACTTTATACTCCTCACATGTATGTTTCCCTCCCCACCCATCCTACTCTCTCACCACGAAATGTTCCTCCAATGTGTTCTCTATATAATGTCTGCACATTATCCCACGACTGAAATACAGTATATTAGGGTGTAATTTACATTCCATTCCAGATGAACCAATGCTTGGCTTCCCACAGAGGAAAAGAACATTTTCTCATTAGCACATTTTTGACCATTACTGAGGCAATGGAGAATGAACGAGGTCCTAAACCTCAGTGTGCATTCCTTTGTGTGAAATGGTTCAACAGATAAACTCCATCTACGCTAACCTCTGTTGTAGTTATTGTTAAATGTAGCCTTTTTATCAGTTAATGCTGCATGTTTTTCAGTCAATTAAGACTTTTTCTCTGATATATGCAGCCTCTGAGTGACCCTCCAAGTAGCTTTTATGGCCGTACAATGTCAACATCTGGATCCGTTTAGCTCATTGCAAAACATAAATTGGTTTGTTTTTAATTTTTTTTTTTTTTTTTTTATAGTAAAGCTGACTACAAGCTCTAAAAGCCCACAAGTGCAATTTGTATTGTAGTCTGCCTTTAATGAAACGACAGAGAAAAAAACCTTGTTTATTTGGCCTTAATTTAAATGACTTTATTGGTGTTATTGGTGGATGAAAAGAATTGCCAACTTTACCAGTGGAAAAACAGAGATTCAGGCATTTTCTTGATTTTCCACAAGCTACATACATACATTTGCCAATAAACAAATCAATGTTAAATTACCAGATGTTTTAGATTGTTTTGATGTTCACTCTCATATAACAGATGCCCTGTTTCCAAGTAAATGCAACAGCGTTCCTGTATCACAACTTCATCCCTCTTCTCCTTTATCATTCATTAATGCGCCTTATCTAGTTCATTTTAAATTGTGACGCCTATCAAATTCATTTTTTGTTCTTTATTACTTATCAAGTTCCTTTATTACAAACTCTTATCAAGTTCTTGCATTAGTCGTGACTCTTATCAAGTTCCCTGTCTAGTGAAATGCTTCCAAGAAAATTGAAAGACACACTCTGTGTATCACAGATCTGCAGCCCTGGCCTTCAGGGTTTGAGTCCTGTTAATAATAACAATGTTCTTACATGCGTGCATGAGTCAGTCTATGTGCCTGCCATGCATAAAGCTGCACTCATACAGGAATTATCCACCACATCCAGCAGTTGCTCTCACCACCGAAGGATGGACCTTCAGGGCTACAGAAAGCTACTTGACTGTGTAAAACTTGAAAACAGAGTGAGCCTTGACTGAGCGTGCTGAATTTGAAAATCTTAAAGTGCTCTACTGGTTGGTTCATTAAAAACACTCTGCACCTGTTTATTTTATATTTGAGATAATGCAGGTTAGTCTTATGTAATAACAACGGTGTATTAGTGACGTATTGACATTTGTTTTTCCCCCTCATGCTAATGTTTGCGTGTTTGCATACTCGTGTGCATGTAAAAACAAAACAAAAAAGCCCAGTTTCTTGTTATAATGAGAAAAATTTGTTTTGAGAAAGTTTTGCGATAAAGTCTTGTTATTACAAAAACGTTTCCTATAAATAATATAATAAGTATGTTATTAGAACATGAAACTACATTGTTGTTGTTTCTCATTATAACAAGAAACTGAGCAAATATTTTTTGTCTGGCTGCTGTACCATTGCACCCTGTAATATACAGTGTTTTATGTTTTGTTTTTGATTGAGGAGTTATGTTTTCTGCCGTAGACAGACAGGGAGAGTCACTGACAGCTGCATGCATGACTGAAAGACTCAGTGGCTCCATGAGAGAGAGAGCTAGACACGTACAGGGGAACAGAGAGAGAGGAGGAGGAGGAAAGAAAGAGCAGAGGGTCAGATTTCTCTCTCCCTGTCTCCATCAGTGAGGCGTTATCTGACCCACCGTGGCCTTATACATCTGTCCTCCTTGCCTCCGTATCTGCTTATCTATGTTCAATGTCTCTCTCTCTCTCTCTCTCTCTCATTTTCTCTCTCCTCTCCCCAGTAGGAGGCTTCCTACCATCCCTCTCATCTGGCCCACTTCCCGATCACACTTCTCTATAGTGCATGAGTGTGTTGATGCGTATGTGTGTGTGTGTGTGTGTGTGTGTGTGTGTGTGTGTGTGTGTGTAAGAAGGATCGTTTCTGACTAAGATGTTTGCCAAAATAAAGGTTTAATCTCCTTTAAAAAGAATTATAACCTATGCGTGCACACACACACACACACACACACACTGACACACACACACCGACACACACACGTTTACTTAGGTCAGTTTTGGGGACATTACATAGACTTACATTAATTTCCTGAAGACTTATCCTAGCATAACCACAACCGCTCACCTAACCCTAATCTTAGCCTAACCCTAACCTCTTAACCAATGACCCAAAAATCAGCTTTTTCCCAACTGGGGATGCGGCTTTTGTCCTCAATTAGACAAGCCGTCCCCAATTAACTGGTCTGAAATACGTCCCCGAAAGTAGGATAAGTCAGATCCACACATACACCCTCACATGGAGTTAATCTGCTTCTTAGCATCACCAAATCCAACTATTTTGAGAGAAACAAATCCACTATTCATTGGAGCAATCTCAACACAGATGGACAAAATACCGTGAACACCTTATTTTACAGTATATTGTAATTCTTCACAAAGTTGGTGTTTTATTTTAAGATTGCCATATATTGTAATGTATTCCTATTACTTTGCCCACTTGTATTTGTTGTCTGGAAATCAAGCAGATCTGTTTGTCTGGTGTGACGCGGGCTTGGATGACGAGTGTGTGCATATGTGCCTCTCTGTCTGTATATAACAGCTTACAATGATTATTCTGTAACTCCCTCATCCTCTTTTTTTGCCTATTTTAATATGCCAATGGTTTGCTTTGTAGTTTAAAGCTTTGAACATCATAAAGTTATACATCGCAGACAGTAAAAGCAGACTACAACATTTCATTTATATCAACTGATACTAATCAGACAAAAGTAGGCGATTGTACAGGAAGTGAAGAGATTTATCAGTGTTAATGTTAAAAAGTCTCAAAAATTGGACCAGATGAACCGTTGTAGCAAGATGCGTTTGCGTGTTGCCATGTGCATATCTTTCTCCTACTTAAAAAAATCAATCCACGAGGAATATAAAACAACATGCGAGAATGTAATTGAAAAAGAACATCAAACTTGATCTCCTTTTTTTCATCGTCTTGTACTTTATCTCTGTGAAACCGAAATCTCATTTAACTTTCTCTCTTTCCCCCCCTCTGTCGCACTGAGCCGATGTAGAAAAAGACTACATCCACCCCCCTGTTCCTGAAAAACGCAAATACTGTAAATATTTGATGATCGATATATATAATTCAAATCCCTATGTGATGAATTATGCACTGTCTGGTGGGATTTGATGAATATTTGTCTTGTTAGTGATAGCTCTCTCTCTCCCATCTTCAGCCACTGAGCGACTCCGTGCCTGTGTGTGTGTGTGTGTGTGTGTGAAGGGAAATGATAAGATAAACCAGACAGAATAGTGAGTTTAAATACTCACTTCAAAAGTAACAGAATTATGTATGACTCCCTGGAGCAGTATTTTTTACACTTCTTATTAATTATAAATAACAAGTGGTGTATTTACACACTTCTTAATATACATTTTCTGTTTTATTTCCAAAACCAGCTGTTTCATTTCATCTTCTAAAATTAGGTTGTCAGTTGAATCTCTTTTTAGTGATCAGGAACCAAAATAAAGTTGTGATGTTTTTGTCCTTTTACTGCAGAGGAGAGTATTAAGAACACAAAAAAAGAACAAGATCCAAAGAAAAACAGCTTCAAGTTCAGGCGAGTATTTACTGTGGGTGATGAGAAAATAATGGCCTTCAACATGTTTTGTACTTTTTTGGTCAGAAAAAGCTGCATTACATTGTTTTTTTTGTTTTTTTTAAAATAGTTAATTCATTTAATTAACGGGGGAAATAATATGCAATGGCAGCATGTGACAAAATACCCTGTAAAGATACTGTTGACAAGTCAGTTCAGTCCAGCAGCTGGGATGGTTGAATGATATGAACAGCTGAAGATACGTGTGGGTGCACACACACGCTCCCACACACGTACAGTGCGCTAACTGTCTGGGGTTATTACCAGGTCAAATCAGGAGTGAGTCAGGAGAAGGTCAGGGAGGAAGCCACATTTTTGTTATGCAATTAACAAATAAGATTAACTGAACAGACTCTGTGTGCTTGAATGACTTGCATGTGTGTCTTCCTGTCTGAAATGGTTGGTATTAATGACTGTATATTGTATATCTGTGAATACTGCTTGTGTGTGTGTGTGTGTGTGTGTGTCTGTGTGTGCGTGCTCACAGCAGAGTAGTGGCCCACCCACCTAATGTGCCACCTGATCCAGCCCACCCCTCGGCCCCTAAAGTCATTACACGCTGCTACCCAATCCCTCTCTGTCTCTCAGTCAGCTCTCTAGGGACTCAGACACATGTGGCACCTAGCACGCGCACGCACACGCACACACACACACACACACACACACACACACACACACACACACACACACACACACACGATTCTGTAGACAGCTTTAATTATCTTAAGAACAATAATACTGTTACAATATTAGTAATCATGATAATTAATAGTAATATTATCTTGGTAGCTATAAAATAGGTGGCTAGAGGAGCAAAGGGGGTATTATTGATAGTATTATTTCAAAATATTATTAAGTAAATATTTGTGGTCGATTCATTTTTAAATCAGAATATGTTTAAATGCAGATTCCATACATATGTAGGTCTTTGGTCTGGTTTAAGGCGGGAACATTATAGTTATAGTATAGAAATGTATAGTTATGATTGTGGGCATGAATGCAGTGTTATGACCCGTCTCAGGAAGTCACAACAGAAAAGGAGACCACATCATAGCAAATATTTCAACAAAGAAACTTCGGCAAAATAACCAAGTTAGACCACATTAAATCAGATTAAAGGTGCAATTAAATCTATAAAAGGTATGAGATGTGGAGATCAGTGCGTGAGATGCGTGATGTATGAATAGCAAGTGTGTGTGTGTGTGTGTAGGTGTTGTCAGGTGCATGAAAGCAAAATAAATAATTAAAGCAACATAACTTAACCAAACCAAAGTGGGTAACTGGAGGGGAGAGCAGAGAGAGCTTCCTCAGCAGCAGCGTGGCAGAGAGAGAGAGAGAGAGAGAGAGATGAATGCCTGCTGCAGCCAGATTTAAATAACCTGGAAACAACGTGGGCCCTCAGGTATTCCAGGTCATTATAAAGATCACCTGGAGAACAATGAGAAATGCAGATTAATACCAGAACAAACCCCAAGATGACCATCATTTTTATAAAAATTATTTTAAACATGTTTGATCGTTACCACTGGAATACGACATGTCAACATCAAAATAATCTAAAAATGTCAACAAAAAAAGCAAACAACTGGTAAAACAGTGCAGTGTGACATCAGCGAGAATTATTTTATAATCAAATTCACCTCGCTTTTGTTAAGTTCACACCCTCAACTGTTAACTCTCTCTGCGCAATTCACAGTCCTTGTTGCCTCATCTGTGTTTGCACCATCTCATCTGAACCTGACATTTTTTACACGTTTTCCTTTCCTGTGCAAATTACAGCGTATATATATATATATATTACCAAGACCAACTGTTTCTGAAGGATGTCTGTTTACAGGAGCTGGTGAGAGTTTGGGTCTTTTTGGCACTTTGGGTGTTGCCTAGCAACGCAACTCTAATCATAGTCTACTTGTGGTCCGGTGTATTGTCATCTTTACTTACTCATTCATTCAACATGCGCTCCTTTCGATTGTAGCTGTCAAGATTTAAAAATAAATCTGTGCATGTTGGTGGAAATAATAATTTTGTGTGAGGTGTCTAGTCTTTGTTGGTTTTGATAATATTGAGGTCTGATGTGAACTTTAAACATAGAGATAAAAAAGACCATATTAAAAGCACAACACGCTTCATTAGCTGCTTGTCATTTCATATCTAGTCTCTGAAACAAAAGGAAACAAACACTGAGTGGGCGTGGGTGTCTATTCTGACAGCGTTTATAATTATTAGAATCATTTGATATAGAGTTGTGAACCGTGTCAGCAGACTCATTAGGACGTTTGGTTTTATTTCACTACTTCACTTGTTTGTGTGACCAGGATCTATTGCACACATTCTCCTGTCAAGTTTGTTTAAATCCCAACTTCTGCATAGGAAGTAGCACATACATCTTTGAAATTCTCTTTTTTGTGCATATGCAGTGTTTATAAATTAGCTCCCAGATGCATAATGTGGCACTTCTCATTGTTTTGTGTCCACATTTAGGCTCATTACATAAGTGCTTTTTCATTGCTTTTCCTGAAGATAACTTGGCAATCAAATTTCATTTTGGCATTCTTCGTATTTTCTTCCCCCAAGGACACACATTCTGTAGATAAACTACCATGTTTTCCCAACTGCTACATCTATCCCCCTACCCCCCACCCCTGTTTTACTATTCACTGTCATCTCCTGTAGCGCTCTCCCTTCATCCGGCTGCCAAGAGAGATCCCTAAGACACACATATACACACACCCACACACAGCCTTGAATAGACTTGAAACCAAAAGTGTAAATGTTGATATAGAGAAATTATTCTTTAAACAGAGAGGAGAGAATGAAAGCCACAGTGATAGAAAAGTGAACAAGAGAGAACTAATGCTTCAAAACAAAAGCAAAACAAATAAAAATCACACTACCTGAAGCTGCACTCTACTCAGTTATATCTTTCTTTGTACAGTTTCACTGAAGAATGAGCTAAATGCAGTGACAATGGCTTATCACCACTAGAGCTGTCACAATAACTGCAATATTGCAATACCGCGCTATAGACAAGCCAACCGCCAACCGAATGCGTGTATACTGAATGTTCGATGGCTCACCCCGTCTGGTCTGACTCAGGTGGCTCCCCCGATGGCTCTCCCTCTGGTCTGGTGGCTCCTCAGGCCCTGGAGGATCCCACCCGCTGTGCGCAGAATCCTCTGTTGGAGCCTCCTGCAGCTAGCATCCAGGCTAACAAACTAAACTGGCGCCCAGCCCTCGTAATAGAGCTGGGCTTGGGGTGAGCCTTTGGGGTGTCGGTGCTGGTGCTCAGTAGTTAAAAACGTGTATATGAATATTTTGTCCCAGTTATATGTTTAAACTCTCCCGAATCACTGGGTGGCTGAGCAGTCTGCCATTTGACCTGCTAGGAAAAGTAGTTTTCCACCAATCATACAATGTAAAGGCACGTCCAGCCATACTTCATTCATTAATCCCATGTTAAAGGGGACTCAAGTGTAGGCCAACATCGTTTCCTGCCACAACACAATTTAAAGTTTTTTCCATGTTCGTCAGGTAGTTCTACTCCATTCGGGCTGACACATAATCAGACTGACATACCTTGATTTTTCACCCCCCCCCAAAAAAAGGCGCTAATACTGCATATGACCGCATACCACGCTGTTGAGCCACCCTAAGTCACCACAGGGGAAATTCCTTCACCGCGACCGCCCTAATCACCACTTTACCTTGCAGGCCTTAATAACTGGCTCCCTGTCAGTGCCCCATTGCTTCAAAAAGGTCAGTCACCGCCCCTTGCTAAATGTGAACGCACCAATCAGAGCAGTTTGTGCCACATGATTAATGAATCCCACATAGGTCACGACCTTTTCCTAAGTAACTGCAGAAATAAAAGCAGTGTGGGTGCGTGTGAGATGTGTAGGTGTAATAGGCAGGGAGGCGGCGGAGTCTATGACTTGATATATGAAGAGTAATGGCTAGTAGGGCACTCACCTTCCTAGTACATCAAGATAGATATGGAGCAGTGCAAGGCTGTGTGTGTGTGTGTGTGTGAAAGAGAGAGAGAGAGAGAGAGAGAAAGATGGGGAGATTTTGGATTCTGTGTGTGTGTGTGTGTGCGTGTGTGTGTGTGTGTGTGTGTGTGTGTGTGCACGTGTGTACAAATGTGTGTGTGTGTATGTGACAAATGAGAGCAAATGGGACAAATGAGAGCTGAAGATGTCATTAAATCAACAGCAAGGCTATACAATCCAGACCACACATACTCACTCACACACACACACACACACACACACACACACACACATACTCACACACACACTCATCGAGTCTGAGCCATCATTAGCATTTCAAAGTAACAAGGTGCAGGGAGGCACAAAATTATGCATTTTGTGCACTTTGTAGATTTGCATAAAGACTGGAAAATACTGTTTACTTTTCCACAGAGAGCAGATTTGAAATGGCCCAATCATTCCCACTGTATCATCAATGCCGACTCACTCGCTCACTCACTTACTCACTGACATATTTACTGACAGTATTTCTATTGTTTTTTGTTATAGTGTGCTCATAAGTGCTAGTTGCATTTTTCCTCTGCCAACAAAGTTGTAAAGAGGTTGTTTACACCCATTTGTTTTCTTTGTTGACATCCATGTAACCGCAATATCCTCAGTTTGAGTCTTTTCTGGGAGTTTTATCAAATACAGTACAGTGATGTTTCAGCAAATGCCCATATTGACATATTTTCAAGTGTCAAAGCCCTCTAGCGGCTATAGGAGTTATTGTACAGGAGCAAAGGAGGGAGTCGGGTGAAGTTATAGAGACACAAAGTCAGCAGAGGGAGGAGTTTAGGGTGCATTGATGGGTCAACAAAAGGACGCAGTCAATGTTGGTTTCTTTTTTAAGCATGACCTCAATCGTTCCGTAAACTTAACCAAGTGGTTATTATTGTAACCATGGCGACAAAGGTCCTTTAACCTTAACAGTAATTTCAACCCAAACCACCATCTTTCCGTAACCTCAACCTTTTCTACCAGGCGCCCCCATTTTTGTGGACAAGGACAAAAACCTGTGCCCAAAATGAAAAGGGTTATTGTTCTTCAACCATTCTGATTACAGTCATTATAGTCTAATTTCAAAGGTAAGCCCTTGAATTTTACAACCAAAAAGCCAGAATGAGTATAAGTGATCCTGAAAATAGTTCCAACAAGGCTAAAGTGCCCCCATCATATAACTCTTAAGAGTTGTCCCGGGGATAATTTAGCCCCTTTTCACACACACACATTGTTAACCCAGGGTTAACCTAAGCCCAGGGCTATATGATTCACAATGTACGTCTATTAGCTCTGGGTTAAATGTCTGTTTTTTAGTTGAATTTCAGGGATAACCCCACAAACTTGGGGCTAACCCTGCTCTGGAGCCCAACAAGCCCTAGGCTAAAGTTGGGGTTAGCCCACTTTGGAATGTGCTATGATTGTGCCAGTATGAGAGCTTTCTTAGCCTGGGGCTAACAGGTCTCTTAGCCTGGGGCTAACAGGTCTGGGGCTTAGGAGATTCTGAGAATGATTTTAGCCCTGGGCTGAATGCAGTGTGAAATGACCTAGAAAGATTTTGTTGTCATATTGTTTGATATTTGCGACTGACTGAATGACATCACTTGTGACCACTTGTCACCAGTCGTTGAGTGTGTTGTCTGTGTGATTATTCAGTCATAAAGTTTATGCTCCTTCTTGACTGTCAAAGGCTAAAAAAACGGTGTCAGTCAATGGAAACAATCTTTATCTGTGGTTTGTCCAGTCTGTGTTGGTTTCAGCTAGTCTTCAGGTTTGTCCCCAGCTTCACCAAACCTTAAAGAGCTGGTATCGTGGAAAACAAGAAAAATTAGCTTTTGGGTGGATTAGGGTGATGCTGGGGGCTCTCCTATGCTGGAAAATTACTATATTCTATTTGAAATTTTGAGAGTGAGCAGTGTTGAGGCTGAACTTGTTACTACATCACACCCAACAGTCAAATCAAACATGCAGGAAGCTTTAGCACGAGGCCACCGCCGCCCAGTGCTACGCTGAGTGCATACATAACTTCTGTTGTCGAAGTTTGCATTCAGCTGGATGACGAGCTCATTAATAATGCCAATTTTATGTAAATAGCTTCCGAAACACGCTGCTGAAGGACATAGGGAAATCTGGGCTGTAAAGAAAGATGGATTAAGAGAAATCTAAACAACTTTTGGTGAATAAAATGTTACAGATATGTTTAAAATAAACTCAATATTTATAAAAATGAGTCAAAAAAGGCCATGATACCAGATCTTTAACCATAGCAGCATTGTCAGATCAGAAAACGCTTCTTTGTGAAATAGTAATTTTTAATGTTTCGGGAAGCATGTTGTAGTGTGTGTAGTGGCATCAGAAAAAATGTGTTTTTGAAAGGGCACAGGCAAGCGACATATTTTGTTGTTTAGATAGGAAGACTTGCTGGTATCTTCCCATGTGCAATGTGAACCTTTACTGTCAACCATCTACTGAGGTCAAAAGTTCCTGAAAAGGTAACAAATTGTCTGAAATATGGGGACAGATTCAGTTTTTGTTTTTTTTCTTAGCCTTAACTCTTGCTGCATTCAAGTGCTTTGGGAAGCACCTGCCAACCGGGACTTCCAAGTCTGCTACAAAACAGTGTTGCCCTCACATGCTACTATACTTTGATAGAAATCAAGCCAGGAAACGAACACATAAATTATTACCCGAAGCTGCTGCTGTGTCATTTGGAGAATTGTTCAGTGTTGGTGAAAGTTTGCCTTCTTAAAGGGTGCTCTCTACAGTCTACTTAGTTGTATGTAGACTCTTTAGAAGTCCTGTTCAGAATTTTTTTTCAGTTGCTTTCTTCAGGCCATACTTTTCAGAATCACTAGCTATGTACTTGTATTATTTTATTTAGGTGTGTCAAAATCCTTATGGAACACTGAAAACTTTACATATAAACACTTAAACAGCCTTTTGAAGACTTGAGGACTGGCCAAAACATCTTCAGTTCTCAAAAATGTTCAAAAACTCTTCAGGTCTAAAACTCAAATTGATTTCACAAAGATAGGAGTATAAGAGTACACACACCTACGCAGCAGAGCAGAGAAAAAGTACACTTTAGTACAGTTTATGTCGGTACGTGTCTTCTTCTGTTCACTATTTTTTCTTTCTTTTTCTTCATCTATCTTTTGTCTTCCAGGAACCTTGAGAATATTCAGGAAACATTCAAGTTTTAAACAAGGTTTCATACTCACCTATCATGAGTTGAGTTGATCCTGTAAACTCTCTCCGCCAAGACCTAAGATGATTACTGTTTTTAATTGTCTTGCATCCAGTTTCACACAGACTTTTTCCATTTGCTCACTTGAGACTGAATGTTTTGATTTTTGTTTTTGGATCAAATCCTTTAGAACTCTTTTTAGCCGTTGAAGGCAACCCATAATCCAATTTGATTCAGCTCTGTCTCTATACAATAGCGTGTATTTATTCAGTTGCTATTTTGCCAATAGTTGTAAAAAAGCAGCTTTAGAGGGAATATCCATTTGATGTGTAGAGAAATATGCTCAATGTGCTATTGACTATATTTTCATTAAATCTCCTTAAATATTTGTGAGACCCTTACCGGTCATGTATAAAACTGGATTGTAGCACATGAAATACAATATAAATACATGTTAAATTTAGTGGAGTACCCAACCAAATGGAAATGAAAGTTCAAGTGTTATTTTCTTAGGTGTGATTTTACCAATTAAGCAGGACAGAAATAAAATTGTCAGATTTTGTGCAGCTGTGTTTGCTTTGAAAACACAACCACAGAAATTATAGACTAAAACACAGCTCACTAAAGACAATTATGTAGGGAGGTGCCAGTGTGAATTTTGATGTGTTGCACAACCTGCACCTCAGAATGTTCTGTTTATTGGAAAAACAGATGCTGAGAAATCTGTGAGCGTCTCGTCGTTCTCAATATGCGATTTTGATTGTCATCCTCCTTTCCTTGTTTTAACATTTTTCAGTTACTGGATTATTTGATTCTTTGTCGCTCATATCTTTAGGCTCTCCACCTGCTTGCAAATCAAAGGTGTTTGCCTGGGTTTATCAGCAGGCACGTGCAGCGGTGCATCCTGTACTGTTGGTTACATTTACATAAATGAACTCTCCCAGAGTGGATATCACTACATGTGGTTTTCCCTAACCACAGAGACACCCATTTAACTGACACAGTCACGCAGAGTTAGTAAGGTAATTATAGGTTTAAGCTTTAAAGAGGTTTGGGAGAAAAAAATATGAGGAAACAGAGGTGATAGTAGGAGAAGACGAGTTGTGTTCAGTGATGATATCTGAAGAAAAAAATGAAAGAAATTGCTACTCAGTGTCAAGAGCATTCTGGCTGTTTCCGGTGATGTAAGACCCTAAAGTCTACCGTTAAATCTCAGTAAATGTCTGCCTCTGTGCTGCTGGGGTGAATTTACTCCTCCCTGCGTGGTCCCTCAGTCCACATAACACCTAAGCAACCTTAAAGCACCTCACTACAACTAATCAGGTCTGTTAGAGAGATTAGAGAGAGGAAAAACAACAGTCTCAGTTTCATTACCTTTTGATTCATTATTTGATGATTTGTTTTGCTGGAACGGTTTTGTTATCTAATCTGTTAAGAAGAAGAAGAAGCACAAGACAAATAAAAGAATCAATCAATCAAAAACGTGCAGCCTGAGAGCTTTTCCATTGACAATTATAGCAGTAATTAGTGCTTAAGTAATGTAAAATGCATCATATCCAAACAATTAAAAGTATAACACTAACATGACAAGATCCATATTTTAAAGACAACCAATATATCCATGAAATGCATTATGATTATTATTTGACCGTGTGTTGTTAAACATGACATTGTCATACTTAAAAAAAACAATATTTATTTTCTAATGAACTACCTTTGTATTTACTGTCACTAAAACGTCTTGAAACCAAAATGGAAAACTGAAAAAACAGACAAAGAAAAAAGAAAAAAGAAAAAAACACCCCGCAGCAAGAGGATGAGACGGAGGAGGAAGGAAGAAAGATAAGCAGAAGGAGACAGAGAGAGACAGGAAGAGGTAGAGATGTGACATGTGATAGAGAGGGAAACATGCCAGGTGGAGGATATAAAGAGAGACATGCAAGAAGAAGGTGTTGGCAAGAGGAAGGAAGATCGAAGAGATAGACCCCACTGTCATCACATGTTAACTGTAAGCTGATTGGACATTGCCAACAGCTCCCCTCCAATCATCTTTGTTGTCAATGCGAGCGTGTATGTATATGTGTGTATGGGTGGGTGTACCACTGGATGTAATGTGTGAAGGACTGACATCATGGTGGAGGAATCTCCTTCTCAACAAATACTCAGTGGAGAGCCGGGGGGTATGAACCTCAGTTTGTGTTCCCTTTGACTTCAGTGCTCATGCATGTGTGTACATGCTTTTGAATTGTGTATAAGAGGAGAAGAAAGGTGTGCATGATGTGCAGTGGTGTGCTGCGTTCTCTCCCTGTGAGAGTTCTCCTTAACATGTTTCACTACAAAATGTAAACTGTGGATCAGACTTTTACATTACATACTGTCAGATTGTTTAATGGACAGAAACCTGAATTCACTTCAGTCCTATGTGAATTTATGGATACTTCACTATTACTGTATGTCTCTGGCCTTGCTAAAATTGAGACATCACAGGGGAAGCTCATATATAAAACTGATTGTGGATTAATGCCCCAATCTGTGAGCAGTGTCTAGTATCCAGAATAGTCACATATCCACATTTCAGTGTAGAGTATGTTGGTGAGTCTACATGATGCCCAACTGATAACTTTACACAACCCAAAGATTACTATTTTAGTAATCGAATAATCGTTTTAGTCATTTTTGTTTAAGAAAAATGCCAAATATATATGGTGTCATACATGATAGTAAATGAATCATCTTTGGATTTTGGACTGTTGATCAGATAAAACAAGACATTTGAAGACATCACCACATGGGATCTAAGAGATTATAACTGGCATTTCTGACTATTTGCTGACATTTTACAGGCGAAACAATGCAAATAATCATTAATGGCTGCCTTATGTTATAAACATTTACACCACCCTACAGTGGTACCAGCTAATAACAGCCAACAACAGATCTTACCTGAACTCGGTAACCTGGACTTGCTTTTATGTTCCATTATGGAGTTTTGAGGGCACTTTATAGTGGACAAATTTATACACTCAGAATTCAGACACTCAAGTAAGATGATAGACAGTAAATATTGTGTACTGTATAGTAAATAGGGATTGGTTTCAGACATAGCCTGTGTATATGTTTACTGAAATAATCACACTTCTGTACTTCCCTACGGGGGCTTGACAGCTAGTCTATGCTTTTTGGAGTCCATTAAGTGTGTTTAGCTCACTACATAACTGTGCACCTACATGCATAGTGAGGGCACTGCACAGAAATAGCAGGGAGGAGGTTTGGTAGATGGTTGGGTATAGCATAGGGATTGTGTACTGTCTCCTGTGTGCTGTTAGGTTCAAGCTTTGTTCATACTTAAATATGGACACAGACAGCTGCAAGACTTGCACCTGAACACCAGATGTGCACATGCTTCTATTCTACAATTGGAGGTCTGAGTACACAGATGTGTACCTCACAAGCGCGCTAGAAAACAAGACGGCACGTTCACGACAGCAAGAAGAGCTCCTTTGCTTGTCGCATTTGGCTGAAGAACAAGAAAAAGTCGGAACAAAAAAGAAAAGCTTAACTAGGATGGGACCAAGTTTGTTTTTCTAATGGAGGGATGCAGGGTTCATTATTTTCAGA
This sequence comes from Thunnus thynnus, assembly GCF_963924715.1. NCBI lineage: Eukaryota > Metazoa > Chordata > Actinopteri > Scombriformes > Scombridae > Thunnus > Thunnus thynnus. Next base: position 14,461,476 of record NC_089527.1, read on the forward strand.
TATGGTCGTTTATTTGTTGTGTTGAGAAAAAACATTATCTTATGCACCTGAATCTTAACAAAGTAACTTCACCCAATCTAATTATCTAGCTTGCCCTGGCAACTAGAGGTGAAAAAATGCTTTTTTTCCACTCTCTGTGCAGCAGCGATGTACCAGGGCATCATACTGTTGTACCAAGCCTTGTCACAAGTACAACAGAGCACACCTGACCACACCCAGCTGTGATGTTGAGTATACCTTTCAACCCACAGAGGCTGCTGCTGCTGCTGTACTGCTTTTTACTACTTAGTGTGGAGTGAAGCACAAGTGATTAACATGCCATAAATCCCTTGTCATGAACCTTTTACATCATATGAAATCTTAAATACTTCTACTGTACATACTCAAAACCTTAAGAATATATCAGATGCTTTTAGATCCATATTCTCAATTTCAACACACTAGTAGTGTTTCTTTTGGCTATGAGTATATCCTTTAAGCTCTTTATTTATGTTACTGTGATTGACACATTTAGCACTCCTAACAACCGCCTACATGCCTCAGCAACCATCTGTCACTCAAGGCCCCCTGTCGCCACAGTAACAGGGGTCTAGAGAGGGGAGGGGACCAATAGAAAGGGCACATCCATGACAACCTGTCACCCATAGCAACCTCACCTGCCCCCTGCATATCCCTCTCCCCTCATGGCAAATCTTCCTCTATTACTTTTTCATAATGGTTAAATTTAGGCTGCTAGAAATCTTCTTCAAAGCTTCAGCTCCAAAATAACAGTACTGGCCTCAAAAAACAAATTTTCATCACACCTACATTTAAACTTTCTCTCTGTGAATAATTGAGTAATTTCTCAAGCGTCGTCAGAATGAGGGCAGTTACCTGACTCATAGCCAGAGGTTTCAGGAAAGAGCTGCTTCGTTATGAAAGCACAGTGATAGCCCTGGGAGCTGATGACAGAAGAGACGAGGTTTGTTAACCACCTCCTCTGACCCCACAGGCTGAACTGTGTTGAAGGTCACGTTTTAGAATGAGTTTGCCGGCAACAGAAATGACAATAGGTGAAATGTCAATGACAAGATGTGGTTAGAAACTGAAAAATGAATTAATTTGAGGCAGATCTGTCTTTCTCTCTCTTTTCATTAAATTTTTAACTCTGTAGTTCGTGTTTATTTTATCACTTCTTTGAGAAACCCTCACATGTAAATCAGCAGTTTTTTTTTCTCCTTATTTTTCTCCTCTCTACCCGTTACATTAAGTATATTCTGAGCTGTGCGTGTTACAAGAGGGCCACATTTACTGTGAACAAGGCTAAAGTGCGTCTTCTTAGATTACAACATTAGAATGCAGCTACTTTTGAATGTGAGAGGACATCCAAAAGAGACATCCAGTTGCAGATTTTTTTTGTTTTTCAATTTATACCAATGGCAAAATTCACAAATTCGAATGAGCAAAAGTTCGCAACACACCAACAGTCAATATCAGCACAGAAAATTCCAGAGTGTCGCCCCAAAACATATTTCTTATTGTAAAAAAAAAAAAAGCCTCCTAAAATGTTTTAAACTACAAATCTACGGAGACCCGGAAGTCCCAAAAGTAGGAATGCAAACAAATACAAATACATTATTCAGATAATGATATATATATAACACATAATGAACAGATATGAACAGAATCCATTTGTTTTTTGACTTGTTTTGTCATCAATAACTTTTCATTCGTTTTCACTGGATTAGTTGTACCGTACAGGAAAAATCTTGACTACAGTGCAGGTACAGGTTATTTTAACCTCATCATCTGATATTGAATCGTAGCACTTTGCTCGACTTGACAGTAGACGGGGAAGCTGACAAGCTGAAGTTTGGACCGTCTCATAAGTGCATACAAAATGGCCAAGAGATGTCTTCACATTTATGTTGAAAGATTTCTCTTTTTTTCATGGACACTTCATTTGGACCTCCTTCCATTTCATGCTGAAGTTATTATGCCTTGTTCTTTGTTAATGGCTTTCTCCTCTTTTTTTTGGTCACAGACACTTAAGACCAACTTACATTCATCTCATCAATCTGGCCCACTGTTTCCACTGTTAAAAACCTTCTAAATCTATATCCACTATTTATTTCGACCTGTATCAGCAACAGTTTCACATGCAGCTTGAATTTAGACTCTGTTTATGTTTACTTTTTTCTTTTTTGATGTTGAAATGAATAATAAAAATATATTTTTGTAAATATGATTAATTGTATGTTGTGGACAGCTGAACAACATACTTCCTGTATATGTATGAGGAGTTCAGTAGAAAACAATAGTACACAGAAAATGAATCATTATAGACGATTTCTGAACATCTGGTTTAGTAAGATAATAGTCAAACTTGTGAGCACAGGATATGGAAATTTCATAAAACAACTGTCAAGTTATTTCAATCTCAACCAAAGTGGCAGACCGACAGTCTGACCGCTGATACAATTTATAGACATCACAAATATTCCACATTTAATTTCTGTGGGTGCTGTGAAGGAAATATGAATTCAAATAATATTAACATAAAATACATTTCCAGAATACTCTAAGGCCTTCTTCCTGCTACACAGTTTAGGTTATTTTGCGTTTTTTGACTTATTCTATAGTCTGTTGGTCAAGATGACACCATATGAAACGTTATCCTTGTCTTGCACTTCTTCTTCGCCCATTTCTAACATCATCATTTCGTCTATGTCGTCATTATATCAGCTTCCGCAGTCATTTATTGAAACTGTGTCCCTGAAGCGAAAACATTAATCAAAATGAGAAATTCTGAATTTCAAAGGTGTATAGGTGTATTTCATGTACGGTGCCTCAGCCATTAAAGGAATCTGTAGGAGACTAATGATGTACTGCACACTATCAACTGTCTATACTGTAACAACTACACATAAAATCATATCAAAAATACATTAAACGTATGATGTAGATGATGTAATCCACATGATAACCATCAGGTGGCATATCATGTTTTCTACTGGTTATTGCCGTCTTTCAATCAGCTGCAGGATAATGATGAAATAGCGTCAACATAGCTTAATGCGATAAGATATTCAAGGTTGTTATTTTACTGGGTATCTGTGTAATTGACTGCCAGATTTCTCCAAGTGCGGAACTTAGCAACTGATCGATATCACAAGTAAAGCTTTAATATTCACATTATAGGCAGTTATCATATCCTGTGAGTTATACAGTTGTAAGCTCAGTTGTTAGAGTTAGTACATTATAAGCTACATTTAAACTTTAGAGAGCTTCATTTTGTCAGTAAATCCTGATACTAATTCTTCTCTCTCTCCTCTGTTCTCTCCCCCCCCCCCCCGCCTTTCTTCGCGTCTCCTGCTTTGACACTTTGGATTCTCAATCAGGTAAGACATCCATCCTTTTCACAACTCCACCGCTGAACAGCTTGCATATTTAACAAGCTCTGCTGTATGTGTGTATGTGTTTATTTCTTTTTGCATAGCCACTCTTTCACAGCTCAGATGGAAATGAGTCTTATGAATATGCATGTGATCCCCAAGCTTTCTGTACTAAAGCTTGCTGTCGCTACTCCTTCTCATCTTGCTCTATCTTTCTCTCTTTCTGTCAATGCCTCTTTCTCAGTCGTTCACTCAGTCAAACACCCTCGATGCAGAAGCATGACTTGAAGCCATGAAAGTACATCATGGAGTATAATCACAAAGAATATTCAATGTGAAGATGAAAGTTTATGTGACATTGTGCAAAAGTCTAAAGGACAGATTAAAGATAACTGTGTTTGTGTATGTGTGAACAATGATAATTCAGTTTGACAGCTCTGCTCTAGGAGCATGTAGCAGTTATTCTGTGTTACTTTATAGTTCTTGGAAGGTTTACACATATATTTCCATTAGTGTAAGTGATGCACACATTATTTACGCGTTTTTTTAGGACTGACAAATGCAAATTATTAGGTTTTGAGAAGTGGAAAAAAAACAAAGTTGTCAGTGAATGTTTGTGGACAACAAACTAAATTCACTTTTATACATTTTCACGCACAAATCCACAATACAAAATGTGTGTTTTGAGTACAGATTTGAATGTGTAAATAAGACCAAGAATCTGACTCACTTTCAGTACTCAGCAGGCTTCAATGATCTGGGCACATTTTGGTCTGTATTCAGGGAGTATTGAGGGTTGATATCAACTGTAAGTGAGGTATCACAAGAGAACATGTATTACAGTGTTGTTTATTTAATCCACACTTAATAGTTCTATAAGAAGAAATCAATTGGAAGTGTATAACGACATTTATCGAGATTAACAACAGAAAAGGACTTTGGTGATAAGATCCCATTGACGTGATGCATTATCATTAAAGACGACATATCATGCACATTTCCAGGTCTATATTTATATTCTGGGGCTCTACTAAAATATCTTTGTATGATTTACAGTTCAAAAAATATCCTTATTTATCTCATACTGGCCCTTTATGCAGCCCCTCAGTTCAGCCTCTGTCTGAAACAGGTCGTTTTAGCTCCTGTCTCTTTAAGGCCCCCCTCCCAATGAGCCCACTCTGTCCTGATTGGCCAGTGTCAGGCCTTGGAGGTGATGTAAACAAACAATAGTCGTCAGATTTCTCTTATTACCATTCTTTACTTAATATAAACTGCTCAAATACATCCGTATAAGTTAGAGCTTGAATTTGATATGAAATATGCAAGTGGACAACGTGAACAATCCATGGAACAACCTTAACAACAACCTTAGCAACAGAGGCTACAGAACACAGAATATCTGCTGTGGTCAGAGGAGGAAGTAGAGCTAAGTTTGCAATTGGAGCATTCAGAGCAGGATGAATCTCGGGCTTTTGACTTGAAGGCGGCATTTTACATACGTTTACCTCATGTTTTGGAACTTTGACCATGTTTAACATAGATATCCGACATTAAAGCTGTATATACATGTAAATCCAAAAAAAGCATGTTATGTCCCCTTTTAATCATAGGCCCATGAAAATGATAGATAGGTGGAGTAAAGCAGCACAATGATGAAGGATCCTCTCAGTTGAATCTCCACAATCATGGAACAATGACATAAACAGAGTGATATTTAAAGAACAGCATCAAAGGACTGACTGGCTGGAAGAACGTAGGCATAAAGATCATTGGCCAGATATGTTGACGTCACAATTGTGAATGAAAAGGGATTTTGACAGCGTGGGAAAGATCTTTTTTATTGAACTTCCATCAAAGCGTGAAAGAACAAAACCCTTGCCAAGACCCTTGCTAAAACTTTCCAACTGGGATCAAGTTAGTAAGAGCAACAACGCACATGATTTACACTGATTGCTGTGTTCAGTGTTCACACTGCTTCAGTGACCCTGTATTTAAACAGAAACAAACACACTTTATGAAGTGGCTACTAAAAGGGAAAGACTGAGGATATATGTGTGTGTTTGTGTGTGTGTGTGTGTGTGTGTGCTGGTGTGTGAAGCAGTGGGAGATTTTTTATAAATAGCAGTTAATAAGTTGTTATTGGCTCTTACTGTGACTCTGAAGTAGGAACTAATCCCTGCAGGTTGCAGCATGAGAAATTAACAAAAATATCAACAACTGGGAGTGCATTTATGTATTATTTCCTGTTAATTTACCTGTCATTTCTATTTTAGGTGTTTGTCATTTGCTTTATCTTATTTTAGTCTCTTCCATCTTGTCTGTGTCCATGCTCATTCAGTAGATTGATGTCTGTTGTTTGCTCTTGCGTAAGAACTCTTGACAAATATTAGACAAATTACTAAAAATTTGGTATGGCTGATATGTTTATTGTTTCCATGAATATCAACATCTAATGATACTTTATTGAGCACGTTTATGCTCCTTAGAGGAACCTGTTTTTTTATCGTGGAGACACCATGAGCCGTCCATTAGGGTCAGAAGAAAAAGATAGGAAACAAAGGAAGAGGAAGATGAGTGAGTGGTAAGGGGGGGAAGGGTGGCACCTCAGCTGAGTTGGAGTGATGTGCTCAGAGAGTGAAGAAGGAGAGGAGACATGGAGGAGGAGGAGGAACGAAGGGAGTGATGAAGAGGTGAAGACAAGGTTGAGATGAATGAACTCTTGGTTTCTGCTGGCTAGACTTGTGTAGATGTATGTGTGTGTGTGTGTGTGTGTGTGTGTGTGTTTGTGTGTGTGTGTGTGTGTGTGTGTGTGTGTGTGTGTGTCGGTGTATCTAAGTTTATACACAGTCAGTGGTGTTGTGTTTCTTGTCTTCCTACTTCTCAGAAACTGCCAGTCTGTGTGTGTGTGTGTGTGTGTGTGTGTGTGTGTGTGTCTGTGCGCGCATATATGTGTTGTATCCTGAATTATAGATGGAAAGTGAATCAATAGTGTGCTGAATTACTGCCAGACAGCTTGTGTGTGTGTTTGGTGTGTATGTGTGTGTGCGCCAATGTTTGCATGGATGTAATTGCGTGTTGACATAATTTGTTGTTTTACATTTTGTATTTTCAAATGAATATTTGCTATTATTTGCATTTTTCTGCTACAACTCTTTGATATTTGGTGTGTTTGGGTATCTTAATTTCACGGATTCGAAGTATTTTAACTCAAAGGGGACATATTATGCTCATTTCCAGGTATATATTTCTAATCTGAGGCTCTACTGGAATATCTTCGCATGAGTTCAAAAATTCATTTATCTCATACTGACCTTATATACCTTTACACAGCCCCTCACTTCAGCCTCTGTCTGAAACAGTCCGTTTAGCTCCTGTCCCTTAAAGCCCCCTCCTCCCGATGAGCCCATCCTGTTGATCCGCTGGCTTCTGGAAGCTACATCTCGGCCGACTTCTGGCGGCTCAGGAGGCCACGTCAACAATCTATTAAATAAACTATGGTAGTAGGATTTCACTACTTTTCTCTCGTTCTTTACTCGAAATGTCAACTTCTCAAAAACATCTGTCAATTTTTGAGTCCGAATCTGATCCGATATATGAGAACGGACAACACAAACAACACATGGAAAAACCTTAGCGACAACTTGTCGGCAAGGTGGAAAAAAAAGTTGCAAACAGAGCGTTCAGAGGCTGAAACATTTCTACATACGTCAACCTCAAGTTTTGGAACTTTGACCATGTTTAACATAGACATCCAACATCATAACAGGATGTAAATAACAGAAAATCCCAAAAAGAATATGTATCTTTCAAGTTTTTTTTTTTAATTCGGCTAATTAACATTAACTTAACACACAAGTAATACTTTTGCGTCCGTCTGTGCATGAATGTGTGTGTGTGTGTTTTGTCTGCTCCAATAAAACAGCACAGCATGATAAAACGCCGCTCTCACAGCAGAGTGGAAAAAGACCTCTGCAGATTTACTATGCTATTACCACACACACACACACACACACACACACCACACAAACTCTCTAAGACACACACACACACACACACACACACATTGTGAGGAAAAAAGTTGTAATGGCCCAGTGCCCCTCCAAGGACGGATGAGCAAGAGAAGTGAGAGCAAAGTAATCACAGTTAAAGAGAGAGTGTCTGTAGAGAGGTGAATAGATGGACTACAGGGGACAGAGAATGGTTTGGTGCTAGAAAAATGGATGGGGATATGAGCGGAGTCGAACATCCTGTCCCATCTACCATCCTTCACACACACACACACACATACACACACACACACACACACTGGCTTGGCGAGGGAATGTTAGTGTTGCTGAGCAATAGAGTTGACAGATGAGTGAATCCAGCATACGGGATGTGTTCCAGCTCTCCAAACAAGACCATTTAGTCCCTTTAATTCCTTATTTCCCTCAAAGCTCACTTAACCTGAAGCTCCTTGACATCCCCTACCCAGTATGCAAATGTTTCCTTTGAAGTGAAACATCAAAAATTGAGTCTCAGCTTTCAACAGTCAATACACACATTAATACCCATGCAGTGTATTGAATTTAAACTAAATATTTTCAGCTGTTTTTTGATGTATTTTAATATATTTCAATTATTTATTTAATGCTAAGAAATCAAAACATTTTTTGACGGTGACAAACAGACTTCACTCTGCCTCACTGTGTGGTGAGACGTGGGTGTATTGCTTGTTTCGGCTTGGTTTTTCTTTCCATTTTTGCACACCGGAAAAGGTATCTACATCTGCATATTAATTAATTTGTGGCTTCATTTGTAAACACTGCGTAGGCACAAAGGGGAGCCTGATGGATGTGTATGCAACTCCTGTAACAGATAACATATTGAGCTCCATTTTTGTTGCACAGCCCAAAGTGCAACATGAAGCTGGCGAGGCTCACTCAGGTTGTCTCTTCACCTGCACTTCACTTCACACGGCCCTTCAGTGATATTTTAACCAGTGGATCTTTTGGATGCCAAATAAAAATCCACAGTGCTACTCATAAAAAAAACATGGTGAAAGTTTCAATATGTCCAGAAGCATGAATTCAACTTTAAAGGAGACATCTACCCTTGGCAGCATACTGGGCGACGATATATTCACGCTTAGAAGTCTGCACATGCACCGAACCAGAATATTTGTTTTCTCAGAGAAAAAAAAACCTTCTACTGGAATCCTGCTGCTTTCTAAAATGATGAAAGGAGTTGATGTGATTGGCCATGGTTTTCATCGCAGCCAACACGTCCACCTGTGATGATGTATTCTTTCAAATCCCAGCCAGTATCCAAGTGTGCTACAGGTGCACCAGGCACTTCTCTCGTAGCGTGCCTTATGTCAACAAAGACCAGCGCTTCACATTGACTCCTTAACTCCTAAGAGGCAGCAGGTGAACATCTGCTTAAGCAGAAGCAGACCTTAAGCACATTGGTACATTTGTCTAGTGATTGCTGTTCATTCTAGTGCCAATTATATACCAAAGGTCAAAGGTTGATCCAATCACTTGCAAAGTAACGTCCACTGGCTGCCTTTTGAGACTGATATCCTTTCTATATTGGCAGCATTTCAAAGCAACACAGCAGCAGCTTGAGGGTTGAGTTTGGGGAAACACGATGTCAGTTAAATACCTAAATATTTTCAGACAGTCTCTCTTGAAAGACATTCATAGTGTTGCACTCGTTTGTTCAAATGAAAAGTGACAGAAATAATGGTGTCATGAATGAAAAAGGAGAGCTAGAGAGAGAGAAGTTACAAGCCTGACTCCTTTCTCACCTCTGCACCTGGTCAATCACTACGTTAAGTGGGTGTGAATGTTGGCTCGTCTGTTTCGGAAAGTTGCAGAAATGACACGCTTGACGCTTCACGCTCGAGGAACAGCCCGGTTATTTGAAGCAGCTTTATCCACCTTTAGATCTGTGTCTCCCGCCCTCCGAGGAAAAACACTAACGATGAGGCAGTTTCCAGTTATAGAAAGTCAGACACTCGTTAAGGGCAGGGAGCTCCAGTGACTGTTGACCCCTGCCAGACACAACTACAGCTCAGTCTGCCAATACGCATAGCATCATGCTTCTTGGTGTCAGTTTTGATTTCCAACCACTTCATTCAGTTTCCAGAATAGCTTCTCGCTCTCTCTCTCTCTCTCTCTCTCTCTCTCTCTGTCTCTCTCTTTTAACCTATTCTCTTTGGAAAGCAGCTGTACATCAAAATAGATAACAGATAAATAAAAGAAGAAAGGAAGTTGTGTTCATTGCTGCTGTGATGTGCTGCCACTCAGCAAATCTTCTCCTATTGGTCACACCAGTACTATGACCACCAAACAATAAAGCCTCAGTCTCAATAACATCCACTTCTATTTCACACTCCATGAAGTTTCTCCTATTGATTCACAGTCCTTTCCATTCCAACCTTATAAATACAGAATTAAACATATAAATAGATTTGTAAGTGTATCAATTTCAAAATTGGCCATTTTATTATCCATTTATTGCTGTAGTAGTTTAGTGTTCAGATATTTTTATAAATCAATTTTGATGATGTGCAGATTTCTTCAGGCTGTCGAATCTGTGCAAACTTTTGTAAATGTAGCCGCTGGTAGAGACACTTGTCCTTGTGACGTTTGCAGCAGCTACAGGGACACTGTTTAAGTGGAAAAGTTGTAGTGAAGGTGAGGAAAAAGGCAGCAGTCATTGTTACGTCTCTGCCGGTTGACAAGATCTCCCAAACCTGTTACTACTGCCACATCAGATACCACTAAAAGACAAAATGCAGAATCCAAACTTGATCTATCAAGAAAATCTGAACAGGTTTGCTGTGGATGAGGTCACATACATTACATGATGGTACATGTTTCTCTCTGGCTAAGCTTATATATTATAAACTGTAGTTAAAGATCACAAGGTGAGCTTAATTAAACATCTGATATCAGACAGTTATTGTTTTCTACCATAGGACAGTTTCTCCCTCATGCCAGCTACAGTATGTTAAGTAATATACAATAATTATTGGGACATTTTACTTATTAATTTCAATATCTAGCTATATTTTGAGTCTGCAGTTTCCCATATCAAGAACTAATGTTTTTTTCCTCATTTGTATTAGTAATGTTCTTTTTTAATGTCAGCTTTTGCTGCTAGATAAAGTATTGGCTTTAACTAATAAGATAAGTGAATGGACCAACACTAATACCGCAATTTTCTTTTTCAATCATCTACCTTTTTTGAAAGTGTTATGTTTAGTCCTTCCTTTGGGAAAGCTCTATGAACTGGCTGCACGTAATGTGAGGTAAATAAAATCCACACATCAAAGCTTTTGTCTTTATTATGCAGGCCACAAGGGATATGCTGGAGCTGCATACATATTTTGCAGCGTACTCGGATGACATTATTAACTCTTCCCAAAGCGCAGTGCAACACCAGTAATTGTCTCTCTTAAGAAGAGTGTTGTCAAGTTGAATTAAAGTCCTTATTAAACCTAATGCTGTATTGTTAAAATAATGATCTGCTGGCACGTATTCAGGTTATTTTATTTAATTTAAGACATAATACTTAAAAGGATCTTTAAATGCCCTGTGCACTCATGGTAAACCCAAAAAGGTGCTTTCACTTATTTTGGCTGATTAGACCTCCTGTGAGGACTGTGTGGGCGTGTACAGACTGCTTGATTGACAGCTCCCTTACGCTCCTGTTAGTTTGTTGCACCCATTAGGACGAGACTAATGACCCTGTTAACATTCTTCTCAGCACGTGGAGTCTGATGACCTTAAAGAGATATAAACCTGTTGCAAACTATCGTTAGGGGCACAAATTTATGTGTCACCACAATTGTTTAATTCAGCGGGGTATTTACTAAACTACTAATGTAAATGAGCCCAGCAGCAGTTCATCTGATTTGCATTAAGAACTGATGCCAGACGGTTTTGTCTGGAAAACAACGGAGCACAAACAAAAGTCTTTTTTTGCTGCTGGATTTGGAATAGGGGTTGAAGAAAAGACACTTTTAGATCTGCGAGCATATTCATCCTGCAATACTCAGTCAGTTGTCAATCAGTGATTGAAAGAGTTGATGAAAGAGGAGAGGGAGGCTTTTGGTAAAACTTTAAAACTGATGAGGTTGTTTCGGTAAACAGATGAAGCAACAGTCTACTTTATAACTATAATTGGCTGCTTTAATCATATCAGAAAAATAGGGAGGAGGGATATGAGGGAAACAGAAAGGTGGAGTCATGTGAAAAATAACAGATTGTTGCTCTTCCTGCTCTTTTGTCTTATGTTGCTAAGTAAAGTAACTTTGTAGTGCCTGTTTCTCTCTCTCTCTCTCTTTCCCACTTACTTTTTCTCCCTGCTTACAGTTTCTCTCCCTCCGTGTGTGTATGTGTCTGCTAAAACAGTGCCACAGATTTTATACCTGCTTTTCCTAGCCGTTAAATTTCAGACAGTTTCCTCTGCCGCAGTGGTCAGTCTGCTGTGATAAACGCCTTAAAATATATACTGCCTGAGCCCAAACACACCATTTCAGCAACACTGTTTTTCTTCCATTTTTACCAGCGCAAAACCTCAGTGCAGTCTTACAGTAAATAAGGAGAAACATAATTCAAGTTCGGGGCTTTATTCTGCTGAAGGTGACATGACATTTATAGAGGTGACCTACCAGATAGCAACAGATATTGTCTGACAAATAACATAATTACTAAGACATTACTAAGTCTGTAAGTGGTTCGTTCACATGAAATTTATCAATTTAACAGCTGCTTTCTGAAACAGTTGTTTTTTTCTTTTAACTAGCCATAAATAGCCACTGAAGTTCATTTCACTTTCTTTGTTGTACAGTATATTAGCATGGAATTGTCTGATCTACTTCAATAATATCTTTAACAATACCGATGGTGAAACTGGGTTGTTACAGTGGCGAATGATCTAATTATATAGAAACGCGATGTCAACTTTTTGCATCACATTTAGCGCATCTGTTTCACATTCTTGCCGTGTTACCAACTGTGAGCGTATTAACATTTGACAGGGAGAAATTCCCTTTCATTTTTAAAGGTCAGTCAGAAGAGTGTTGCCAGCACATAATAATGAAACTGAAGGCAAACATGAGAAAAGCTTTCAATCTAAAACTAGTAATATTGGCCTCCATAAAAACATGCTGCTGCACCACTAATCACAACATCACTTTAAAAAGTCAAGACTGGTAACACTCGGTGTAATCAGCACTTTTCACAGCCTGGTATAAAAGATGAATAGATGAAGTAAGTGGGGTCACTTTAGATCAACAAGGATAAGAGTAGTGGATGATGCAGCGTGTTGTTCCAGCAGATGAAACTGCTTCTTATTGACTCTCTCATACACAGAGCTGAGGGTGGCTGTTAATTATTGATTTAATAAGCTCAGCATCAGCGAGTGTGTGGCATACGGACTCTAATCCTGTTATAAGGGTGTGTTTGTGTGTGTGTGTGTGTGTGTGTGTGTGTGTATGTGTGTGTATGCAAGTGTGTGAATGCATATGTGCCTAAAAACTGTGTAATCTTGTTATGTGTCTAAAAAAAGGAAGAGTGGGCTGTTGTGTGTATGTGTGTATGTATGTTTTAGGGCAGGAACTAATGATTATTTTCATTGTCAATTAATCTGCCAATTACTTTCAAATTAGCTGATCAATAAAATGACCTAAGATGACTTAAATGTCCTGTTTTGTCTGAACAACAGTCCATAACTTTAAGATTTTCACTTAACTATCATAACATTCACATTTGATAAAGTGAAACCATTTAATTTTTGGCCTTTTTGCTTAAAAAATACTTGAACATAGTTAAACGAAGTTAAAAAAGGTGTATATGTTGCCTGTGTTCTCTTTCCTTCTCTCAGTTCAAATAGGTCATTGTGCATAAAAATACCTGTACTGTACTCATTAACCTGAAATGACACAGCTCACTCTCTCCTTTACACTCACTCACACACATACACTAGTGTGGAACCATGACCTGTTATAGCTCAAGATGAAAGGTGAGAACATATTCTGATCTTTAGCCTGATAGGATAACAGAGTTTCCTGATTATGGATGGTTGCACAGTGGTCATGCAAGCTTGCTGTGAAATTAAATTTAACAATAAATTAATCTAGTTTCATGGAGGCAGCGACAGACACAAACGTAACAAGAAGGAAACAAGAAAACAGCAATCTTTTGACCAATAAACAGCTGGATATCAAGCCTAATATTAACGCTTTTGTAGTAACAAAAACTGTCAAGTACTGAAGTATTGAATGATTTAATTATTTGATTGGGCTGCTCCTGATTTAAATCAAAATTTGCCAAATTTAGACTGCATTTTATTCAGGCTTAAAAGACAAGTTTGGCGATTTTCTATATTTTTCATCTCGCCAACAAATCTCATGTGCAGAGCCAAACCCACAATGAACTCGTCCTATTTACAAGTATTGTGTGTGTATCCAAAGCACGAAATATCTTATTCTTCTGTGCTGTAGACTTCCGTCGTTGTCTAAGAAATATTAAAAACACCTCAATGAGTCACACCGCTGCACTAGGTGTTCCTTTGCCATAAGGAGTTTGGGCACAGTAGCTTGTTTAAAAAGGGCTCCAAAGACTAATAACTGAGATCGCGTATTCAGTCAACTTTGTAGGCTGCTAAATTATACACTGTAAATTTCTCAAAGAACTTCAGTACAAAGTGAAGAGGTTGTGATATGTAGCACAACAAGCTGGCGAAGCTCTGTGAATGGAGCCGTGTTGCTGCAAATGCACAGTGACCTCTGCCTTACATGGAATACACACATAATACTTGTGAGTAGGATGAGTTCATTGTTGGTTTGGCTCTGTTGACAATAAGAAAAAATTTCGAAAATCACCAGCTGAATCCTTTGCTTGTAAGACTTGTTGTATGTGGGCAGTGAACACAAGGGAAGGGCAGTGGACACACACACACACACACACACACACACACACACACACACACACACACACACACACAACCCTTCTGTCCATTACTGAAATCCACAAACACTAATAACTGCACCACAGGGGTGAGATAGCATTCACTTGGTGAATAAGTGTGTGCATGTGTGCGTGTGTGTTAGTGTGTGTGCGTGTGACTGATGATAATATTCTGCTGCTGTCAGGTACGACGCTAAAAAACTCTTTTCACACATGGAAGATGCAATGTTCCTGCCTTGGTTTTTGCCATTCGCACGATTCCATCTCAACTCTTTTCACACATGAAATGGCTATTCTGAATAGATTGTTTTTTCTGCTCAGGAAAACACTGGTGTAATGACATCACCGACAAAGAAGAGTATTCTCAGTTATCTCACAGACTGCTTCTGCAACGGATTTTGAAACATATTTTGCAAGAAAATGGCTGATTATTGCTTCAGCGCCTCACCTAGATAACAAATCTGTGCGCCCACACAATATAACAATAAATGGTCTTAATTATGTGGCCTGTTTTACACAGTTTAAAAGGCAGCACACAAGCCACCGCAATTAAAATGGACAAGATATAGTAGATAAATTTCTGCTTTCATCTTAATCCTTAATAGACTCAAATGCTGTTGATTCTGTAGGTAAAGCTGTCTCACTGGATTTTCATGCTGTAAGATGTTGGCTTAAGTTAAAGCTGAAAACTTTGATTGTCTTGTGTATGCACAATGCAATTTTCTAAGGCGGATTTCCGAGATTTGTTTTTTGCCAAGACAACTTTAAATGTATCTCTTCTACAAAATTGCAGCTGGAATTGGTTTATTTGCAGTATTTCATTTATAAAATTGGATTTCCCTGTGCACAGGAACCAATAATGAAATGTTACATTTACTACACTGTTATCTAAAACATGTGGCACAACTTATTAGAACACTTGTAAAGTGCATGTGTTAAAGGGCCTTTATAGTGCTGTAAAGACACCTAGCAAAGCTGCTATAGTCACACGAGTAGCACAGCAGGTGGAACGAAAGAGGGAGACAAGAAAACTGAAGGTGACAGAGCTTAAACAGGCAGAGAAAGAAGTGAAAAAGAAAGATTGTGAGAGGAAAGAAATAAAATCGTGATGTGTAGAAAGGAAAGAGTAAAACCAATTTTTATATTCATTGTTCCCACAGGTCTTACAAATGTCTTGCAGGCAAATTAACTTGCAGGCTACATTAACTGCCTAAACCATGTAGTGATTCTTATGAGGTGTGTGTTTGGTGGAGTGATACCAATAGTGGTGCACATTAAAGGCGATATATCATGCTTTTTCTGGTTTTCTGTTATTTATATTCTGTTATAATGTCAGATGTCTTATGTTAAACATCGTCAAAAGTACAAAGCTTAAGGTGAACATTTGTAGAAATGCCGGCCCTGATCGCTTCGTATGCAATGTTACCTCATGTTGCTAAAATGGCCTGTTTCAGACAGAGGCTCAAACTGAGAGGCTGCATAAAGAGCCAGTATAAGATAAATTTGTAACTGTAAATCATGCAAAAATATTTCAGTAGGGCCCCGGAGTAAAAATATAGACCTGGAAATGTGCATGATGAGTTTAAGTTTTTCATTAAGTTTTTCCAACTTGAAAAAGAAATGAGAGTTGAGGCAGAACTTCCTGAAAAAGATAGATCTCTCTGATAGATTTTGGAACATCACACCTACAGTGCGTTTGATCAGAATAACTAGAAAAATGCAACATGAATTGGCCCATTCTTTAAATTCAGGTGGGATCTTTCTCTTTTTAAAATATAGACCTCCTGGATGAAGCTTGACCCTCCTGCCCCGTGCTTAGCGATCTCCTCCTAGCATCGAGCAGCAAAGCCAGCACTTTTCTTCTGATGCCCTCCAGCAGCCTCTAGGTGTTCGCCCAAGTTTGTTGGCCCAGGGGAAGAAAGACAAAGAAGGAATTAAAGTGAGAAGAGAGAGAGACTAGAAGAGAGAGAGGTGAAAATAGCGGGAGGGTGAGAAAGGATATAGAAGCATCAAGGGAGAAAGGGAAATGGGGAAAGCTGAGCATAGGTGAGTAGATGCAAGAAAAGACAGAAGTGAGACTAGAGTGAGAAATCTACTACTTCTTCCTTCTCCTCAAGGGTACTCTAGTTGTGCAATAGAGGGAGGGTCGGATGTTGATTTTGACTTCCTATCCAAGGATACCAGTGCAGGAACTGAAATGGCGACCTTTCGGTTTCTTCCTTAACTCTTCTTCCTCCTCCTCTCCTCTCCTTTTCTTTCTATGTCTGTTTTTTTTTTTTTTGCCTCCAAGTGACTCAAATCAGATATCCGATCTCCGGCTATGCAACCGCTGTCAGATCGGTCAGATCCGAAATTCATGTGGTTTTTGTAACATCTCACTTTCCTGCGCATATTGCCTGTCATCACCTCACAGCCCGGTAAAAATAAACACGGAGGAGAGCAACAGTGAGGGGTCAATGGAGAGATGAGGAAGTTTCAAATTTGTTGGACATTTATGCAGAAGCTTCTATTCAAACCAAACTGGAAGAAGCTTATGCTAGCACAGCCATGTCATCCGTGTTTATGATTTGACTGTTGCACAAATGACGTCGACCATGCAGCTCACATTTTGGCATTTCAGTGTTGAGAACGTGAATGTGAACAATCAACACAAAAAGATTGGATCTGACTAAAAAATTGTAATTGAGCATTGAGGCCTGTGGTGTGAATGTAGCCCTATAGACTCATCTCATCCTGTACCACTTCTTCTCCGTCTCTCTTTCTCCCTTTCCCATCGTTGAGGTTAAATGGTTGCACTGGTAAAACAGGGAGAGAGACAGATGTGGAAAAGTTCATACGCCCTCACCTCCCCTCCCAAGCCCATTATAGCCCATCTGGGGTTCACACATGCCCTCACAAATAGAAACACACACTTTGAACATGCTTGCTCAGCATCAGCTAGTTGTGGGAAATATTTGATATGATTAAATGTGTAAAGATCACTTTGTTTTTTACACTGTATGGCCAGAAAGGTTTATGTTTGTGAACTTTTGTTCTGTTCTTTGTAGTTTGGGTTAGTCCTTTCAGTTTTGATGAAGGGAAATCTTAATGCTACAACATACACACAATGATATTTTAGACACTAGTTGGCTTCCAACTTTGTAGCAGCAGTGTGTGGAAGTTCCTTTCCTGTTTCTTCAAGTTATATCCATAAATAAATGGTTTTTCACAGTTAAGTGTGGAAGAATGTGACTGGCCTGCACAGAGCAATGAGCCTAACCCCCTCCTATACCCTTTAGATGAACTGGAACACACACTCTGAGCCAGGCCTTGTTGGCCAACACTGATGCTCTTCTGTCAAATCACTGCAACTATCAGGCTCCAAAATCCTGTGAAACACCCTCCCACAAGAGTGGAGGCTGTTATTGCAGCGGATTACAGTAATAGCTGTGATTTTTGAACGAGTAATAGATTAGCAGAATTTAAATTAATCGCCAACTATTTTGATAATCCATTCATCATTTGGAGTCATTTTTTTAAGAAAGAAATGCTAAAATTGTGTGGTTCCAGCATCTTAGATGGCTATGCAACCGCTGTCAGATCGGTCAGATCCGAAATTCATGTGGTTTTTGTAACATCTCACTTTCCTGCGCATATTGCCTGTCATCACCTCACAGCCCGGTAAAAATAAACACGGAGGAGAGCAACAGTGAGGGGTCAATGGAGAGATGAGGAAGTTTCAAATTTGATGGACATTTATGGAGAAGCTTCTATTCAAACCAAACTGGAAGAAGCTTATGCTAGCACAGCTATGTCGTCCGTGTTTATGATTTGACTGTTGTACAAATGACGTCGACCATGCAGCTCACATTTCGGCTAAATCTGCACATGCGCGGCAGTTTAGCTCAACGGTGTTGAGAACGTGAATGTGAACAATCAACACAAAAAGATTGGATCTGACTAAAAAATTGTAATTGAGCATCGAGGCCTGTGATGTGAATGTAGCCCTATAGACTCATCTCATCCTGTACCACTTCTTCTCCATCTCTCTTTCTCCCTTTCCCATCGTTGAGGTTAAATGGTTGCACTGGTAAAACAGGGAGAGACAGATGTGGAAAAGTTCATACGCCCTCACCTCCCCTCCCAAGCCCATTATAGCCCATCTGGGGTTCACACATGCCCTCACAAATAGAAACACACACTTTGAACATGCTTGCTCAGCATCAGCTAGTTGTGGGAAGTTGAAGTGATTGAAGGTGAAGTGGGAAGGTTGATATGATTAAATGTGTAAAGATCACTTTGTTTTTTACACTGTATGGCCACAAAGGTTTATGTTTGTGAGCTTTTGTTCTGCGGCCGTTCTTTGTAGTTTGGCTTAGTCCTTTCAGTTATCTTAATGCTACAACATACACACAATGATATTTTAGACACTAGTGGGCTTCCAACTTTGTAGCAGCAGTGTGTGGAAGTTCCTTTCCTGTTTCTTCAAGTTATATCCATAAATAAATAGTTTTTCACAGTTAGGTGTGGAAGAATGTGACTGGCCTGCACAGAGCAATGAGCCTAACCCCCTCCTATACCCTTTAGATGAACTGGAACACACACTCTGAGCCAGGCCTTGTTGGCCAACACTGATGCTCTTCTGTCAAATCACTGCAACTATCAGGCTCCAAAATCCTGTGAAACACCCTCCCACATGAGTGGAGGCTGTTATTGCAGCGGATTACAGTAATAGCTGTGATTTTTGAACGAGTAATAGATTAGCAGAATTTAAATTAATCGCCAACTATTTTGATAATCCATTCATCATTTGGAGTCATTTTTTTAAGAAAGAAATGCTAAAATTGTGTGGTTCCAGCATCTTAGATATGAATATTTTCTGGTTTCTTTAGTCTTCTATGACAGTAAACTGAATATCTTTGGGTTATGGACTGTTGGTTGGGACAAAACAAGATATTTGAGGTTGCATTTTGGGCTTTGGGAAACAGTGATCAACATGTTTCATCATTTTCTGACAATTCATAGACCAAACATTGTTTACATTCTTTTGGCCATGTAGTGTCAATGCAATGTCAAGTATTTAGCACTCCGGTAGCTGAATGGTTACTATGCATACCATATGACTGCGATGTCTCTGGTTCTATTCCAGCCAGGGACCTTTGTTGCATGTCATACCCATCTCTCTCCCCTTGTTTCCTGTCTGTCACTTCACCAAATCCGTCCAATAAAGGTAAAGATGCCAAAAATAAAAATGTTTGGTATTGAATATTGTATAATTTACTGTAGTACCTGTTGTAGCAGCAGTGGTAGTAGCAGTAGTAACAGTCAAAATAGCATGAAGACTGGATTTTTGTTGTTTGGGTGTGTATGTGTGTGTCTGTGTGTTTCCTTATATTGCGTCACCACTGATCTCAGAACAGCCAGGCAGTGGACCCTCGGGCTTTTCTATTCAGTGTAGCGAGAAATCAGTCTGCATGAGAGTGTACATAAAGGTTGTGTGTTTGTCTGAAAGTGTGTGTGTGTGTTGATATAATAGTAAACACCTTCTCTGGGAAGAAAAGGAGTTGTTTGTCTTTCATGCATCTTCTCCTCTGTTGGCCAACACACTGCTGTGTATTTACCTGAATCCTCTATAAGATAAACTCCCTTTTAATACCTGTCTCCTTCAAGAACATGTTCAGTATATTAAGTGTGTGCTGAGTACTGCAGTGTTTGTTTGGGTGTGTGTGGTGGTGAATGTGAATATAGGTGTGCTGTGATGATAAATATCTATGTGTCACTGGTCACTTTTATATTGTGCAGGTTTAAAACTATATCAAATTGTCTATTTGAGTCTTTTATGTGAAAAAAGGATATTTTGTGAGTATATACAATGATAAAATAGATCCAGTTTGCTTAATCACATCTTAATTGACCTTTTACTAAGCCTTGGTCTGCTTAATTACTGTTGCTAGGCAATTTACAATGATTAACAATGACAGATTACCACTTAAAATTATTAGTAATTTTTTAAACAATGGGCCCCTGATTTCAGAAAAGAGGTAAACAAAAGCAGGCCTCTGCTTTCTGATAACTGTTGCTGGCAGATTTTAACAGCTGTAGCTAGCTAATTAAACTAACGATATCTCCATGAAAACGCCTTATCTTGCTGACTTTTTATTGTCTTAAATATGCATTTGATGGCTACATATATGGTATGAAATCATGCTAAAAGACTGAGGCTAAAGCTATATTTCATATAGGCAAAAGTCAGCAATCTCACCAGGTGCATATCACGGTGCACCAAATTTGAATTTGATCATTATTGCACTTACCTTGGTGGACAAAACTAGCAAACTAGCAAACTGGCCTCATCAAAACCAGAAAAAAAAGATATTTGCTTGGTGAAATATCAATATGCAGATGCAGCTATCAGGTTTGTTCTTTCGCTTCATTCTCTGAAATACAGCAATCTACTGCTAGCAACATTAGCAGTGGTAAATACTGCAAAAAAAGCAGAGTAAAACCCTTTTTACGCTGTAATGTGAGTACACCTTTGGTCTTGTAAATAACCATTGGTCACTACTGCAGGTACTAAGCTTAGTTAATTGCAGTTTATGTATAGCAGACATACACTGTTTAATGCATTCCTTACACTTTTACTCTTGTGTTTGTGGTTTTGGCTGGCTAAAAAAGTACACTACCCTCCAGACTTTAAGACAAATATCACACTCACTGTAGACACATGCACACTGCCTCAGCATGTAGAGAAAACCGAAGCTTGGCAGACCTGTGCGTAGTTACAGTTGCTAACCTATGATTGGACATGGATTAATTGAGAATACTGTATATCAATAAGGTGACCTTTAACATGAATTTCAATGCAGCATTTTGCTCATATTCTACACAAGTATGGCATTTTGTACAAAATCAGTTTGTGTAGGGTTAGTGGGTCAGTATGTGTCTAATAGCATATGATAAGTTAGACACTCCAGACCTGATTTTGATGTAACTCCAGAGAGTAATGCATCAAACCACTCTGGCATTTTCAAAATTACTGTGTTTGGCCCAAGGTGGGAGTAGCAATTACCTGGCAAACATTTTAATAACCAGTCATATCTTACGTACTGCTGGGGGGAATAAAATGAAACTTGGAGCACATATCCAACTATCCATGCTCTGCAAATTTGTCTCCAGGGCCAACAGTTTGCAGCATATTGAATTTTCCACTGTTTTAAGTTACTTCAAAACCAGTTTGCCCCCCAGGTTATTTTTTTCATATTAATTTACTGATGACTGCAGGAGTCACTACTTCATTTGCACCTCTCCAATATAGGACACCACAAATGTTAAAATGAAGAGTAGAGAACAAACACATACAATGTATTTTTATTGTCATATACCAGACTTGAAACTGATTTGTTCCAGACATGGCACAAAGGAGCACTTACCA
The DNA here is from genome assembly GCF_963924715.1 of Thunnus thynnus. Classification (NCBI taxonomy): domain Eukaryota; kingdom Metazoa; phylum Chordata; class Actinopteri; order Scombriformes; family Scombridae; genus Thunnus; species Thunnus thynnus. The sequence continues at coordinate 14,483,225 of NC_089527.1, forward strand.
GCTCTTTAATAGGAAGAATATAATGAAACAGCATTTCACCAGAAACTCACGCAATTGTCAACCCCAAGGTTTATGAGGTGTAGTTATCTGCCATCATTTCGACACAGTGACACTAATACTAGAAAGCAGTGCTTTTAATCCTCTGTAGAGGCTTTTAAAATGCACTTAATGCTGCTCTATGTAAGATTTTTATTTAAAAAAATATACCTGTCACCTGGGCCTTTTATGTTAATCACTAGTGGGGCAACAGTACAGAAGAGCAGCTTATCCTCACTGAGACCCTGGTTTCTGGTTTAGGAGAAGATAACTGACAGGTAATAACATCTGGCCACTGAAACAAGCTGAAATTTAAGAGCAAAATACAGAAGTGTCTTCTTAACAGCAGAATGTGAGTGGAGAAAACTTCCTGAACCTCTATTAATTAAAGACATCACTTGCAGGATCGAGGTCCCGGCAATTCAGACTTAAGTCTTACAGTCATTTCAGTCCACCAGCCCACAAAAAATGACCTTTCACTAAGCCCCTACCTCTTAGTTACTGTTGCTACCCCTGTTAAGCTTTCTAATCTTGCCTTGCACATACAGTATACAGTTTACAATAATAGCAGTTGGCTGTATTTAGTGTCTCTGAAAATATTACATATAATTCAGTTATTGTAAAATATAAGTTGAACATTGACCATCTTTGTTCCGTCTGTCACAACACAGATGAAACAGTAACCTGTCTTTTTTGGGACTGTACCTTTAGGCAAACTTTTTGGTATCACCTTAAATAAGATCCTCAACTCAAATTTAAAATTGAATTCATTGTATTTGGTATTTTTGCTGATGAAATGTCTGCCAGGAAAATGCATGTTATTAATATTATTTCTTTATTAGCAAGATTTCATATACACTCCAGCAATTTTGCAAAAGGGAAGCCCAACCCTACTGTCTTCATGTCCTGCTTAAAATCCTACCTAGTCACACTGAAATCCTGCACAAACTCTAAAGCTGTGAAAACTAGAGCCTTATGTAATGTATTTGATCTCTAATTAATTAATTTGATTATTTTCCCCTTTCCCTTTTATTTCTTTATTGATATCAAACTATTTGCACACTACATCGAGCATACTGCCTTGTTACTGTTGTTGAAAAGATAAACCTGTTGTAAATATAATTTTATATATAAAATAATATAATTTAAAAAAAATGGTGGTATGATATCTGTTCAAACTTGTGTATAAATAAATGTTTTGTGCTTACAATAAGTATTTGTATGTGTGTATGTTTTGCAGAATATTCCAGCACTGCCTTGTGGTAAAGCCCTGTACTCCTACGAGGGAAAGGAGCCAGGCGATCTCCAGTTCTCCAAGGGTGACATCATCATCCTGCGACGTAAGGTGGATGACAACTGGTACCACGGCGAGCTCAACGGTTGCCATGGTTTCTTGCCTGCTAGTTACATCCAGCTGCTGCGTCCCCTGAGCCAGACTCCGCCCCAGGGCAAAGCACTGTATGACTTTGAGGTCAAAAACAAAGACCAGGATAAAGACTGTCTGGCCTTCAGCAAGGTAGCGCACACAGACACACACACACACACACATATACTGATCACACACTCATCTGAGGACACTTGTTGTATCAATCACAGCACAAACATAGCAATATAAGAATATGGGAAGGCAGCATGGAAGAATCAGTGCAGAGAAACCTCCTTGGAGGGATGGATAAATACTGTAGTAGAAGCAAACACTTATCTATTGTGTTAAACCAGACTATTTCTTTGTAGGACACTAATAATTTATCATTACTGACTCTACTCACAGATTGGTTCTTGTGATGTAAACCAGAGCAACTTCAAACAGAGTGAAAAGTACAAGCTCTGTGTGGTTCCTTCCCAAAGGAAATGCAGTTTTGACCTTTTCCTCCATGTTCTTAAAATTAACGCTATTGGCTTTTACATTCGAAGCAACAAGAATACACGACTAGAGCTATAAAATCTGTACTGCTGAAAAAAAAAAACATCTCCTTTTCAAAGCTGTAAGATGGTAAGTTGGTTGATTCGAACAGCATGGAACTTGGTCGTGAAGCTTGGAGGATGAACTGTCATTCTTACCAGTTATCGCAGCAGGAGCCTGCTGCTGTATGTTTCTCCTGTACAACATCATTAGGGAGGCGGCACCTTACTCATTAGGGAGGCAGCCAGGCATTGACACTTGTCATCTCCCGCTTGGACTGCCCGCTCGCCTGAGCCCCTGCATCTGCCACCAGACCTCTGCAGCTAGTCCAGAATGCTGCTGCCCACCTGCTATTAAACACCCACACTACTCCACTTCTCCGCTCACCACACCGGATCCCTTTTGCTGCTCTCATCCAGTTGAAGACTCTGGTCTACAGGGCAGTGAAAGGACCTGCTCCTTTCTACTTCCATGCACTGTCAAATCCTGCACTCCAGCCTGACCAATGCACTCCTCTACCTCCATAGGTTTAGCCGTCCCTTCACTCTGAGGGCCTTGTGGTCATCTTTGTCAAGGCTCCTCTCTGTACTGGCGCCACAGAGGTGGAATGAACTCCCCACTGAAGTCAGGGGGACAGCACAGACCCTACCTTTAGACACAGGGTTAAATTAAAGCATTTCTACAGAGCCATTGAACGGTTATTTTTTTCTAACGTACTTTTGCGTTACCTCACAATAACCTTGCATTGCCTCGACACTGACTGTGTCCACAGCTGTAGCTGCCTGGCTGTGGGTTGAGCTCTGGTTGAAGCTGTGGCTGTGACTGCGGACAGGCTTATTGCTCGGGCTACAGCTTCATTTGTGGTTGTTGCTATGTTGCGATGGATATAGCTACAGCAGCTGAACTGTAGCTACTCTTCACCGCTCTGATTAATAGTCTGACACTCGGGATTTGAATACGGTGCTTCTATCAGATATGACAGGTGTGTTATCATACAGCAGAATTCAGGAATAGCTACAGCTCAGCAAGCACTGCTCTTTCGCTTCACCGCACACACTACACCACCCCTGCATGTAGTTAGTTACACCCATTATTAATGTGTCACAGCTGTCAGCATAACAATCAAACCAGCGCACATACAAATACTGCAAGAGCAGAGGCCAAAGCTATAGCCATCCCATGGCTATAGAATAACAGTTACTGCCTGTCAGAATCACAGCAGCAGCTGCCAGTCATAATATAGTTTAGAGAACTAGTTTAACTAACTCTGCTAATTATCGCAACATTAGCTGCAATCATACAGAATTCTGGCAGAGCAGTCACAGCTGAGACACTCATACTATTGCATCATTATCCAGTTCAGCCTTCCTCTATGGATTCAAAGATGTGCAAAACATACTGTGAGGCAACGCAAAAGTATTATGAGGGAGCGTAAAATTTAGAGCTTAGTCAACTATTATATTAATTGCCGACTTTTTGATAATTGATTCATTGTCAGGTCATTTAAGTAAAAAGAATGTTCTGATTTCAGCTCCTCAAATGTGAATATTTTCTGGTTTGTATGATAGTAAACTTGGTTGTGGACTGTTGGTAGAGACAAAAGAAGACATTTGAGGACATCATATTGGGCTGTGGGAAACAATGATCAACATTTTTCACCAAAGTAGTTCAGAAAATAAGATAAGATATGCTTTACTGTCCCCTTAGGGAAAATTTTCTTGGGCTCAGCGTCGCTGCATCACAAAACATTCATCTCCCAAACATACTTGACATACATACCAATCATAAATACATAAATCATTAAATGAATATAAAACAAAAAAACGCTTTTTAGGGGCTCCGTATACTTCCATTTCACATCTCACCTCTTAAAAATGAGTCTCAAAATTGCTCCATTTTTCAAAGTATCACTATGGAGATGGTGAGATAAAGACAAAATGAGAGAAGACACTCCCTAAGAAGTGTGTATCCAGGCTGGATTTGGTGTAAACAGTCATTTGTATTCCTTGTTCTGTCTTGTTCCTCAAAGCTTGTCGTTTGGTTCTCGCTGTTACACAGACTCATTTGTGATAGGACCGAACGTTCGACATATCCGCCCTGACTGTGTTTGTCAAGAGAGGAAGAGAGAGATTATTAAATTACAGTGTGCAGTACACTTCATTGTAGGTGTTTTAAGACAAAGTGCAACACAAGCAATAGATACTTCATCTCAAACATACTGTGTTCGACATCTATATTAACAGATGACAATAAGCTGTTAATAGTCCATATTATTTTGCATTTTAGGGCAAAACTAATCAACAGGTTAACGATTGAAGATTACACTAAGTCATATACTCACGTAGAGATGCATACCCCTGCGGTGTGCTGTATGTGTGTTGTCATGCGGAACCGGTGTGTGTGATATTGTTTTCTCAGTGTGAAAGGTAATTATTCAGTATGACTAATACACAGTCATTTACCAGCATTATCACCGCCGTCCCTAATGGTCTAACCAAGATATTATATTCATGTGAGGAGAGGAACAAGAAGGGGGAAAATACTTTCTTGATGAAGTCTGTGTGTGTGTGTGTGTGTGGTGAAGGGATGTAATATCACTATATGTGTGTAGGATTTAATATAGCTGAGAATATCATATGTACTGTGCAAAAGTTTTAGGCACTAAAAGTAACATGAGAATGCTTTCAAAAATAATGCCATGAATAGTTTTTATTTAACTACAGGATGAAGTATAGTAGACAGAAAATACAGGTTACTTACAAGCATCTTGGAGAACTTGCCACACTTCTTCTGTGGATTTAGGCATCTCAGTTGCTTCTGTTTCCTCATGTAAGAGAGTCTGACCAGACTGACTCCACAATGTTGAGATCAGGGTTTCTTCAGCCACCTCCCTGATGGTATTGCATTATTGATACGAATCTAAACACCCAAAGTGCCTGAAACTTTTGTGCAATACTAAGTATATAGGTAAAGGTGAGCATATACTTGCAAGTTATTTGTTACGTGTTATTTAATTATGTATACAGGTTAGGTTGGCAATGTCGTGATTTGAAAAAAACGTGATTTGAACACTCCAAAAGTACACTACTGGCTCTAACTCATCACTAATCACGCAAAAAACAAACATTCATTTATTTATTCCTTCATTTGTTCTTAAAATCACCCTAAATAAGACATTTTCCTATATTGATTCAAATGTACCAACAGGGTGTGTGTGTGTTTGTGTGTGTGTGTGTGTGTGTGTGTGTGTAGTCTCACTCTCCGCCTCTCTCTCCAGGATGAAGTACTGACAGTAATCAGGCGAGTGGATGAGAACTGGGCAGAAGGCATGCTGGGAGACAAGATTGGTATCTTTCCCATTCTCTATGTGGAGGTAAACCAACAGACACACAAGTGTGCACGCACACACACACACACACACACAAAATAAACCCCTTACATATCAAGTTACTACAAAAAAATAACTGTACAAGAAACAGCAATTTTGCAACTGAGCGTTTGTATGAAAGTATGTCTTATTTTATTTATCATTTATTTATAAATGTTGGTGTTTCAGGAGAGACTTCCACTTTGGTATCCAGTCCACTTTGATGACAAACAGTAATGTTCTGTTTTTTTATGGGTGGAAACATTCCCACTACTTTAATGGCGTCCACTGAAGGGGTGACAGAAACCTGTGTTCCTCGTCATTCACAGGAAGAGACACTGACTTATTCAGATTTTTCAATAGAAAAGGAATATACTAATAATCATCTATTTCTGTTCACTGGGTTTAAATGTTAATATATTTATTTAAATATACTTGAACTCTATATAACTATAAACTAGGATGCATTGTCATTAACTCTGTGGCAGTTTCACTTTAAATTTTTACCCAATGTTTATCAGCTCTTTGTGCCGTAATCCATACTTTTTTTTATGGATACCTGCTGTCATCATAAATCTTGTCTTAAATAATTGTTGGCGCCGCCCCTGTCGGCAACTCAGTCATCTGTGTGTTATTGTGGTTTCCACTTTGGGGATCGATAAAGTATATCTGTCTATCTAAAAGCCATTGGCAGTGGAAATTAGTGATGCATTATTTACTTTTCGTTGGTAATAGCATCAGTTCCACATGTTTTCAAAAAGAACACAGTGAACATCACTTTCAGGTCAGGATGTAACAGGCAGAGATAATAAGTGCATCATTTTAGATAATTACAATTGCAAGCCGGCTAACTTTTATATACAGAACATTAAATTGTAGGAGCTCCATCATTGTTCTCCTTTTTATTCAAGGAAAAGACAACCCTCAGGATCACTATTTGTGATGTTGAATAACAATCATTAATTTACGTTTTTCGTACCCATTTCCAACCTTCCTCGTGTACCTCAACTGTATTTATACTCCTTTCAGATGACCGGTGACTTTGTTTGCAGTCGATGTAAATGGGTCACCCTGCACTGTCCGACCTGCTTTCAAAACCCTCCTTCTGGGCTGAAAGGAGGTCTTGGATACTGTATTACTTCAATATAAACATTACTCACACTGCGGGTATATTGTGTGCTCATTATTCTGCATCAAACATGGGATTTGTGTTTCACTCTACATTGAAATCCCCTCATGTTGTTCCCATATTAAGATGCGCTATTATGTTGTCTATGTTTGACCACATATGTGTAGGAATACACAACCAAATATTAAAACTGCACCAGAAATGCAAATTGCATTAGCAATGCTGTGTGTAACTCCACTGAGGTGGAGTTTTATTTAAGGAATTTCCTCTCAGTAAAAGGATAAAAACCCTGAACGTTTTACCTTCTTTCATGGTGCCATGCCTGTCAAGAGTGGAACATAGTTTACTTTAATCCTTGTGCCACTGAATAAATACCATGCACCATTTGCTCTGGGTAGCATTTAAGGTTTTTAAGCCGTGGTAAAAAAAAAAAAAAAAAGCCATTGGTGAAAACTGCAAGGATGTTTGATTTCTTCTTTCTCGCTGTTATTAAGGCTTCTCTTCTTCCTCCATCACCACCACAAATTTGTGAACACGCTGATTCTCTCATGGCCCTGTCGGAAAACAAATGATGAAACTTGACAGGAGGTTCAATCAGACTGGGAGGCACTGCTGTGTTATGTGTGTGTGTGTTTGCATCAAGACAATAAGCCTGTCGTTAGGTCAGGTACCAGGTGCATTGTGTATCCATGCGCTGTAGCTTAGAGGAATTAATTAAGGATCAGGTTATAGACAGAAAGAGAGTAATGGGATGACGCATCCTCCATGCTGCTTTTAAAATATTATATTGCTTTTCTCGTTCATCCTCTAATCAATCGCAAACAATCACTCACACTTATACAAAATGCATGTGTTTATATCCACATCCATACAGATATACGGGGTTAGTGGCCGACAGGGGTTTGGACTCTCGGTGATCCAATCATGTCCCCGAGATTAGCTGGTTGACCAAACAACTCTCGGAGGTGATTGTGATGTGTGAAGCCATGGACCGAGGGAAGTCGGCACACAAACACACACAGACACACCGGGGCTCCTATTAGATAGAGATGCATCAATAATTTAGACTTCTCCATCACTTTGACACAGCAGGGCTATAGGGGCCTGTCAAGTGTGTGTGTGTGTGTGTGTGTTTGTGTGTGTGTGTGTGTCTGCAGTGAGAGTCTAATGAGGAGGGCCCAGCTGGACTTCTGCTGAGCTGTATGTGTGTGTTTCACTGTGAGCTGTTGTCTCACAGCTCGGGTGTGAATGAAGACTGCTTGTGGATAACGTACATAGATTGGTAATGAGGGGTTTGCCGATGATGATGATGGGATGTCACTGCAAAAAGGTTTTTTTTTATCATGTGTGAACAGCACAAATCAATAAATTCTGATTTGGGCCACTTTCATATGTGGCCCCAAATCAGATACAGGCCTGATGTGACTTTTATGTCACTCCAGCCAATATAACCCAATGGGTCACCTGAACCGAATGTCTTGCCACAAGAGTCTTGTGGAGAGGCGCTGACAGATGTAGTTAAAAATAGCCCTTGACATCCTGAAATTTTACACAAGTAGCAGCCATTGCTCCACAAAAAGCCATAATTAAAAATTTGGCTCTCTTTCTCCTCATCTCCATCCTCATTATCATCTGCTCACAATTCTGCTGGCTTCCACTGCACTTCAACTTATAAATGAAATGGTAAATGCTGACTTCATACGACAGTGTGCTGCATGTGACGTCTTTGTTACTGTTCTTTTGTGCGTGCAGGTCAGTTCAGGACTGTGACCACTTCACACTGGAATCTGATACTGGCCGCATTTAAAAAATAATGTGAACAGCCAAACAAACAAGACTAGCTCTAAACCTAGTATATGGCTGGACCATGTATGGTCAATGTGTGAAATTGTGGCCAGTTTGTTACAGGGATAGTCAGTGTTAGTGTCTATAATGGGAATTCCTGGATATTAAATGTTCATCTGCAATTTTCTGTTGTGGTCCCAGTAATATTTACTGAAGTAGCATCACATGACATGATTAAGTTATGTTTGAGTAAAAAAGGTTATAAATGCAGTTGCAAGAAAAATACTTTCCACTCATATTTTGTTATGTTTGATTTGAAAGAGACCTGATTTTATTTAATTATAACTATTCTAATTATTATTAAGTCCCCCTGCTCTTTCATCCGTTTCACTCGGCGGATGTCTCTTGTTTTTCACTTTGTATTGAGTGTTTTGTCACAGTGATTATTCAGGGTGCTTTCATTGTGCTTTAACTCCCTCATGCCTCCAGGCACATTCTTCTGCCTCTTTCTTGGTTAACGAGGTTGCACTAAGAAAGTTTTGACAGCATTTTGGGTGCAAATTCAGGAGGCTTATCTCCGCCCAGTTACTGCAGTGGCTGTCAAATCAAGCGCACCTGCAGAGCAGCCTCCCCACACTAAACTGATATAACAGCTTTTGAGTTGGATGTTTTACTTGCAAGACTTGTGTTTCAATGCTGTTGTTCATCATTTGTTATGTGAGAACGTCAGAGAAATAAAAAGCTTGCGTTCTGGTATTAGTTCAGTTATAAAATCCAAACGTGTCACGGCATGTCTCTCTTGCGGACTGAGCAATAAATCCCAATTGACCACTAAGGCCTGTGGTATGACATGGGAAGTGTGTGAAGTGATTGGCGGTCGCTAAATTTGAAGAGGGTGCTGTTGTTTGTCGCCTTAGTGGGCATAAATAGCGCAAGGTAAAAAATGTTGCTAAATGTAATGGGGAGAGGATGAAATTCAAACTAGGAAGTCTAGTTTGAGTAATGCATCAGTGAGTTTGAAGACTTATTACATGGGTCAGCAATTCAACCACAGGCCAGTTTTTATCAGCACTGTTAACTGGGGAGCAGACGGTTTTGAAGGCTTAGCTGATTCATTGAGCTCACAAGCATCTGGGGTGGATTTATGGTATGTTGTTTTGTTTGTACTGTACCGGGCTCAACATAGGGTGGGTGTGGTGATGAGTGGGTTGGTTTGTGTTGTTCACTGTTACTGTTAAAGGTTTGGTGTGGGTTCAGGTGAGTTTAAGTTAAGGGTGGGTTGGTTGGGCAGATCTAAAGAGGATTCTTGCAGACTGGAGACGAGTTTTGGTCAGGCTCGGTTTGGTTTGTCTTGCTCTGGACAGGTTTGGGAGGTTTGAGTTCAAGGTCACACATTATAACACATGTAAAGCACACTTACCTCTTTCTCTTTCTTCTCTCTGTCTCTCTTTGTGCACCATGTCTGCAGCAGGAATGAGCTGGCACACACCTGCCACTGTTTATGTGCGTGCGTGTGTGTGTGAGTGTCCATGTGTTCGCATGCATCTTGCTGGCTTCCTTTTCGCAGTGCAGATATCAGCTCATCAGCTGGAGTCTAAGTATTACCTAGAGAGAGTGCTCACCCTCTAAAAGATGCAGAGTACAGTTAGTTCAACATATAATAGATGACCTTGGAGATTTCATTCAGCCAAAAGCACCAAATGAAGAACTGTCTCTATCAACAACGTCCTCCTCTCTCTTTCTCTCACACACATTTATACTCCCTTATCTCCTTTACTGCAGCATGACCGGGCACTATAGCAGCGGTAGTTAAAGAGAAACTGACATTACAGGCATTGGTGTGTGTGTGTGTGTGTGTGTGTGTGTGTGACTGGCAACTACTGCATGTAGAGGTACAAACTTAAATGCATGAGTATGAGACTCAGTAAAAGTTTTCTTGGTTGGTTGCAGCACACTATGTTTTGAGTGCATGACATGTGACGTGTGTTGCTTTGGTGACCTTCTGTGGGCGTGTGTGTCTGTGTGTGTGTGTGTCCTCTATTCCGCCTCATGAGAACAAAGTGAGTGTATCTGCAGCATCAATCCATCATGCTCATTAGCATATGATTTGGGTTCGATTAGCATATCTATTAATATGGAAATACAACATCACCAACACTGAGCCCAGACGGGTCGGTCTTGTACACACTGCACTGTACACACTCTTTATTTTTCACACACACACACACATGCATGCACACGCACACACACAGGGAGAAATAACTCGACTTTCTCTCCAGGGATTGTTTGAGGTTACGTTAAGCAGACATGATTGCGATGTAAATTTGTTGGAGGGCTGAAGCTGGTGTTGTCTGTTAACATATTATGTGTCCCTGTTTGACCTCTGTTTGTGTGTGTGTGTGTGTGTGTGTGTGTGTGTGCAAGCCTGTTAAGAAAACAAAGTCATGACCCATAATAATTTAAAGAATAACTTCATGCCCTTTTAGATCTCACCAATATTACACCAAGAATTCCCGCACAGGAAGTTTGCATACTGATATAACACAAGTACTGTAGGTGTAATATTTGCTTCACATGTTTGCTTTTATACTGTAGAGACAAGTGTTGAACATTGCGCAGAGATAATGTTATAGAATTTCACTGAGGTATGTGTTGAACACAGCATACTTGTAACAAAAGAGAAATATCATTCACTCAAGTGTTCATATATTGTACGGAGCATATTCATATAACATATTGCAGGGTCTTAACATTTTGACAGGTGTATTTAGAAAGGTTTTGTATCTACTTGCAATGCAAATTTGCAAATTTGGCCTTAAAGGGGACATAAACTGCACATTTCCAGGTCTATATTTGTATTCTGGGGGTCTACTGGAATATCTTTGCATGATTTACAGTTCAAAAAACTCCTTATTTGCCTTATACTGGTCCTTTATGAAGCCGCTCAATCAGCCTCTGTCTGAAACAGGCTGAATTAGCTCCTGTCTCTTTAAGAGCCTACTCTCTTCTGATTGGCAGCTCCGGAGGCTACGTAAACACACAATACCAGTTTGATTTCACTTGTTTTTCTTGTCCTCTACTCTGTGTTATCTTCTTAAATCCGGACATGTTCGAGTCCGAATCCAATCTGAAAAATGCGAGTGAACAACGCAAACAACCCATGGAACAACCTTAGCAACAAAGGCTGTGGAACAGATGGCTGTTTGAGGGCATGCTTGAACAATCTGCCATCATCACAAGGAGAAAGTAGCAAACTAAACGTTCATAACATCATAACAGAATAAAAACAAAAGAAAATCAGAAAATCATGTCCCATCAAGATATTCTGGTTTTGTTTTTAACCATTTATTTCAACGCAAATACATTTAAATGCCACACAAGCTTGACACAGTCTTTCAGTTCACCTGATCCTGAAATATACAATATCGAATGAACATGAACCTCTTGAAACCACACCTAATGGAAATACTGTAGGAGGCTGGAGAGGTGAAGGAGTTAAATTGCAAGCAGCAGGTAGTTCAGGAGCAATGAGGAGCAGCAGGAGTTTGGGAATAAGTAGAATGAATAAGCACCAGGTTGTTTGTAATGACTGCCTCATTGAATGATTGAACGCTAAATGGAACATGTGACTATAAAACAGCTGAAGTGCCTGTCTAAACTACCACGGAGCTCTATGATTGTCAAACACACAGTAATTGTTCACCAAGCTTTCCTAGACGAGTTTCCCATTTACAACCAAGATGTGCTCACAGCCACGGGGCAGAAAACATGTTGGCGCAGTACCATAATAGCTCATTGTTGGGCTTTTTGTGCATTTAGGAAAAAATGCAACTTGCTGGAATACACTTTGTATGGAACACTCATCTTCACATTTCCACAACTTTTTTATGCCATATTGATAAACTGTCAGCTCTAGCCAGCAGTGATATAACTGACCTGGACTACACCAGTTACATTTGTCAGTTCTGGCGCACCACCGCTCAAATGAGCAGCACAGATCAACAACACAGACGTCCCCCCAGTCTCAATACTAGTAGACAATGTGAAATTCCTGCTGTATTTGTTTTGCAGTACAATATGCCAGACACTAGATATATGTTACACATCTAATGCTTGTGATATTAGAATTCTCACTCATCTCATCTGTCACAGGGGAACATAAATAGAAACTCTGAACACCTGTGCATTGCTGACTTCCTTATAACAGAAATGTTTAATGTATAAGATTTAAACCTGCAGTGGGGAACTTTTGTCTCCCCCCTCTGGCAGTGAGAGTAAATAGTAGTTACCTGGATGTAAATCCAGTTCTATGAGTAAATGCATGAGCTGTTAACTGTTGCAGCTGTAAAATGGTGGATAAATTGTTTTGAGTGTCACAACCCTCACGAAAAGACTCATCTCGCTATCAGAGATGAGTGATCCATTCAGTCTGATCTGGCACGATTAAATTATTGTATCCCTCAAGTTAGCGGAGGGCTAAGTTAACCAGCTCGGCTGACTGAAGTTTCTGGTGCACATGGTCTATGGGGACCCTTCAGCTTTGGGAAACCAATTGCTGGTTGAAATAAAACGCATCACTACTGGTGCGCCAGTGCGGGAATGTCACCACAGACACCAGATTAAAAACTCCAGTGCACTGTGAAATACAGAAGAGAGATTTTGGCAAGCTTGAATATAATGGATGTTCATTTAAACATACTGTTTAAATTAAAAGTGCCACACTCCAGCTTTAATGTAATTGATTTTACCTAAGGCTAAACTAATGAGTGAGGAAATAAAGAATAATCTTGGCAAGCAGAAAGTTGCTCACCTTTGGGTGGGTTATTCGAGTATGTGTGTGTTTGACAAAAAGGAGAGACAGAGGGAGTCTCACTAGACCAGCTGTTGTGAAGGATGATTGTTATGATGCTAGTTTGAAAAGCTGCCAACAAGAACAAGTGAGGAAAGGCTACACAAACACACTTCCTCTGTGTGTTGGAGACCTCGTTATGGACATGAATCACTGAGGACTGAAATCTAACACCTGCACTCTCCTCTCATCTCCTCTCCTCTCTCCTCTCTCCTCTCCTCTCCTCTCCTTTCAGTTAAATGAAACAGCAAAACAGTTGATGGAGATCGACAAGCCTACAACAACAAACGCGCCAGGTCCGAGCTCTGAGCCAGCCCCATTGGACCCCTGCTCTCCTGGCGCCTCCCCCAGTTCCTCCCCGTCCAATGGAAACGGCTCCGGCCATCGGAGAGGTGAAGGGAAGAAAAACGCCAAAAAGCGGCATTCGTTCACCGCACTGTCCGTCAGCCAGAGAGCGGCCCAACTTAACAATAGACACAGTATGGAGATCTCCCACCCAGTCCTCATCAGCTCCTCTGACCCCAGGGCTGCTGCACGCATCCAGGTGCACACACACACACACACACACACACACACACACACTTTAATTATAATACACACAACATAATAAATTCTATAATAAACTGCTGAAAATAGTCCACAACAAAAACCACATTTACTCTTGTTTGGGTGACATTTGCTAAAAACTAAACTGCCAAGCAAATTACTAAAAAACAAATAAAATAAACTATATAGTCATGTTTTTAAAGACTCGGGGCTGAGAGCTTCACACAGAATTTGTCGGAAAGTATTTAGAGATGGACCTAGGTATTGTTGGTTTTGGTCTTTTTATGGAGTTTGTTAATAATAAGTATAATATAGAATAACACCAAACTTATCCTTAAATAGTACATCAAGTACCTCAAAACTGTACATAAGTGCAGTAGTTAAGTAAATCTATTTAATTACCATCCACCAATTATATGTATTTGGTAATAGGATTAAACTGGAATGACACATAGCGGTAAATGATGCTAGAAAATATTTAATCCATGGTTACCCAGTGTGAGATAATGATGCACTTGCATATTTCTCATTTGTGGTAGAACTGACACAGCTGTTAATATTTGTTTTGTTTTTTTTATGAAGTCAAAGCATCTAAAACAGTTCATTTTGCCACAAAATATTGCAGCCAAGCAGCTTCAGCCAAAAACTATTACAACCAAAAACCTTTATAAATTTCACCCATAGCCTGACCGGTATCAGTCAATCCATCAGTATTTACATAAACACATGACTCTGTAATTTATTACTTATTTGTTGACATACACCAATACCAATGTGTCTGAAATCAGCTGATATTGGCCAATAAATCAGTCCAGCTGATGCAGTACACATGTACGTAAATTTTTCAAGCCAGAAAATTCATTGGTGACTCTGTTTCACCAGATTTTATTAACTTATTCCCCAATCACCCACTCTGACACTTCCATGTGAATAAAATACTTTCTCTCTTTGATAGCTGTAGACCAGAGACACATTGCTTCTACATTTACTGCCTCCGGTTGCATTCGCACCTGGGTTTAATGTGTTTTTGCTGTCTCTAAATAATACCTAGGATGCATACTGAAAAGCTGGGAGGCTGCCGGCATATATTGTAAGTAATGTTTTTATTTCAAATGGAAGCCACTCAGTTTGTAAGTGTGTGTATTTTTCTGTGTGTCTTTAGGATGCATCTTCCCCGGGTCCCTCTCCCTCCTCGGCAGGGGTACTGGTGCCTCCAAAAGTGGCATCCATAACCTCTGAGCTGCTGGCCCATGCCAAGGTGCAGCTTCCACTCAACATGTAAGTACACCTGAGTCAGCTCACCCACCTGCAACCTGGGCTTTAAGTTCCTGTCTTTAACGTTTTTCAACAGAAATGTGCCTGAGATCCAAGCATGACTTCAGAATCCACCTCCTGGCAGCGATAAAAATATTTCCTCTCTTGAGCCCGGAGATATTGGCCATGTTCCACCACCTCTGCAACCACATTTACTCCTCCACTGGTCAAGGATGAAATCCTACTCAAAAAGGAAAAATACAGTCACACACTCTTCCCTCAGTTGTGTGATGTTTACATCAGTGTTTCATAACAAGGCTTCCGACCTCAGACCTATGGCTTTTACTATGCAATTTATTTCACAGCATGATAGAGTTGAGTATTCTGAGAAACAAAGTTCATCACATATTCTTATTACTATTTTCTTCAAAATGATCAAAAAACGAGGTGCAAAGTCTTTTGTTAGAAACTGGTGCTGTAGTGCAGTGACTCTCAACCATTTTGGCTTGTGACCCGTTGAATGAAAGATATTTTGTTTTATTTAAATAATTTTTAGAGGCTTGAGGAGATAAAATAAAGTAATTCACAATAAACAAAGTAAAAATCAGAGGAAAGCTTAAAGAAAAAAACGTGTGTCAGAAATATGTTTTTTTTTCTGCATTCCTAACATCTCATTACCTCTTAGATTAATCCAGGGGCCCCTTGTGAGGGGCTCCTGACCCCCAGGTTGGGAACCACTGCTGCCGTGGGTACCCATTTAGCTTATATTATGAAGATAACAATATGTGTCATGTTTCAGCTTTTTAGAAAGACTGATGAAAGAAACCCTGCATGCAAAATACATTAGGGAACAGAGGTGGGTGGTTCTGAAACACCTCTACATTCGGTTGGATACTAGCAGATTGTGTAATTAGGTAACTGGGTGAACAATTACAGCTAAACATGTAAAGATCAATAAAGATGAATCTTCAGAACAGCACATTTCCCTTTATCAGTTTGGCTCAATGAAAAGGACACTACATTAGCAGAGAGACGGATCTTTACTATTGGTGTAGTTGTTTGCTCTGGTTTGGGTCTGAATTGTATCAGTTGCCAATTTTACTTTTACTGGATAGTGGACAGTAGAGAGCTGACAGGAAGTGCGGGAGTGAGATGTGGGGTGACATGCAACAAAGGTTGCTGGCTGGAATCAAACCAGGAACATTGTAATTACATGGTTAGCAGCAAGCTCAGCAGAAAAACTACCCTCAGCATTCCTTTTAAATGTATCTTTCTAAAAAAAAAATAAAGTGTTATAAGGATCAGTACATACGGGTGTTAAATGGGTTATATGACTCAGTATGAATACACAGGACAAACAAAGGAGGGTTACATAGTTTGTCTTTAGGGGCTTTGCTATCTACATCACCGACTTCACGGGCCGCCAGTTTCTTGAGTGGATAAAGTACCTGACACACACTCACAAATGCAATTAAATTCTTGCGGAAATGTAACCTCACAAGTCACATCCAGATGGCTAGTGAGGAGCCAACACTGAGCAAGACTGTTCTATAATTTACCTGACAATTAATCCACCAGGTGATTGCCAGAAAGATACGGGTGAGTGTCTTTGTGTGGACCAATTAGAGCATTAGACCTTGAGAGTGAGGACAGTCAGGATATTTTTGGAAAGTTAGGACATTTGTTCAGTCCACAGTTCTTTAAAGGTAAGGATTTGGTTTTACGGTGAATGAGGGGCCTCACAAGTATAGACATTGTATGTGCGCTGTTTACTATTAACTGGTGACCTGCCTGCAGGATGTGAGTCAAATACAGAACCATTGTCAGCTTTAATAATATCACCTTCCTCCAAGTAGCACCAGGAACACACACACATACACACACACACACACATATTTTCAGTTAACACACACACACATGTCCGGAGTGGGTTTGTCCTACTGATGAGGTCGGACGTTTCAATCTTGACCTGGCAACTATTCCTGTTGCCATGGGAAGACAGGAGACGGTCCCCACATCTGTTACCATGGCAACGGGGGGGAGGCAGCACATATAGGGCTTGTTTACTCGGTGGTCTCATCGTCTGGCACTACATGCTACAAATATCTCCCAACAACGGGACCACAAACTCATTTATATGTTAACGCAGATGCAATCCACAACACTCAGTACATGAACATAGTTGAATACGAGGCGAGATGTTAAATACTACATTTATCAGTGTACCTGTTAGTAGGCAGGTTGACAAGGACATCCTTTCACAGCATACCACATCATGTTGAAGGGGAAAAATCACTGAAATCTCCCAAAGAATTTAATAAACATGAATATTAAAGCAATGATACTACTTAGATTTGATGTGAATCAAATTAATCTGATACGGTTCATCTTTTCTTTACAGTGATTTTTGTGTTATTGTTTATAGTTTATTGCTATATAATATATCAACAAAAGTCACTGATTGTGGTTAACATGCTAAAATGGATTAGTATTAATTTTATGGATATTGGTCGGTTGAGATATTGATGAAATAGTTCACTGGTAGGAACGTATTAAAGGAGATTTATACTTTTTATCCCTAAAGGATATTCTTATATATAAATATCAGATCATTACTGTAAAAGAGAATGTGTTCTCAGGTAGCTTACTTGGTAAATAAAAGTAAAAAGTGATGTGTGTAGTTTGTTTGTGCCTTCAGGAAACATAATTGAACATTTTCTAGAAATTGTTGCTGCTATCAGCAGCAGTATAAAACACTGTGTAAGTGCATTCACTTAGGTCAGACAAATAAATTGGGTATCATCCAAAGTTAAACAAAGGAAATGTTGTGCTCAACTAAAATGTAGTATAATATAAGTATAATGGGTGCCGACCCAAAAATCACAGAAATAGCAAATTAAATCGTCAGCACTTCCAAATAAGTATGTAACACTTTTAATAATGCACAGAGCAGCAGGAGGAAACGGACGCGTCTTAGCCCAGGGCTTTCCTCAGTGTTGCTGAGACATTTGAGGGTGCGACCATTATTAAACAGCAGCCAGGGACCTGCCGGTGATTAACAACCAGCTGAAACAGATCATTAAAACAACATCATCAAAAACAAAATGCTAGGGAGAAAAATAGTAGGAAGAAAATGCATGTATGTACATATGTAAACTCATCATGTGCAGAACCTCCATAGAAAATACAAATACATCAATAATACCTGTCTGTATTCACAAAAAACAAGACATCAATTCATCATTGAAGCCCCCAGGATACTCAGTAAGTAATGTATCCAACAAGCCTCTCCCTTTCACCTCCCCTCAAAAGTGGCCTAACAGCCTATCTTCCAAAGTTACACTCTTTTTAGTATATAATTCACTCTTTGTGTTTCCTCACACAGGGTTTCTTTGTTGAGCTGCAGTGGAGGAACAGTAACAAGAGGGAATTTTGCACTGAAAAGACATCCGCTTGATTTGTCTCACTCAAACTGCTGAAGCCTCATAATTAACTTCAGATAAACTTTTGAAAGTTTTTTTGCACAAAACGAGGACTGTGGATTGGAAGCACATTAGGAAGGGAGGAAGGGTTCTCGTGATGGTCAGTATGAGCAGGAGGAATGATCGCAGTGAGCAAAAACTGTTTTAGTGTTCATTTGGGCCCTTGACTGTTGAGAAACTGTGAATCTATCCTTCAAGGTAAACAATGCGGACTCTTATCTTTTGATCCTCTGTACTGTACATTTCACTTAAACAACTAAAGATAAGACATATACAAAATACCCTTCATAACAGTCCTTTTTTTTCTTCTTAAAAAGTTACGAGAAACTCCTGAAACTTCTGAGTGTCATGTATATTTTTGAGTCATTTTCTTGATACAAGAAGAGTTATTTGCTTTCTGAATCAAGTGAATCAAGTCTCTCCTTACACTGAGAGAAATATCTACTTATTTTTAATGCATTGATTTTCTGATATTAGTTCATTAATTAATTAATTTATTTGCATTGTGCATTGCAAGCTTTGCTTTTGCATAATACATATTAGAGATAATCCACATGTGATTGAAAAGGGGAGAAAATTGGTAGCTGGTGAAGGTATTTAATGCTTTCTACAAACTTTAATGGTTTTATTATTTGACACACGTCTACATTTTTCTGTTGCCTTTGTTCCCCAGATACCTGGCTCTATACGCCTACAAGCCCCAGAAGGCTGACGAGCTTGAACTTAGGAAAGGGGAGATGTATCGGGTGACAGAGAAGTGTCAAGACGGATGGTTCAAAGGCACGTCACTGAGAACCGCAGCCTCCGGCGTCTTCCCAGGGAACTACGTCACCCCCGTGTCCAGGTCAGTGAGCTCAGGCTTGGGCACGCAGGGTGGAACGAGAGTGAAGGGTATAGCGGTGATACAGCTGCCCAAGGCGCTTTGTCATCCACATATCCAGATCAAAGGGGTGGTTGGGAGGTAGCAGTGATATTAGGGGTGTGTAGCTGGTGATGAAGCTTGACCTACAGTTTCTCAGTTCGCCGAAGCTCCCAGAGGTGGAAAAGTGACTCAGTGCCGGAGCGACCAAAGCATACGCACACGTTTATTTCCTACAGCTACCACATTTCCTGTCAAAGTGTTCCTCGACAGGGCACCCTGGTGACCTAGACCATGAATTATATAACAACCCCACTTTGAGTCTGAACAGGGATATTTGTTACATGTCATTTCCTATACCTCTCCCCCTGCATTCCCTGTCATCTCTCTACTGTCAACTCTCTAACAGTCATAAAATGCCTAGAAAATACAAAAAAATATGAAAATTGACAATGAAAAAGTAAAAAAAAACCCTTAACTGCTGATATTGAATTGCTGTAATGTAAATACAGTTTGAACTAACTCTTCCTACCACATTGAAGTAAAAGGGATCGATGACTCCGTAGTGGTGGTCAGGAGGCTTCTTCTCCTTCTCTTTGGTATCTCTACTGAAGCCAGTGAAATCTTGAGCAATCAGCGTGTCTAATATGCTGTTTAAAATATCTGGCATTACAAATATTTGCTCTATTTATCACTCAGTTCGTGTAGTTTGGTCATGACAACCCAGCAGTGTATTACAATCAGGCTCAGGCCCCTAGTAATTTTGTCCTCACACAAAGGCAGCAGTAGCGCTAACACAGTTGTTGTAATTTCCATTGGAATTTTTTATGGTAATTTCCAGGCTCCAACTGAACCCAAATACAGAGCAGTGTAATTTTGGTACTTGTTATGGCATGTAATTGCACTTGTTTCTTTTGTGCTCAGACTGCCTCCTGTCACAATGTCAAGCCCAAAAAGCAGTTTTTGTTTTGTTGGTTTTTTTGCGGAGCAATCTGCTAAACTACATATTCCTCATGCTAATAATGTTCTCCTCCTGCTTCAGCCTCTTTTCTACACTGTGTCCCCCTGTATGCTTGTTATTTTTATTATTATTATTATTATGGTTTCACTTCTGGCCACAATATCTCAAAAATACAGGTGTCACATCTGTGAAGAAACTATAAACTGCTGTGAGTACTTTTAGTGTATGGAAACATAACATGTGAAAACAGTTAAACTAAGCTATAACTTTTGAAAAATGTAGATTTTAACATACATTGTGAGATTCTGGCTCTGCTCTTTCTGGTGTTGTGTTGCGACCACACACACACACAGAGTGAATCGTTATCATCAACATCATTATCATTATTATCACCATCATCGTTACTTTTAGCATTCCAAACACTTTTACTCATAGATGTTAAAACCACATAAAACAAAAAAAAATGGGTGTGCTGAAATCATATTTGGCAATTTAATTACCCTCATTATCCCTGTATGCATGGAAACATTTGCAGTGGCTATGCACCTCATCTGTATTCTGCTCCATGATGCAGTCAACAAAAAAGAGAGAGAGAGAGAGAGAGAGCAAGAAAATGAAAGCAAGGAGGACTTAGAATAGAAACACAAAAGTGAGGGAGAGAAAGATAATGAGAAGATAAAGAGAGAGATGGGGTACTGTAGGATAAACAGAGAAAGGGCGAGAATGGAAGAAAATGAGGCAGGAAAGTACGGAGAGAGATGGTAAAAACTGAATGTGGTGGAGAAAGAAAAAAGGCGAAAGAGGCGGAGAAGGATGGGCATAGCGGGAAAGAAAAGATTTGAGTTGAAAGAATAAATGACATAGTGATGAGGATGGAGAAGGAGAAAAAGAAAGCAAAGGAAAGAGAAAAGGATACAAAGGGATGAGACGGCTGCAAAAACAGCAGGTGTCCCTCTCCAGTGGATATGAATGGCTGCTTCACATTCTGCAGTTATGCAATTTGAGAAAAAGAAAGAGAGAGAGAGAGAGAGAGAGAGAGAGAGAGAAAGGCAGGATGAGAGAGTAATCAAATGAATGACAATTTGTTATTTTTATGCAAGCATACTCGCTTTTTCTACCATCACCCCTCCTTCCCCACTTACCTCTCTCCCCCCTCCTTTGTCTGCAGTGCAGCTCAGAAATTTCTCAATATGATAATGAGAGGCTGCCAAAGACCCTCACACACACACGCAGGGGTGTTTCCATCACTTCTGAGGACATTACATTGGCTTACAGTGAAGGATAGGTTCAAAAATGTTCAAGTCTTTCTTAAAACAAAATTCAGGTGCCCGAATTGAACATTGAAGCAGGTTTTGCTTGCTGTAATCATTCCTCCTGTTCATACTGGCCATTAGAAGATCCCCTCCAAACAAACAGCCCTCATTTTGAGCAAATATGTATTCAGAAGTTTATTTGAAGATAATATGAGGCTTCAGCCATCTGAATTAGTCAAATACAGTGGATAGCTTCCACAGTTAGTCATTTTAGTAAAAAAAATCCTACTTCGTCTCTCGACAAGCTACAGTGGAAATAGAGTAACAAAAAGAGGGAATTTGACACTAAAAAGACAGTAACTTTGAAAGATTTTGGCTTGATCGACTAATTTCAGCAATGACCATTACTTACATCCAAAGTGCATTATGAAGGAATCTCTTAATGCCCAGTAGGAACAGGAGGAATGATTAAAGTTAGAAAACATTGTGTCAGTGTTCATTTGGGTTCCTGACTGTTGTTTTGGAACAGACTTGGAAAAATTATGAACTTAAGTGGTTTTTGTGCCTAAACATAACCAGACCCTAACCACAGTGTTATCACATCATAAAATATTTTTATTTGTGATAGTGATTTGCTTTTGGAAAGCACAGAGAAACTATTTTGTCCTGCAGATTTGGGAGTCAGATCAGAAAATACTTGTATGTGTCGTTGTGGAGTACATGGACCAACAACATATTTTGTTGTTTAATTTTGAGGACTTGTTGAAACAGATTTATGTCTGCACAACATGAGTAATACAAGTACACATTCACACACACGTAAATTTTAGAGCCCGGCCAATACAAGAGACCATATTCGTTTGAAATATGGGAAAACCTCTGCACACTGTCGCGCTTACTGCTGGAATATTTATTAGTTAGTTTATGGCGTTTTGGTCTATTTGACCTTCATCAGGTATATATGTACTGTATATATATTGAATATTACAGACAGAAAAGTCATGAACAAATAAATATTCCAGCAATAAGAGCAACAGTGTACAGGAGTTTTCTTATTTTTATTCAAATTGGGCTTTATGCTGACGTACCTGTCACATATTCAGTTGTGCAGAGACTTTTTTGAGCACACATCTTTCTTTTTAAAATACAGTTTAAATGTTTACATATTTAAATTTATTGGAATGGTTACTATTAACACAGAGTTCATGTAAGAATGCATTTCATGTGTTGTAATCATTTAACTGTTGTTTAAGAGTATTAAACCCTCTAGCAAAAATACAGTTTTGGTGCAAACAATGATTTGAAAGTGTAAGGAGACACCCATTAAATACTAAAGAAAAATCACTATTAGCAGCATATCAAAATGTCTGTATGGGCCTTTAGAAAACCACGGTGAACCCAAACACACAATGAGCAGTTAAAGATTAGAGTACGTGGGTGGTGTTTGCATAGAATCTCAAATCAAAGAACACACACACATACATACACACACACACACACACACACACAAAGCCATAACTCTGCATATGTGTGACAGGGAGTCGATGGGCAGCCATAAGAGTGTGAATACCATCGAGTCAATAATGTTCAGCTCACTGTTCTGCCATTCAGCACTCTGCAGACAGAAACATGAGCAGCCTGCAGCTCCATATGTTACAGTCGGACACTATGGTCCACTGGTCAGATAATAGCACTGAGATCACTCAGTTTAACAGAGGATAATAGTGCAGCTCCTGCTCTGTTATCATGGACTAAATCCATCTATTAACATTTTGTGCTAGAACAAGTACAGTTATTGGCTTAACAGGAAAAGGGACCTGTTTCTAAAGTAATATACTGCATGTTAACAAATGACTAGTGCTGACGAATGCAAAAATCAATAAATATCATCTTCTGATCATTTGAAACATTCAATTACAAGTCAAAATCTTCCCTCTCTCCTTCAAAGGGCTCCTTTTGGAGTTGGTGCTTCTCGGGGCTCGTGTCTGTCCAGTCCAGTAAGCGGAGGAGGAGGAGGAGGAGGAAGTGGGTGTAGTCAGTTGGGGAGTAAAATCTCCGACCCTTCGTCCCCAGGGTCCCCGGGGCCCTCTTCATCCCGTCCCTCCACCCCACTGGTAAACTCAGCCAACTCTGTTAACACCGTCAGTCCCGCCTCCTCGCCGCAAACTGCCGCCGCCCAGCTGAAGAACTGCCTGCGCTCCAGCCAGCATACAGTTAACCAGGCACGCACCTCAATGCAGCTGGGTAAGCAGAAACACACACACACACACACACACACGTACACACTTGAAATACACAAATACGCATAATGTGTTTAAGTAAGCTTTTTAAATCTGTGTATTTACACTTCATTAAACATTCAGAAACATCAGTTTTCTTTCTATTTGAAGAGTTTATTGATGAATCCCAATCACATGTGCACTGATTATCATGAATTAACATAATGCAACAGCCCCACAGCACCACAGCACAGTACAGTACAGTACAGTAGCTAACCCTTCTTGACCAAAGAGAGTAATAACTTGGTGATGCAGGTGTTGAAGTGTGAGTGAATAACTAACATTGTGCGAGGGAAGCAGCTGCATTAAAGCCTCACAAAATGACACAAATGTGAAAGAAGAGGTGAGTATTCTTACAGCCCTCCAGAGGAATGATAAGCAAGTTAAAGGAAGTAATTTGATCACTGGAGATGTGTCTTTGTCTTCATTCTTCAAAACATCATGCCAAGTGCTGCAGCAGCTCACCAGCCAATAGGCTGAGGGCAACAGAGTCCAGATCATTTGGGATGTTGCAGCATTTTAGCCCCTTAGTCTCTGATTACAGAATAATAGAATATTGATCAGTCATTAATTCAAGTAGCCCCTACACCATGTAAAACATTTGCAGGCATATGCTCACAGCAGCCTCTTTAACCTTCAGCTCCATCAACACTGTTGGGCATGTGTGGAAATGTTTGGAGAAAAAAACAAAACAATAAATCAGAGCTACAAAATGTTGGATGAATGCCCAAATGAATGAGAAGGTTGAAATCTAGTTCACTGTTGTAGCATTTATATTACATGGACAAAAGTTTGTGGACACCACATTGTTGAACATTTTATTCCAAAACCATCAACATTAATCTGCTGCTATAACAGCCTCCACTCGTCTGGGAAGGTTTTCCTACCTGATTTTGGATGCAGAGATTTGCTCCCATTCATCCACAAAAGCATTAGTGAGGTTGGGCACTGATGCTTGTTCTGGGATTTCTGTAATAAGAACAGATTCACAAAGTTTTTCTTCAAGAGTTTGTCTTCAAGAGTTTATTCCGAAATCAAAGAGCCCTGAACACCAGTCAAACAGTCATACTTATACTGGTCGTCACGCCCATCGTAGAAAGTTACAGAGCACTCCGTCACCCTTGGAGTATTCGACCTTGAATCGGTACAACAGTCGCCTTTTGTTCATCACTTTCCATTTGCCGGGAACTGAGAGTTGAAGGTTGAATCACACCTTTGCTTCTGGTACATTTCTACACTTTCTCACACTAGAGTTATTGTCAAAGCTGCTTCTTCCAGTAAATATCCTTATTTGGTTTTTATTCCAATCTAAAGTGGTAAACTTGCTACCCTTTCTTGCACATTTTTAACCTTGGTCTTTCTAAACAGTTAGGTTAGCAAGTTCCTTGCTCACACTCCCAAAGACCAAGATATCCTTGATCACACACATGCCAGGAAGCCTTCTGTTACATCGCTAGCACTTGAGTGTGTAATCATCCAAAGTTCTCTCAATTAAAGGTCACATGGTAAGATTCAGAAACAATCAAACATGGTGGAAATTGATTACATGCGCAGTAACTGTATTCAAACATGTGCATAAGATATTCAAACTCGATTATACATGTAGTATGTGTAATTTCCCTCACATGTTTCAACCCTGTCTCCTGGAAATTACGTTTATAGACAATTAAATTGTTTTCCCAATTATGTTGTGCTGGCAAACATAATCGCTGCCCAGATCATGTTCACAGGCAACATTTTTTCAAATAAATGAAGTGCTACATTTATATATTGCACTGATTTGACATCCCGAGTCCTACGTGTGGTTAGGTTTAGACAACAAAAATGAAAAACTTTGGTTAAGTTCAGTTAAAGATCGTCCTTTAGATATTAATAAATATCTTATGCTTGAAGTCATTGTGGACTTTTTTTCTGTACCAGTCCGAGACCACAATCTTTTCCTAACCTTACCCAAGTGCTGCCAGTGCCTAAACCGTAAAAGTTTAATAATGCTGTAGTTTCTACTACAATGTCTCTTCTCTCGTATATTCAATATCAACATCTATGCAACTTGCCAAATATGTTAATTAACAACATTTTCTTATTATGTTGAGAGAAAACGTAATTCAGTCAACATTATGTTTCTACCAAAACGTATATGTTGCAATTTAGTTGTATATGAACTTAACTTCTAGGAGACAGGGTTGGATGTTTGGCTTGCAGTCAGCATTCCAGTTCATACTAAAGCTGTCGATGGGGTTAAGGTTAGGGCTCTGCTAAGTTCTTCTACACCAAAATGGTTGAAACAATTTCTTTATGGACCTGGCTTTGTAGCATTAAGAATTATGTGGGTATTGTAGCCCAGATAGTGTTTGTAGAGCTACAATGATACAGACTGAGTCATATGTACCATATCTCTTATGAATTACAATTCACATAAAACTATTTATCCATCAATTTTCTGTACCTGAATATCTTGTTCAGGGTCACAAAACACTTGAGCCTATTCCAACACATGTTGTGTGAAAGAAAGACAAAAAAAAAGCACTCATGTTCACATTTGATTCAGAGAGATTCACCTATGTAGGATTTCTGTTTTTCTGAGAAACCCACACAGACATGGAGAGAACATGTAAACAGCACATAGAGAGAACTCAGCGGGACGGAGCATTCTTGCTGTGAGGCGACAGTGGGAACCAGTGAGCCATGGACCAGCCCTATGAAAATTTCGCACAAGAAAAATGTGTTTTGGGGGCACTATGGTAGCCTGCTGGTTGACACGCGTGCCACATAACTACACCATCCGCAGTACAATTCCAGCCGCAGACCGTTGTTGCACGTCATGCCCCTCTCTCTAGCTGTCTCTTTGTAACATTCATCTGCCAAATAAAAGCAAAAAAGCAACAAAAAAATCAACAGGATGGTAATATTGTCTGTGTCTTTTAATTTAGAGCAAACTGGTCATAGATAAATAATCCCTTTAAGGCCGAGTACAAGTATCAGACTGAATGTAGACCGCTATTACGCACCCATCCACCCTCCTACTTTCCTCTGCACTATGTGAACCCCCTCAATCAACCCTGAACATAAGCCACTGTTGCAGAATAGTTGTACTGGTACATACTGTGCTTGTACTAGAATAATTTGGCACAATTGCAGTGTTACAGCACACACACACACACATACTGTTCACATATGCACACAACACAAAATGACAAGTGCTCCGATCACATAGTGGCACTGCTTGTGCCTACTGTGCGCACACTCACAGAAACCCCTGCACACCCACACACACACACAAACACGCACACCTGTGTCTGTACAAGGTCTAGATCATATCAGGCTTGTTCTCCACTCAGAGTCTATTCATCTCTTCAGCACCTCTTTCTCTGTTTCTCTTTGTATTTTTTTCCTTCTCCCTTTGAGAAAATAATAGCGAAGGTTTCTTTTTGGGAAGCTGAGGAGTACACACTGTGAGAACACCGCCAAGAATAATACACACAGCACTGCTACACAACCATACTGACTGTGAACTCCCACGTACATACACACAAGTGAGCAAATAGACTCACAAACACACAGCCGAATGACATCACTGTGCTTTTTGTTTTATGGAGGCGTAATGACAGAGCTTCATGCCTTTCTCCCTCCACCTCTTTAGCTTTTCTCTCTCCGTTGCCCCCCCCCCCCACCACCACCACCACCACCACCCCTCGCTCTCTCTCTCTCTCGCATACACACAAACACATGCACACATCTGGTCTCCATTACAAAATAAAGTATGTGCAT
This sequence comes from Thunnus thynnus, assembly GCF_963924715.1. Classification (NCBI taxonomy): domain Eukaryota; kingdom Metazoa; phylum Chordata; class Actinopteri; order Scombriformes; family Scombridae; genus Thunnus; species Thunnus thynnus. The sequence continues at coordinate 14,510,696 of NC_089527.1, forward strand.
AGTTCTGCCATTTGGTGGTTTTATCACATGACCAGTGCGCCTCTCTATGGATTTCTGCCTGAGTGCTGCAGTTTAGTACAGCAGGTGGCTTGAAATCCTGTGTGTGTGTATGTGAGTGCAATACACATGGTGTGTATTTTTATGTGTTATCCTCGTGAGCACCAAATGTCCTTTTTACAGATTGAAGGCTGAGAGAAGTGCTCCAAACTTTTTTATTTCTTCAAGGGTTCAGTGCAGAGTTAAGCACGTCTGTGTTGGTTTTGTTCTTATTCTTTCATTTGAAGGAGAAAATGACGTAGGTCTACATAGGTGAAAAAACACACTTGCTAATATTCTAATTTCTCACATAGTGGTCATTGAACCACTGTGGAGATTACTCTTTACATTAGGATAAATGCAGGTTTCCATTTACTTTCAACCTTGCTATTCTGAGAAATGTTTAACAAGTTTAGTGGTTTGAATTTTGGTCCCCTCAGATCAGCCTGTTCTGTGTTGGTGGGTTCGTCTCTACAGACCAAAGATATGCAAGTGAGGTGAATTAAAGATATTACTTTATGGCAACACTTTAGTATTAAGATTGTTGAGTTTATTTGTCATTATTTCAGTTAACACTCTGCCTTCTGTCTTTGATGGGGTTTTTTTTTTGCTACATTTAGCGCCATTCACAACTACAAAACAAGGAACAGTCATCAGCTTTGGCTTGCATTCTCAAGAACTTCAAATGCCCAATTTAGGATTTTTAACAGGGGTCCTAGAATCTGGAACTCAATTCCCAGTCATTTTGTCTCAGTCATTTTAAAAAATTGTGAAGAATTTCCTTCCTAACTTTTATTACCTTTCTATTTTGAACCATTTATAGACTCTGGTTTGCACAGGTGAGCGCAGGAATGTTTATTGCAGATGTTTTGCTCTTGAAATGTGATGTTTTTGTGAGAGTTGATTCTGGGGACTCACATGATTTTCAGCCTTTTGGTTTTTTGGCTCAACCTAAACATCTCTTGTGATTGTATGAATATTTCCTTGTGTTTTAACCTGTTTTCTACTTCGATATTGTGCAAATACATAAACATTTTAGTTATCTAAAGTTGACAAAAAAACAATCCAGAAATGTGGCCATATCTTGCTGGAAATCATCTGACTTTGAAAGTGTACTTACTTTTATAATAATGCTAATTGTAATAACCTATTATTATTGACTATACAGATACAGTAGACCTATGAGCCAGAGATACAGTTTATTTTAAAACCAATGGTCTCCTCAGGTATTAAGTAAAGAGATAAACTCCTAAAATGCTGACATGTGCCCTCTTAGAACTAATGACAACTGATGGCTGCAGACACTGAAAGGTTGTTACAGAAAAAACACACTTTTTATTCTCTGTACTACATTTCATACTGTGTATTTTGGATGGACTCACACTGTATAACCTTGGACATGTAGCCACCTAGCATGTATGCTCATTATCAGTTTTGTTGTTTTTGCAGTAGCGAGTAGCTTTGCCTTGAACATGCAATATGTTCCTCTCAACAGGCTGACAGCTTTGATGACACCTGGCACTGTACCACACACTGCCTCCTTCACTCCTTGTCTATAAAATGCGTATACGCTTTTGTAACTGACATCAGTCTGCAGTTACACTCTATTGTGACTGTATGCTGATCCCTTGCAAGGTTTTCATTAAAAGTTTTTCTATTTTCAGATTTCCACCACAAGGTCCTCTCAGTTACACTAATACAAATGTGTGTTTGTGTCTGTTTCAGTCCACAGTCCCCCAGCTGGAAGCCCAGAGCGCCCAATGGTGGCCCTATCTCCCCTGCGTCCTCAGAGCTCCTCCCCATCACGTTGCCCAGGCCAATCAGGACGCCCTCTCTCCATGGTCTCTCCGGGACCCAGCTTAGGGCCCTCACCCCTCTCTTCCCCGGCCTCGCGGCCCCTCCTCCCCCTCTCGTCTCCTCTCTCCTGCCTCACACCTCCCAACGTGTCAGCAGCACTCCTTAACGGGGAGCCAGGAAGTCCCCTGCAGCCGCCGTCACCCGGACCCTCCCACGTCTCCACGCAGGGTGCCCTCGCTCCCAAAGCAGAAAAGGTAAGTCTGATGCCGTCTAATTATAAAAAAGCCAAAAACTGTCAAAAATCATTGGCTTTTTTAAACATACCTCACATGGAAAATAAGTGCTAGAATAACAAATATAAGATGTCACTTCTACTTAACTTTGGTTCCAGTTATTTTAGTCACCCTGTAAATAAAACAAATCTATACTTTAATTAACTTTAACACAGCTGAAAAGCTCGGTGTTTTGTCATCCTGATTTCACGGTTTTGCGGATGTGAAATCTGTCGTGCGTGTGCGTATGTGTGTGTATTTAATATGCCTCTAGTCCTCCTCTACCTCACTAAGTCTCATTCACCCCGGCAGCTGGCACAAATTTTGAATGCCATCCTATATGTTGGGAGATGTGCAGCGCTAAAGCTCTAGATGTTAAATCGGGTTTCGCTGACAGTGAAGGATGGCACCGAAAGCTTGCATCTGTCTCAGCTCCATTTGTTTCACTGTTGGCTCCACTGTCTGGGACAGCTAATCTAACTACATGGCTAGCTGACAAACAGCTCATTGACTATGGAACAGCAGGCTGCAGCCTTGTTTACATCGTCCCATTCAAAGCTGGCTTGTACTTGTATTTTTAAGAGGTCTGACGTTAATGAATACTCCCATCTTACCACAGCTATGAATATGTTTTTTTAACGTTATTTTTGTATTAAATGTATCGCCCAAAAAACATTTTTGTATGTTTTGTCCGCTGTTAGATAAGCTAGATCCTAAGTGATAATTGCTTAAATTAACAGATTCTCTCAAAATGAATCTCTCAGTATGGATTTAGCTGCAGTTGTGGCATCCAGTGTTGATGCTGTTTCAAGATTAAAATGCAGAAGGAAAACCAAAATACTTATCAGATTTCAGGCGGGGTAGCTCAATAGATCAAATTTAAAGATAGTGGGTATTGGCACAAACTAATCAGCTCTTGTCATCTCCTGTCCCAAAGTATCACATCATCACATTATCCCTTTAAAAAATGTCCCGCCTAACGCTCATTTTCAGTAGTGATATTTGTTGCTTTGAGCAAGGCAGAGCAGCAGGTTGAAAGTCAGGGTGGCGATGAAGCCGCACAGAGTCAGTCTGTGTAACAGAACTTAGAAGAAACGATGCAGCAGCTTTAATAACTGTCCGGTAGACACGGTTAGTATAATCTCAGTTCAACTCACTGTCTTCAGCATTACAGACACACATCATGTCGGACATTTAAGATGTGTTTGTAGACCGTTTCCAAGAAGTCTGACCTCACGGTGCAACTGCCAGCAGTGATGGCAGCGTTTCAGCAGGCCATGAAAAAGTCTACAAATGTCTTGAAACACTTTGTTGAACTGTATTTAATGTATTCAAGAGCTTAGATCATATATTTTTACTTAACTGTGTGCAATTTTGTTCACAAGTTTACAGACACCTACTTTATTTCAATAACTGCAGATATTACATCCATGTATCTCATGCTTATGTATCTTACACTCCTTGTCTTAGATCAACAAACTGACAGCTGTGAGCAGAGAAAACAAGTACATCAATCAGGATGTGCAATTACCACGATCCGTTTGATTAGTGCATTTCAGACATGATGTATAGGGCTTTGTCCCCTTTTCATTTCTGGATTATTCCTCGGAATCTCTTTTCAGTTTTATTTTCATTTTTCAGATAATTTACCTTAAAAGCATTTAAAGAGTGTCGAGCGTGGGTGAGTAAATGGCAGAGTGATTAGGTTGGTGGGTGGACGGAAGCTGGCGTCTGGAGCATCTCTCCTCTCAACCCTGAGTAACCCTGCATCTCCTTTCAAAGCTTAAATTCAGTATCGGCCTTCCTGAACAAACTCAACATCAGCACTGAGCACATCTAGATGTGATTGTTTTTAAATACTATATTCAGTGTATGCGTGTGAATTTTCTTATATTTGGAATGAGAGAAATGCCAGAAAGTCACAGATGACAACACAGATTTATTTACAAGCCAGCACATATAGATGTGGAGGGAACAGAGAAGAAAGAGGGAAAACAGCAAAGGTTCAGGTCAGTCTCAGTGTGCTGCCAATGTGCTGCAGAGCAAGGCAGTGTGAAATTAGATTTAACTTGAATGACAGACATCAGATTAAATTGTGAGTGTATGCTGCCATCTGGTGGCTTGTTTTGGAACAAAAGCAGCAGTTTAACGCTGTGTAAGCAGACACACTCACACACACATACACACACACACACAGGGGAGCGCACACACTAGCAGGAGGCAGATTAAGCCTTTAAGCCTGCAGATGAAAGAAGAGAGAGAGTGTTGATGTGTCAATCTTGTTTTCACAAACTTGTTTCTGCTGCCCCCGAGTGGCCGAAAGATTAGATAATGTAGGTTTAAACAGTCACTTGATCAGCAAGAGAGATGTCAGTTAATTTTCTGTCAATAGACTAATTGATGAATTGTTTCAGCTCTACTGGTGATGTTACATCTGTTAAGCAGATCGCTCTTTGCGTTGGGATATTTCTACCAAATTGAGTTTGTGTTTGGCCCAATATTGTACAGTTTAGATGATAAAGAGTGGACCAATTTTGCTGTCTTAAAGTAATTGGGGGTTTAATATACAGAATATAATAACAACAAGCCCCATATGCCTGAACTGTGAGTGTCCAGGACTTTGTTAAACTGTCCAAATGAACTTACTGGCTAGAGATGTAACTGGTGATTTCCTAAAGGAATCTTTCTGCAGAGTCGCGTTATCTGTTTTCCTTTGGTCTGGATTTTTCTCTGACAAATCATTACTTTGATCATCGTCCATGTTTACTGACAATTTCTTCTTTGTACCACAGTCATGAAACAGCTTCAAGTGTTGTTCAGTAGTTGACAGTTTTACAGAGCAATCTGCAGAGGCTTGCACATTTACTATGACAGTTGGGTGGAACTACCACAGGGGCTAGTCAGCAGTGGCAGCTGGCAGTGGAAAAATACAGATATATCTCCATGTTTTTTTAATATTGAGAAATTTTCCTTTGTATCGTGATTATACCATACAAAGTATTTGGTAATTCAGTAATTGTTATTGGGTTTACAGTGTTTAAGACAAAATTGTTAACCATTACTGATGTTTTCAATTAAGACAGCGATACAGAAATGTTTCTTCCAAGGTCACAACATGTGCATGTGCGATGTGAGCGTCTATGATTCATATAAAGAAAACACAAAGTCCTGAAAATGTCACAGAAACGAATAACACATAAAACAGCAGAAGCTGAAAAAAGAAGCCATAATCTGTTAAAATGAGTGTTACTCTGAAGTTGCTCTAATGATTTTTTATTTTTTTTATTTTCTTCTCTCTAAGATTAGTTGTGTGGTCTATATAATGTCAGAAAATGGTAAAAATGTAGATCACGGTTTCCCAACAGTCGACAACTCAAAGATATTCAGTTTACTATCATAGACAACAGAAAAGAAGCTGGAACCAGAGAATTTGGAAATTTTTTTGCAGCTCTAAAAAGATGTTGCGTGTTATTACTCATATAATCAGTGTGGTAATGTGGCACCTGATGCATACTGTATATACTGTACATGTGATTTGAAACGGGTAATTAGAGTGTTTAGATCCTTGTGTGCAGAAGCTCATGTTTATATTTAGACTCAAACTGGTGAAATCCAATTAGTGTGAGACTTCATCCTTTTTGTATCTGAACATCAGTATTTTGTTTCATGCTGACAATGTTACGAGGCAGCGTTAAGTGTACTCAAGACACAGTTGTAACCCTCTTATGTGAGGTGCAGCTGAAGCAGTCGGACACCTCGTAAATTCAGCATTGAGGGCCCGATGATCGGGTTGTTCTTTCAAAATGTGTGTGTTCCAGACTTTGCAGCACAGGTTCATAGTACTGGATAACAGATTTAACTGCTTGTGTCTCTCTATCCACCTGTTTGTGCACCGTGTACAATTTCTGCCATTGCTGCCACAGTTCCCTTCATGACAGTTTGGTACTTTCCATTAAGATTGTAGCTCAGACTATGGAGCCAATTCAATGTAGTACATGCCAGTACCAATCATATGCAGCCTGGATAGCCGTTCATGCAGTCAGGTCCACAGTGTAGAGACACAGCTCCGGTATGTCAGTCTCTGTCCCACTGGTGCTCCATTACTGACTACACAGACAGACATGATGCATTAACACAAATACATCTTTAAAACATTGATGCCCTTTCCTACTTGACGCTTCATTTAAGTTACATATAGTCAGTTTAACATCTTTATATCCATTTAATGTGTTTGCAGATGCTCTCCATACTGCTATTGAGAAACTTTGATCAGATTTGTCATGTCTGTACGGTGGTCCTGAGGTGCAAAACACAACAACAAAACTGAAAACACAACATTTCACAAAATGGAAAAGGTAGGGACAACAATTCTTGTTTGCGATTGGTTTGTTTTGTCTTCTGAAATGTTGTGTTTTGCACCTCAGGGCCACTGTATGTTTGCTGTAGTTTGGATATCCATTAAATTACAAATTTCATTGTCAATGTCTTCATTAAATAAGCTCTTTAAACACTTCTCTTGAAAGCAGAGTTTAATTTGTTCAATCTTTTGTGCAATAATGCAATTTGGAGGAGGCTGATAGTAATGTTTCTCCTCTCTTGTCACCACCACTCTTTTTGTTTTTTCACTCTGGTGCTTTCTATTTACTTACAATCCACCACAGTCATTTTGTTTAGAGCCATCTTTTTTTCTCTTTGAAATATGAAATTGCTGGGCTTTTGATTTTCAAGTCAAGACAGTTTTCATTCTGAGATGTCCTTTTTGTTTTTTAGCTCTATTTTAAATCATATTTGCAACTTCAGCCCACTGACATGACAACTGTCCATCACAGCATTTCAAAGGTTTGTTGGATGAAAATGAAAACGGGTGCAATGAAAAAACACTTGATCCAGCAGCCTGCGTATCAAGAAAACAGATGGCTGAGGCGGAGACGGAGCTGATACAGAGGCAAAGAAACAAAGCCGTATCACACAGTGTTCAACTGAATGGACAGTATTTTACAGCCCGTCCATAAACAAACATGAATGAGTCCTGAATAGACAGGCGTGAATCTGCCTCCAAGCACAGTTGATTGTTGAGATCAGCTGCACATATTCAGCTTGAATGCCTGGATCGGTAGCTAACATACAGTCTATGGTCTGTTCAAAATCCACATTGTGACTGAGCAGGTATTCAGACTCTTATTGTGTGTCATCTGATGTAATAACTACTCACATTATCATTGTTTCCTCCTTTTGAAGCCCTGATAGAAGGACAGAGAGGACATATTCTGCTTTGAATTCTTCTGCTCATAGAAAATAGTTCAAAGGGACTATTAGAGGTTTTTTTTCTATGGATAGAAATGTCAGTATCTGTCGGTCTGTCGATCAGACCACAACTTTGCTCCAGACTGAAATATCAACTCATACACAGACAAGTATGGATTGCTATGAAATTTTGCTAACATTTGTGTTTAGTTCTAATTAGCAAATGTTAGCATGCTAACATGCAAAACTGAGATGGTGAATATATCAACATAATACCTGCTTAACATCTGCCTTCAGCATTTAGCTCAAAGCACCGCTGTACCAGAGTATAGTCTACAGCCTGACTGTAGACACAAGTTAATCCTAATGTTTTCCAGTTGGCAGGAAACTACAAATCTGTCAGTATAAGAAACCAACATTGTGATTTATTTTTTTAATGACTGGGAAACCCAGAGGTGATTAGCTTAGTTTAGCATAAGAATGGAAGCAGAGAGGAAATTTTCCTCCCAGTACCTCTAAAGGTCACTAATTAACACATTATTCAGTTTGTTTAATCTGTACACAGAAATGTAAAAATGACAATTTGTGGTTTTACAGGGAATTATGTACTGTAAATATTTCTTGGTGAGCAACAGCTTGTTGTCTTGTTGTCACCATGAGGTTGCTAGGCAACCAGCAGAGATGCTACACAGTAGTGTTGGGTAGATGGATGAATGGTTACAGCATTTAACACCTCCCTCCTTCATGCCAAGCTAATCTAATCACCTCCTGGCACAGACGGAAGAGTGGTATTGATCTTCTTATCTAATTCTTGGCAAGAAAGCGAATACACTTACTTACTTACTTACCAAAAATTTGAACTATTCCTCTAAGGATGGGAATGTGCAGGGGACATGTACCCTGTGTCCTCCCAACATAAAAAGCTCCAAAGCAGCAGCATTAAAAATACACGTAATGTCCTTGTCTTCTTTAGGCCAGGAGATTATCCTGTCTTGCTTTAATGTCTCCATTCTGACAAAACAAATGTGTTTTTTATCAGTAGTATTTCTTGTGTCATATGAGGTCACCAGGAAAATATTTTTCTATTTGTTTCATAAATGTGTTGCTGGTTAATATGTAGAGAACGTGTTTGTGCTCTGTAGTTTTTGATGAAAACAAAATACTCTGTAGAGGTGTTGTTTACACAGAAATCTCTTTCATTACTATCTCATCACTTTTTGTCTAGACAGGCTTTATACTTAATCTATAAACCTGTGTACCTCATGAAATTGACGACATTAACAGCATCTCTTCTTTCCCTCTCCATCTTCCTCCCTCCATCTTCAGAAGGAGAGGAAAGCAGGAGGTTTGTTAAAGCTGTTGTCGGGGGCGGCGGCCAAGAAAAAACCTCGCTCCCCACCTTCCTCCCCACCCACCCATGATCCCACCTTGGCTGGCCAAGGCGCAGTGGCCACCGACCCCGCCCACCACCCTCACCACCATCACCACCACGCCCGCTCAGGTTCCTGTCCGATGGCATCGCAGGGCCGGGCCGGCTCGTGTCCAATCGAGAGCGATATGGCGGGGGCAATAGGGCTGGAGCCTCTGCACAGGAAGTCCGGTTCCCTGGATACCAACTTCCCCTTGTCACCCCCGGCAGCACGCACTGGCAACGCTCTGATGGTCCTCCGGCCTGAGCCCAAACCCCTGTCCAGAGAGAGGTGGGCACACACACACAAAAAGACATATCCACCAACACACACACACACACACAATGGTTACTGTAACATCTGATACTGAACAGTGAACAGTGTTTCAGCCAAATACTCATGTTCAAGTTGTTTTACATGATCCAACCGTTTAAATAGTTTCAGGTGGGCTGATTGTTCCAGCATGTGATGTTACCACTCGGCGTCATGTGTGTTATATCTGCCTATTCTGTGCGCGGCAGGTATCGCGTGGTGGTGCCCTACCCACCCCAGAGCGAGGCGGAGATCGAGCTGCGGGAAGGGGATGTGGTGTTCGTCCATAAGAAGAGGGAGGACGGCTGGTACAAAGGCACCCTGCAGAGGACGGGACAGACCGGCCTGTTCCCTGGCAGCTTCGTCGAGAGCTTCTGAACTGAAAAAAAGTGAAGAACGCACACTGTTCCTGTTTCCGAGTCTCAAAAAAAAAAAAAAAAAAAAAAGACACACAAGTTACCAAGTTCTTACTTTCACACACAGAAAACACACACACGCGAAGGTTGGGCCGATATTGGTTTTCTAACTTGCCTTAAGAAGCTGCTAACCCTAAAATATGTAATTTGTTTGGATTTCAATGGAGTTTTAGTGTCACATGGTGGTCTTTTTAAGAAGCTTTTTTTTTAAGAAGCTCAGAATAATCTGCCAAGAAACACTGGACTTTTAGATATGAAAATAATCAAATTAAAAGATGTTGAATACTTGCACAAAACAACATTAATGGTAACAGTCTTCAGAAACCCATATCAGTCCAACTAACTCACACACATTTATAGGAAAGCTAGCCCTGGCTTCAATTAGCCAGTCAAGAAGCTGGCCGGCTTTTCAGTCCTTTTGCCCCGGGACAGCATTGGGTTCATCAGACTCATGTTGACTACTGAAGGCACACAGACTCAAAGAGCACAGCAACAAAAAGCCCTGCCTCTCCCAGTTCTCCTCCTTGACATCATCCACCAGCAAACACGAGCACGAGACCTCAGAGCTTGACTTCCTTGTGCTTTCTTTGTTTGAAAAAAGTGAAAAAATTGAACACCAGGTGATGAGGGAAGTGTGCGAGCCTACACACTCCAGGATCATCGTAAGCACATCTCCGTGTCTAGTTTGTGACAACAAACAAACTGTTTCTTTTCAACTCGATATATGTTGATAACAATACATGTAGCATTATTATGTTTTATTATATGTTGAAATTGATATTAGTGTTGTCTCAAACTAGTCATGCTGTGATCTGTCACTGGACTTTTAATTTAAAAAAAACAAATGGTGCAAAAAGTAACATTTCAATTAGGTAATTAATTTTTCTATTTATGTATCTTACATACATTTATACAGCCACTTTTTATTTAAAAATTGCCCCATGTACACCCCCGCATCTGGGCTGAACTGAATAAACTGGCTTACTGAATGTAGAAAGAAATAGGAAGTTACGCCAAAACTCTTTAAAGAATTATAAAGTTGTTTTTTGATCTTCTGTGTGGGAGTAATATAGAGACAAAGAAATGCACTTGGTAAATATTTGATACATCCTGCCAATATATCTGCATATACAGTATTTTACACACTATTTATTTGACAGATGGGGTTTCCATTGCTACTTGTCACATCGCTCTAATTTACAGGCTAACATATTTTGCTTTAAACCGGCAAAAACCTCTTTTACTACGACATTTTAATGAAGTCTTTTTAGTTTAAAATGTGAAAATCTTAAAACAAACCTACGGTAAATATAGACTTACTAATGCGGTCGGTCTTTTTGGGAAACACAGTACATTCTGTCACAAAGATTGCTAACAGTGATCAACCTTTTCTTTGAGATATTGCTCAGAGTTTTCATCCGACAGCAGCAATATTGTGATACCAAACGACACTCGTGGAGGAATGTACGAGTCGGGGAGGAGGGAGGGAGGGGAGGGAGGGGGGACATCTGGAGTCCGAAGGCAGGGACAGACGTTTTCCATCATACAACTGCCAACCTTTGACAACAACTTTTTCCTCCGATCTTGTCGAACTTTAACAAGTATTTTTGTACTGCTTCAGCGAGTGTATAGTCTGCTTTATGGATTTCTACGTCCTGAGTGTGAATCCAGGCTTGTCTACAGTAGTTTACATCCAGCCACAACCATCTACCTTTTTCCCCCTGGTTTATGGAGATAGAAGCACAGCGAGACTCAGAGCTTGACTCGCTCACTCTGTGTGTGCATGTGCGTGTGTGTGTGTGTGTGTGTGTGTGTGTGTGTGTCAGTATGTATCAGTAAAAGCACAGTTACAGGACACGAGTGGGGTTTTTCTCACCTGCTGTTTTCGGTCTGCCATAGCAAAGTGAGAGCGGCTAAGCACGCTGGAGTCTCCTTGGTGAAATGTGTGTGAAATTGCATTTATGTCATATGGGAAAGACAAATAATACAAAACTTCTAGATAGAAAATACTACTCAGAAAAACAAAACCGCAGCATCCAAACAGTTTGGAAACTTCTGTCCTTTCTTATTCCCATATGACGTGACTGCAGGATGAACACCCAGATGTGAGACTTTCCAACACGCTCTCCACAGACAATAAATCTGACTCAAAAATGCAGTTCCCTGCCACAAGCCTTTTGTCACTCCCTTTTGCCCCCAGATTAATGGTCTGATAAAATTGTCACACGATAGATCTTTTTTTTTCTCAGCATAATACTTAGAAGTTAAAACAGTAGGGGGAAAAAAAGAAAAAAATAAACAAGCAAGCACATTTTTAAGCCTTTTTTTGTTGGAAAGAAAAGCTCTTTGTGATGTTTTTATGTTCACCTTGGCCTCTTAAGCGGTGATGACGTGCCATGGTAATGCCACTGAGGAAAAAGCACAAGCTATTTGTACTTGTGATATGTTTTTATTCCCACTATTAAATTGTGGGGAGAGGGGAAAAAAAAAAAACTGTGAAGGAAAGTGAATTAAAACATAAAAGTTGGAGAAACTTTGAAAGAGGAAGCGAGAGTCACACACACTCACACACGCAGTCGTTAACAGAGAGTGACGCGGCCTGCAATCATCCTCTGGCTGCTGGCGGTGCAGTATGGGTAATCCTGCGCATCTGGAGCAACAGATGAAACCGAAATCACTCTGCAATTTAGATTAAGATTTTTATCTTTCTCTCTCTCTCTCTCTCTCTCTCTCCAGGAGGTCACAGCTCAACCGGAGACTAAGTCAACACACACACTCTCATATATAGATTAAACACACACATAAAAGAGTAGGGCTAGACTGACATATAGCTGGTTTGTTTACAATTCGTCTATTCGTTCAATCCTGTTTTATACAAGTGTACAAGACTGATATTTGCATGGAGTGTTTCGGATCAAGCAAATTAAAAAGTGCCGATTTGTTCTCCGTGAAAAGGGTTGAAAGTAAATGTCATGTAAGTGTTTGGCACAGGCTATTAGTTATTGGAAGCTTCAGTCCAAAAAAATATCTGTATTGGCATTCAAAAGCTGTCAGTCAAACCCTAGTGCCTGCAAATACTAACACACATATACACACACTGCATGAGGAAGACTAATCTGTCTTTCGTCTCAACCTTCTTCTCTCTTCCTTCACCTTCTTTATCGGTACAACGAGCCTGCTGGTGGTTTTCCTATCAGCTCTGTCCTGTTTGACTTGATGACAAAAACCAGCAGATCCCAGAAAAAAGCCCTCCGCACCTCCGTGTTTTATTTACGTGATGTAAGCTTGTCAGTGGCCTCGGCTTCCTGAGAGCTCAACGGTGACAGCTTGAAACATGCCAACACTTCCAAGCCTTCATCAGTCTGTGCCGTGGTGATTCCCAGTGGACTTGAACACAAAATAAGACACACAATTGCACATTTGTGGGATGCCAAATTTTCCATTGGACTTGACATCAAATTACCGTCCACTCTCTTTTTGTCCTTCCAGGAAGCCTGAGCACTCATTTTGGATTAGATGTCAGTCATATTTGTTTCAATGGATACTTGTGTGTTTGAGTGTGTGTGTGTGTGTGTGTGTGTGTGCGCGTGTGCGTGCAAGGGTGGAGGCCTCTGTATGTAGCTCTTTAAATGAAAAAGGAACTTTATGAAAAAGTTTGGTGGTCGCTCACGCCTCATCAGGACTGAGCCGGGTCTGTTGAGCACAGCAGTACAGCGAGAGAGGAAAAAAAAGAAAGTATATATATAATTCTATATTGTGCAGAATATTTATAGGCCTTTTGTGCCGTTGAAGTCATGCTCTACCATGTGATCATTATACATCGTCTTGTACTGATGACCCGTGGTTGATTTGTTTTGTTTTTTTTCATGTCAAGTGCATTTTTCGCAATAAATGCCTTTGTTTTAAAACAGATTTTCAGTGTGTTTTTTTGCTTGTGCCTGCAGCTTTATGACAGAGAGATCACAGAAACAGAATGTTTTGCAGATGAATACACACAGTTGTGTACTCTGATCCGTAAGAAACACATTACCTGCACAGCCCATTAGGATTTTACTGTTGCCCATTAGAGGATTCATATTATATCCCGCTCTAATTATAATTAGCAGTGAGCTTATGGAGCCTTTATGAGTAACACTCCAGGTACAGCTGAGAGTGTATTACTGTCTTTATCATTTACACACATGCTAGTGAAGGATGTACACCTCCCTTTCCCTCTCTGTCCCTCCGTCTCTCACGTGTTCTCAAGCCAACACTGGCATGGATGAGGTGTGTAATTGGTAATTTCAGAGCGTCACCGGCACCCCCACTTAAATGAAAACCTCATCTCTCCAGCAGCCACCGCCTGTCTCCAATGATCACCTCCATTTGCATTTAGAGTGACTAGCAAAAGGTGACAAGGCTGTGTGTGCAGGTGCAGAGGTGTGACAGCTATCTTGGATGTAAGTGCACTAAAAAAAAAAAAAAAAAAGAATCTTCACACACACAAACTGTTCATTTTAAGGCGAGCAGGAAGCAGGATGTAAATTTAGATTCTTCAGATTTCTGCAATGCTGAGATAATGTTCACCTCTGGCAAGAAAACTGGGTGAAATCACTTCCCAGCCCCCCCCCCCAGAGAGCAGCTAAAGGTGTCTGTGTACACACACACACAGTTTGCCTTGGTGAAACAGTTCTCCTCGAGGTGCCCTCCTTCCAGCATAACAGCGAGATGCTGCAGACCCCTGCAGGGAATTGATCCGCCTTACGCCAGACCTGTCTATCTACCTGTCTGTGCGCCAGCTCTGAGTCAGATGAAGGGCAACGGAGCCGGAGGGTAAGACACTGCAGGGAACAAGACCTCTAACAGGCTGTGCAGGGCAATTCCTTTATGTGTGTGTGTGATCAAATATAGCAAGTGAGCAGGGAAGATGTTAAGCTACTGCACTAAATTTTCCTCTAAAGCAAAAGGGAGGCTTGTGATTCTTTTTATCATGTACACCAACAGCTGCAGATTTCAAATTCTCAGATGACACATGCAGTCCTTCAGGGTCCAGATCAGGACTAGGCTGCGCTCTTCCCACTTTTGGGAAGTGGTGTAACGACATTCTTTCGGAGTTGAATGTGTGTTTAGACACAGTAGAGATAACATCTTAACACAGGAAGCATCATACATGTTGGGAGACTGCAAACTGTCAGCTCTTAAAAGTACTTAGATACAGTGTTTGACAACCAGCTAAAGTGGGACGTAAATACAGAAAGGATTGTTAAGTGTGGACCTTCTCTTTTAAAATTAACTAGCTTTTAATAAATCTTTTATTGAGTCTCTCAACCTTTTATATACTGGTTTAACAGAGAGATAGAAACAGCCTGAATAGCTGTAAAGGAAAAGTAACAGGCGTTCATTGCTCCGACATCATATTGTGAGATCAAATCAAACAGACAAGCACAATGTATCATGACAAAAATACAAAGATTTATTTAGAAAGAAGGATAAAGGCTCCCAAGTAACACTGTTTATTCCATAAATACAAGTGTAGTACAAATGTGTCTTAGAAAAGCTTCACTCCATCAGGCATCGGTGGGTTTCCCTGGATGTACAAGTTAAGTGGATAGTGTATTTCTACAGTAAGCACACAGATAAGGCACTAACACGTCTTAAGCACTAGTGTAAATGTAAAGTGGCAGTGTTTGTGAGTAAATGTCGGTTTAAATATCACACTTTTAGCGGAAACCAGTGTCACAGTGTCCTGGTTTACTCTGTACTGTTAGATGACACGAGGTGTGAATCCCTGTCTCGTCTTGACTCCAGAGAGAAGCGTCTTCCCTCTCTTCCTCCTTCATCTTCCTCAACAAAAACACTGAATCCATGATGTATTATTTTTCCATGAGTCAGTCCGTTTCAGACAGACCGTATTGCAAACTTTAAAAGTTTGTTGTGTCGGTAGGAAAAAAAATAAGGGAGCAGGTAAAACACAATATATATATACACACACACACGCACGCACACGCACACACAAGATGATAATTCACACAAGATACTGTACTGTAACATGTACCTAATCCAAAACAAAACCTCAACCTCCGAGAAAAACTGTAAAACTGTGTTTGGACTGAAAAAGTTTGGAAATGACTTTCTCTTTGGAACAACTAGAGGACAATTAGTGTGGCTGGTTTGTCCATATTAAAAGTTTATAGCAGGTATAATCAGACATAATAACACTGTCTGACCTCTATAATGATGATACAGTAAAGGGAACATTAATTATAGTGTTCAGTGAGTACGCTTACTATTAATGATAAACACACTAGATTCAGAAATGATCACTAAAGCCCTGTTCAGACATGGATCATGTAATATTTGAGTAAGTAATGGCTTTCTGGCATTCAAACATGTCTCTCTTCTGTCTCTTTTCAAACATGGCAGGACGATTGCAGATACGACGAGAGGTTGACGACAGAGAGCACAAAGCTTCCTGTCTTCCTCACAGCAGCAGCAGCAGCAGCACTGCCTGACAACAGCTGTGAGAAGGTGAATTATGATATCGAGTGATTCTAAAACTATTTTTTTTTGCATGATCTTTGGAATGATTGTTTCTCTCCGTGGCTTTATTAACGGCCACTGTGAGCGTGAGGGATAACTGGTCTAAGCAACTCTTGTAGGTCCCCTGATAAATATCATGATCAGTGTCATTATTTGTTAGAAACTTGATATAATAAAAGATAATTCTGCTGCCTGTTTTATAAAATCCGACGGAGCTCAAGATAAAAATAACAAGCAGTTAGGTTGTGATCATTTTGTAAGCTGTTGATATGAATAAAAGTCTGATGATTATTGGGAATTTCCTAAAGTTTTTGTTCCATTTTTGTCTCACACCACAAGGAATTTAATTATTAATTATTTTCTTAGTAAATTAGATATGATAACTACATGAATTATTTATTACAGTGCTCTTAGAAGGCCAAACTTCAGGTTTAGTAGGTGAGACGAGTCAGAACCCTATTGTAACTTTAATGAAAAAGTGACTCGGGTGTTTATTCAGACGTGAGACCAACATGTAAAATTTGTACCAAATTTACATCTGAAGGTGGTTTTATAATAAATTATAAGCACGTTAGACTTGAACGGTGTATTAAAAAGTGTGATCTCATTATTCAGTAAAGACTGAGACTTTCTGTATTGTTAGTAGCTAATCCAGATCCTTTGATCTGTGTGCAGGATCTAGGGAGGAGGCTGTGTTTAAGTCAATTCTCTGAGGAGTCCCTCAGTCTGGGCAAAAGTTTAAAAAAAAAAAAAAAAAAAAAAAAAAGGAGGTATATGGAAAATTAAAGTTTTATATAAAAATGAAAGGATAAATATAAAATATTACACAAAAGAGGTATAAACCGCACAAAAGAGGATTAAAAATAACACAGAGGAAATTGTGCGCAGGAGTCTTGGGAACAGTCGTCTTAACTTTGGCACAAAAACAAACTCGTACGCACTGCTGGTGTGTGTGTGTATGTGTGTGTGTGGGGGGTCCTTCCTGGTTAGTGTCTGAGACTGGCCACAAAGAGCTGGAAAGGATGTGACAGGTCTGAATGTCACTGGTCACACTTGAGTTTGGTTCGGATCCAAAAGTCTTCACATGAAGCCAGAACTGACAAGAGGAAACAAAGAGAGACAGATTTACATCAGCACATTCCATAAAAACGACATCCACACCCTGATAGTGAATTTCCTCTGTACAATTACAACGTGTTCAGTACCTTAAATGTCCCTTTAAACTCTTAAACTATGTGTTTTTTCCAATTCTATTCTGCTGCCCTCGTTTAACAGACAAACTTATTCAGGGTCACGTTTAATATTTATTAAGTTTGAGAAATTGTAAAACGCACAATAGACAAATATGAGAAGTTAACACATGGGGATTAAATCTACTATCCTGCTCATATCAGTGCACTCGTATATCTTAAATACTCTCTGTAGTCTTCAAATTTGCTGCCCCACAGTACTGTTACCAGCAGGTGGCGATGTATACTGTATCAAATGAAGTGAATACTCGACACTCATTTCATCATTACTGCCGACAAATTTGTAAAACTTTAAGGATCCTGAATATTCCCCGTGAAATATCAGCGTTGGTTTTCAGAGAGGCCTCTTACTTCTTGCGGTCCTTGTCCTTCTTGCCGTTGGCGGTGAGGCTCTGGGCCTGCAGGAGTTGAGCGGCGGCGCGTCTCTTGCTGAAGGAACTCTGGTCGTCGTCCAGGAGTCTCTTCTTCTCCTCCAGAGCCGACTTCTCCTCCGCGTGGAGGCGCTTCAGCTGCTCGAAACGGCTCTGCAGCTGAAAACACACACAGAGACCAGAGCAGGGGTGAGTTCTAGACATCTAGACTCGAGTAGAGCAAGTACCAACATTAGAGACCTTCCTTTCTAGCAGATTTAGCAGAAATTATTCATTTATTAATTATTAATAACCAGTGATTATTTTCATTATCGATTAATCTGCTGATTATTTTCTTGATTAATCGTTTTGTCTATAAAATGCCATAAAACAGTAAAAAAAAAAAAAAAAAGTCCAATCAACAGTTTATTTAGTTTATCATTTATGACAAAAAAAAGCATCAAATCTTAACATTTGACAAGCTAAAAACAGAAAATTTTAGGCATTTATGTTTAAAAAATTACTAAAGCGATGATTTGATTATTAAAATAGTTGCAGATTAATTTTCTGTTGATCGACACGTCTAAGGCTCCTGACCAAAGATTTTCCGAGTCAACTAGTAGTTATTAGTTCAAGCCATTAGTCGACTAGTCATTGCACGATTATAATATTAATTTAATAATTTAAATATATATTTTTGGACATCAGAAAATGGTTTGAGTTCCACTACTGATAAAGAATGTTATAAGTAACATTGTTAACACTGTGCTACATTACAGAGAAATACAAAACTATAATAATGAGCCTTTAAAATATCATTTTTACAAGCACGATGCCAGCTGCCTGTTATAATGACAATTAATGTGTCATTATACCAGAACAACCAGCAAGGAGACTGAGTTACCTTTCTCAGTCCCGTGGGTCATTTATTTCCGTTTAATCCTATCTTTCATTTTAGGCGGTTTCCCAGCAGGAAAGTGCCGAAGCTGAACAGATATTTCCTGAGGAATCTGTCCTTCTGCTATTCTGTTATCTGTGCTGAAGTTCACTTCATTGGTTTCCTTGTCCAGGTGTCTCCACTTCCTGTATCCTTTGTTTCAATCTAAAACCCCTCTAGCATTTTATACACAGTCCTGCCATGTACTGTACGAGGTTTTGACCTCATTTTAAACTCTTCTCGTTAACTAACTGTTGATTGACTATTAGGGGGGCGGCCCCAGACAAATCCATTAAGAGTTGTAATAGTATAGCAATAGTTGCAGCATAGTTTCTTTAATCTTGTAAAGGTAAAAAAAGTTTTCTTTGTATGGGAGGAAATATTGCTTCTACTTTGATATCAAGAAAAATGAAAAACATCATTAAGCATAAATGCAGCTTGGTTTCCTGATCGTTCAGAAGAGAGACAAACAACTTCAAAAAGGAAAAGAAGTTGTTGAAATCATGTTCAAATATGTAATGAGTAAACTACCGGTTTGCTACTTCTAAGAGGAAAGAAAATGTTAAAAATGGCTAAATGTTACTGAATTGATTCATTGCATCAATCAATCGTATTTCTGACAAGCAAATATTCACACCACTAGTGTCAACATGCACCTCCTTTGACACGAGATATACGGTGCAGATGAAGAGCGGCTGTGTTCGTCTACGTACCTCTCTCTCAGCCTCTTTCAGCTCAGACTCCTTCTCCTTCACCCTCTGCACAAACATCTGCCTCATCTCATCCTCTCTCTTCTGCAGCTCCACCAGGAATTCCTGACGCTTGGCTTCGTAAGTCTGCTGCAAACTGCGTACACACACACACACACACACACACATATATAAAAAGGTTAGTCGTCTGTCGTCGTATTCCTCCGTGTGCGTGCGCGCGTTTGTAAGTTGGCAGCTCACCTGACAGGTTTGCACTCTGGGTCTGTGTCTTTGAATCCCATTTCCTCCAGTTTGCAGCGTCTGTACAGCTCGTAGTGACGGGTGTGCGTCTGCTCTCTCAGGTCCTCCATGTTTACACAGATCAGCATCTCTCTCAGCTTCACGAAGTCGCAGTGGTTCTCGTTCTCCACTGAGAGTCACAGGAATGGATGGGTTTTTTTTAAGGTTGTTTAGCAGCATCTTTAGGTCGACCGGGTTGGTTTCACTGAAGGCTTTTACACACTAAACCCCGCTGAAGAGGCGTGTGCTGATCTCAAAATGTCACAGTACAATTATCCTTAAGTATATGATGTCATCATCCAGTAAGATGAAAACAAACTGGGTCAGTTCACCCACAAAATGATTGATGAATTAGACCTAGCGCTATCTCTTCATGCAGTTGCGTTAGCCGCACTGAGTCTAAAGAAAACAGGAAAATACACAAAACATATGAATTGCACTCAATGGAGCGATGGAGAGACACTAACAGCTGCTGAACTTGACCTTTAGTAATCACTGGTGTGTTCAGCAGATTTTAGTGTGTCCCAGAAAGTTTTGTTTTGTTTGGTATGACTTGCAGCAGTTCTTGTGTTTTCTTTAGTTACAGTACACTGAGCTCTAACCACATTCATTTCTACGTGGCACGAGTGAAGGAATTAACGGGAAAACGATTCTTGTTAGTGAAAAAAAAAAAAAAAAAAGAAACTGGTCAGAAGAAACAGATAGATGTCCATTAATGCTGAATCAATAGGAGCCTCTAATTAACAGCATGATATTTAACAATACAGGCAAAGTTGTGTAGAAACACACAATGATCCGTCCTACCTTGTACTACACCCCAGGGATACTGACGAGCCTTCACCATCTTATTGCCGACGGAGACTTCCTCCGTGCTGCCGACCACAGCGAACGGCAGATGACCCTACAAAAAAATAGCAGTTTATAATATGTATACATTTGAAAATAAACTGTGATAAAAGTTTACCAGCTGGATCCACAACTTTCACAACTTATTTTAGGCATAACACGTACATTTATATACTTCCTGTGTCACAAACACATTGTGTCTGCTTGTTTAAGTTTAAGATTCTTGAGACCTTTACGGCAAATAATATAATGTAAGAAAGACAGTGTGTGTGTGTGTGTATGTGTGTGTGTGTGTGTATGTGTGTGTGTGAGTGTGTGTTCTTACGTTCATTGTAGTGTTGACTTTGGCTACTGTCTCATCATCCAGGGGGAACTGGTAGATCTGGACGCCGTTGCTGACCAGCTCGCTCATGATTTTGATCTTGAACTTGTGCAGCTCGCTCTTACTGATGGTGTCGGCTTTGGCGATCACTGGGATGATGTTCACCTACAGCGAGATGAGATACATGAAACACATATTTTTTAAAGAACATAAATAACTTCTGAAATTTCAAGTGAGGATCATGATAAAAAAAAAAAAATACAACAAAAAATAACATTACAGTCTCCTGTGATATTTGCTTCTGTTTTCTTAAACAGACATTCGGCATCTCAGTTGACGAGACGGAAGCTCTGGCTACAGGAAATGATGACAGCTGACACTAAAAACTACCACTAGAGAACAAAATGAGGCACCGAGATCAGCATATTTTATATATCATACACATCATGGCTTTAAGTGACTCATGCTAATTGAAAACGTTGCCAGAACAGCTTCTTATATACATTATATAAAACTTGGGTTTCATCATAGTTTTGCCCATCAAAATAACCAGAACAGAGTAATGGAGCTGACAGAAAATTAATCGACAATGATTTTTGACAATCTATTAATGGTTTCAGTTATTTTTCAAGCAAAAAATGCCAAATATGACCTAAAATCCATCTTGTTACTTGAGGATTTGTTGCTTTTCTTTGTCTTATGTGATAGTAAATTGATCATTTTGGGGATGTGGACTGAAAAAACAAGCTATTTCAACCTTGAACAGGCATTTTACACTATTTTTTTTTAACATTTTACAGACGAAACAAATAGATAATAAATGGTGGATTAATCAATAATGAAAATAATTGTTGTAACCCTAGAATGAGAAATTGTAATCCACTTTACCTACATGCCTGCAGCTCCGGCACTACAGCAGCAATTCTATTTATCGTTGTTCATTTGTGTGTAGTTTTTAGAGAAAAAGTTAAGACAAATTTGTTTAACCAACTTCCCTCAACTTTGAGCAAAGCGGCTCCTCATACGACATCTGCTGCGTTGGCCCTCGTTTCTGAGCTAAAACAAGCTAATCTCACTGATCAACATTCCATGAATAGTCGGGCTCTGCCAAATAAAATTCAACAAAAAAACCAAACTATTCTTGTGATATTTGTTTATATTCCTTCATGTTAAGTATTTTTTTTAAAAGTTGCTTTAAGAGAAGTGTAATATAAACCGAGTTTACTGATGTTATTTCTGGCCCGGCAGCCCACTCTGCTGTCCAAGTCATCCCCACATTCCTGTCCGTCTGTCAGTCATCTCGTACCAAAAGAGGCTTGGAATGAGTCGTTGCCACTACACAAGGCTTCTGAGTCAGACCACACACCCGTACACACACACACACACACACACACACAAGGAGAATACACACTGATCCCGGCAGAGAAAACAAAATGCTACGAGATCTGTTCCAACAGCCGTCTGAGTGACTGACTGTCTCTCTGGCAGCGCCGTGGATTCAACAAATGGCTCTTTCTCTGTGTATCTGTACAGTGACACAAAAGGACAACTCGAGTGTGTGTGTGCGTGAGGCGATTACAGCATTCCACCGCTTGTTCTGCTCTTTTCACACGCAAATCCTGGGTTACTGACACTCTGCGGCGGTGAAATCACACACACACACACACAAACACACACACACACACACACAAAAAAAACACACACAAGTCACTACACATACACACACAGGGAGCATGGGAAAGTTTCTGACCACAACCTCCCCCAACAGCCACACAAAAAACACCCTAGAAGCGACCGCAGCATAGAACATCCCTAACACAGAACATCCAGCTGTCTCACACGCATACGTTTGTGATCTGTTTCCATACGTTATTCACATCTGGTTCCTGTGTGCCCTACTGACTAAAAACAAACAAAAAACTCTTGCAACAATTTAGAAAATACATTTACTCACTTTCTGGTGAAGAATTAGATGAAAAGATTGATAAAACTCTCATATCTGTTCATTAAATATGATGCTACAACTAGCAGCCTTTTAGCTTAGCTTAGCTTAGCATAAAGACTACTCTGCCTCAGACCAACCAGCACCTCTAAAACTCACTAAGTAGCGTTTTATATCTCATTTGTTTAATCTGTAACAGTTTTACATTAGGTGATATGTGGGACTGTTTCTTCGCCAGGCACATTAACTTCCTGGAGTCTCCGCTGGTTGCCTGGCAACAGCTCAGAGCCAAGAAACCTCCCTGTGAAAAGACCCCCCCTGTGTTGAAATTAATCAAACAGTTTAAAAGGACTCCAAGAAGAATTTACATATTTTTGGTGACT
The DNA here is from genome assembly GCF_963924715.1 of Thunnus thynnus. Lineage (NCBI taxonomy): Eukaryota > Metazoa > Chordata > Actinopteri > Scombriformes > Scombridae > Thunnus > Thunnus thynnus. The sequence continues at coordinate 14,533,720 of NC_089527.1, forward strand.
TAGGCCGGGGATATACTTGCTTTTTAACCAGGCAGTAGTTCACATTGACAACCGGCTTTGTCATGAACAGAATTGTTCACACTATGTCCTGTTACTGGAGGATTCCACTAGAGGTCACACCAGAGAACTAAGGATGTAAACAGAACTTGATTAACATGATATGAACAATAAACATGGCGACACTCGAGGAGGTTACTATTTTGTTCATTCAGATCACGGCAGAAAAAGCAACAGCAGCAGTCGTAGATGGTATGTAAGGCCCCTAAATCAAGCATGTTGTGACAATGGCGAGTATGTTTCTCTCTTTCTGCCAATGCGAGAAACTGATGAGAAACACCGACGGTATTTTCAAATGTCTGCCAGGATGTTTGTCGACGTGCACACTGACCTCTGACCCTGTCACATCTCCATCTCCGTGCACAACCAACGCTCCAAACGGACGCAAAATTGTGATGTATGACAGAAACAGCTTTATGTGATAAAGACACATACTACTGTATATACTGTGGTCCCCAAAGTCCCAGTTTGACTCTGGCGAGGGACCTTTGTTGCATGTCCTTTCCCTTTACCGTCTGCACTAGAGCTGCAACGATCAGATGATTAATCGCCAACTATTTTGATAATCAATTAATAGTTTTGAGTCACTTTTTTTTAAAGGAAAAAAAATGCTGAAATTCTCTAGTTGCAGATTCTTAAAAGTGAATATTTTCTGGTTTCTTTAGTCCTCTATGATAGTAAACTGAATATCTTTGGGTAGAGGACTCTTGGTTGAGACAGAACAAGACATCTGAGGTTGCATCTTGGGTTTAGGGGAATGGTGATCAACATTTTTCACGATTTTCTGACATTTTATAGACCGAACAACTAATAAAGTAATTGAGAAAATTGTTAGTTGCAGCCCTACTTTAACTTATCTAATAAAGGAAACTGGCCAAAGAATAATCTGAAAAAACATTTTAAGGAAACCGCTGTTAAGTGCATCTCTGCTTAAATGACTCTATTTTCTGTGCAAACATGTTTGACTGCAAGAATATAACACACTGCCTAACAGTGTGTTTCCTGTTGTTTCACAATGTAGCCATTTACAAACAACTGTTTGGTAATCTTTTGTTTATTAATATCACCTTGTTTTCACTGTAGATGAGTCTGCTATTACAAGTGGCTACACAATGAAAAAAGCTAAAAGCTACCATCTAATAAGTGTGAAACATCTTGGATGATACATCCTAGTGTACTCCTGTAAAATGAGCCGTTTGCTAATTTGCACAATATACCCCCAGAGAATTCAAAAAATATTCTGTTGATCCCTGTCTGGGAAACACCTTCTAATATACCAATATACAGTATATAAATATATGAGAAAAAACATTATATTATCCTACCTTGCTGTCTAGTTTCTTCATGGTGACCAGGTCCAGGGATTTGAGGGAGTGACCTGAGGGCGAGATGAAGTACAGGCAGGCGTGGACTCGTGAATCATGGTAGTTGTGAAGGGAGCGCTTGATTTTGAGCTCTTCCTGCAGATAACTCTCAAACTGCCTGTCGATGTAGTCCACCACCGGCTGATAGCTACAGGACAGACATACAGGGTTGATTAGAGATTCTGCTGTAAAAAAAAAAAAGAAGAAAAAAAACTGGTTGATGGTCACTCTTGTTCATGATCAATATCATACTCACCTCTCCTGTTTGTTCATTTGGTCCCCAAAGCCCACCGTGTTCACCACGGTAAGGCGTAGTCTGACGTTGCTTTCCTGCAGGTCATAAGTTTGGGCCCGCAGCTTCACCTGAGGCTCAAAGTGGGATGACTCGAAGTTCTCAAAGTTGGTGTTGAACAGAGTGTCCATCAGGGTAGACTTGCCAATACCGGTCTCACCTGAAGCCAAAAAAAAAAAAAAGATGGAGATGCAGTTTTTAGCTATTACACTTCACAGCAGAGATGCAACATAGTGTGAACATCTGACACCAAAACAAACTGCTTTAACAAATGTATTATTCCTAAAACTTCATGTACTAAGTGTAGGATAACTGAACACTCAGCTTCAAGTTCACACTGTTCATCGATATAGTGATGGCAGTTGTTGAGGAAGTAAAAATATTACTTATTTACACAACTACATTTTTCCCAGCATCCTTATCAGAGTGCAGCTCCTCTAACTTCTAGTCTGCTACTGCCACGAAGTCACACAGCTATTAGAATAATATTGTTATCAGGAGTATCAAGCGCTGCCATCGTGGTCAGAATGCATTCCAGCTAAGGAGCTAAGAGAAAGGTCAGACAACAGACCTATGCAATGACTTACATGTAGTAAAAGAATCTGCTCAATTATATTGAGTCAACCAGGTAAAAAAAAAAGAAAGTGTTTAAATGTAGTTCTGTGTGAGTACACTAGCATGCTGTGTGACAATGTGTGTGTGTGTCCATGTTACAGTAAAGGTCTATGTATATGTTTTATATAAGTATGTTTAAGTATATGTGTGTGTGTGTGTGCAGGTGTGTGTATGAAATGTTACCGATGCAGAGAATATTGAAGCAGAAGCCCTGGCAGATGGACTTGTTGACAAGCTGATCTGGGAGGCTATCAAAGCCCACATGGCCCGCCAGGGACAGTGGCCGGACCCCCTTATGCTGAGGAAGACATTGCACAGAAAGACAAATCAGTCTCAAAATGCTGCAGACATTTTCACAAGCAAAAATAATGAAATGAACACGTCCACTGAGTATTATTATAGAGAGTAATTGTTGTAATAACAAACCAGCTGCATACTTTAAAATGTTCTGTTTATTTATCTGCTTATTCAATCGGTTCACCGGTCCATATTATATATCATAGATCGATATTGACTTAGATATTATGTTCACCTTTTAAGAAATGTCTTATTGTGGGTAATTAAAGTAAAGTCACAAAATAATGCACTTGTTGATAACAAACAGAATCATATGCTTATAACATGGTCAGGCCACCTATTATATTTCACACAATTAGTGCTCAACACATTCCCCTTTTAAACTTGCAACCCTAAATTTATTGAAATTAAAACAGCTTTGAGATTTTATCACATTTAAAAGTGTCTTTTAAGGTCTAAAAACATGTTTTACAAGTCTAAGTCTGTCTCTCAATCAATGATAACTTCGAGAAGAACCATATCCTACATTAGTAAATTTCTCTCCATCTGCAAGCAACTAAAAGCTCATCTCGCTTAACATAGTTTAAGGCTAATCCAGTTTTCTCAAACTGTCCTCCTTTGACCTGCCCCCGTCTGAACTTGTATTCAGAAATCTGGAGTATCACCAGCCAGCTAATTTAAGGGCTAACACTGACGTAGTTACAGAGCATGATACAAAATGCTGATGTTCAAGAAATTCTTCATAATAGACCTTCAACTTTTGATAATTGTACTCCACCTTGTCTCTGTGGGGAACACTAAAAGTCCCCACAAGTTTCAACAACTAATTTACTTTTGGCCAGATAGCTTGGTTGGTGTACGTGAACGCCACATTTCATTCAAAAATGTGACGTTAGCGACTCAGTGGCGCTTATCAAGCTACATAGCTGTCGTCACCTACATAAAGAATATGACCCAACACTTTGGTATTTTCTGTACTGGTGACTCTAAAACAAAGGTGTTTAACCGGGAAGCGCACACACCCTGTTTAATTAACTTTTGACTGTTGGGTGGCTTGCTGAGTGTTTCAGCCAGCTAACGCCCCCCGCGATATATTTTGATGAAAGATGTAATACGGACTCACTTCTTAAAAGTTGAAAAGTTCCGCTTGATGTTCTATATATACATTTAAGTTAAAGGCAGATGTTTTGTCGTGTCATGCGCTGTGTGTCGGTTATGTTTAGCTGGTTTTCCATAACTTGAAGGACATAAAGTAACGTTGGTTATCTGGCTAGCGGTAGCTAACTTAATGATAGCCTCGGACACTCCCTGCTCAACTGTCATGAACATTGTCACCAACAAAGAAGAAAAATACTAACCGGCTGCCGAGCAACATCGGAAGAAGCCATAGTTTTACACAGAATTTAATATTCCAAGTGGATTCAAGAATAACACCACAAAACTGACTAAAACTTTTCTTTTTTTAAGATTTCTGCTCAGGACCGCCTCACCGCCTCTACCGTCGACAACTGGACAGACTAGACCATTCCAAAGAAGATAGGAATGAGGTGATATTTATAGTTTGTAAATATGCTCCACAACCAAAATTCCATAAAGTAGGTGAAACTGTCACCGAAACTTAAACATTGAAATGTGTCTAGGAAGAAATCGCATCATCTTTGTGGGTATTTGTAGGCAAAGCAAGATTATTCCCTGTATTTGTACATGCAACCCCCCTTCTTTGTATAGTGGTACAGCTCAGTCTCTTTCATTGTGTGTTGCAATTGTGGACTGTGAGAAAATAGTAAATTTCAGCCCGATATGCTATACATCTGGTATTTATGGATGCTTGACAATTACAAAGATCACTTGTACTTGTTGAACCCACAACAAATTACAAGAGTTTTACAGTTTTGTCAAGAGTACATTAATTGACCTGCTTAGTAGTTTTTCACATGGTTTGGAGCCTGGCCATTTATATTTGTGGATGAGGAATTTACCAAGAATGATCACTGAACACACAATATAACATAACATCAAATACATCAATCTGTACATTAGTACCCAGTTTCCTTTTTATATAGTTTTGCATATCTAACCAAAATACATTTGAATGAGCACAGTGAAAAAACAAATTAAATATTGTTTTCCTATCTGAATTGCAGAAAAACACAGACATAGTCAATACTTAGCCTAAATATTTCCAATACTTCTTTTTCAGGGTAAATTCAATGTAAAATTTTGAAGGACACTTCTTTCACTTTAATGCAGTATTTATTTTGAATACAAGCTAAGGCATTGCACAGGAACAGTAAATACACAACACTAAAAGAGAGAAGTATATATCTATAGATAAAAAAACAGAACAAAAATCTAAATAAAATAAAATAACTCAATAAAAAATATAAGAAAAAACCTTAGCATATACTATAAATATAATAAAATACAAACATAGGATAACACTATATACATAAGACAATCGTGCAAAGTTGCTTAAGTTTAAACATATAATGAGGTAGAGTAGGAGTATAAAGATGTGCAAATTCACCATGAGCAAAGTTATTGAATAACTATATTCAATATCAATATATCAATATTTCTAATAAAAATGTGCTTAGAGCAAGTAATGTTAATTTCTATGAGATCGAAATTCTTTAAAAACTTAGAGAACCTAAAGAGAACCTGTGGGAACTACATCAAAAAATAATAGCATCTTGTTTAGGTGTGAACACACAAGTTTACGAGGTGCAATGGAACGCAGCATGACTGTGAGCCGTTTTCTCGGTTGCTCCGGCGACGTGCGACCCCTATCTGCCAGAGCTGGACACTGATCGAGCCCATGGAGGAGAGGAGAGGAGGCCAGGAGGAGAGGATGCTGTCATCCGTTTTCACCCGAGATCAGTGACTGACAGCGGCTTTGAACATGAAGTGATTACGAAACGCTCTGATATAACTCAGCTATCTCCGCGCCCCGCTCGGGCCGTTCAGGATGACGATGGCGTCCCAGTGCACGCAGCGAGCTGTGCAGGAGTTCCTTATGGAGAGAGGAGGGAGGGTCCAACAGATGGAGCTGATCGATCATTTCCTATCAGTTTGGGAGGAAAATGACCCGTCGAAGGAAGAGGTGGATCGTGAGACGCTGACAAGCATCGTGGACGCCGTGGGTTTCGTGAAAGTGGAAAACGGCGTGAAATTCGTATGTTTAAACACTGAATGCACAGCGGAGTCGGTGATGCGAACGGACGCAGAGAGCCACGATCACGCGGAGTGCAACGGTAACGGTAATCTCCAGGACAACGACTATGTCAACGGCAACCCTGACAACGGAGAGCAAACAGGTGAGGGATTCCCCGTTTTATTTGATCCACTTCTATTGTCCAGGATTTTTTTTTATTTATCACCCACCTTTTGATAACATTGTGGCATTTTTATATTAGTTATCTATACCTATTTTTGTGTAATCATTTTTTTCTGTTTATCTATTTATTTGGTCAGATGTAATTTCTCACATCGGCCCACTGGATAGTAACTTAGGCTACAACAACATCCGGTACCACGGTTTAGCCATTGTTTTTGAAGGCCAATACCTGCCAAAATCCCATTATCAATACCTTCGGAAAACGATGACACAAAGTAGAATAATAAGACTACCGTATATTCGTGCATACTTGTGTGGGATACAGTTAGGCTAATTGATGCTTTGGGATCTGTTAAGGTTATGTCATATAGGCCAGTTGTGCCCAACCTTTATGGCTTTGTGACCCGTTGAAATGAAACAATGTCAACCTGCAACCCATCACAGGTAGCACATATGAAAAGGTTGTGACCAGTTTTTAACCAAAGATAAATTCAGGTTTTACTTGTTTTATAGGAAGAATTTTCCTTGAAAAGCAAAATTACTCAATAATTCACAAGAAAAAAAAAGGGAAGGGAACAGGGAAGTAAACATTTGTGCAGCAGAAATATGTTTTTTCTGCTTTTCTCTGTTGCTAATCACATTGTGACCCATCAGATTTATCTTGCATGTACCTTTGTGAGTCCCGACAGTTTGGGAACAACCAGTGCATCCATTTTCAGTGCTCCAGTATGTACAAACTGTCATGCAATATCAGAGCTGGGTAGCAATGAGAGGAAAAAAAAAACATGTTCAATGGTTTTACAGGAGCTTCCAGCCCACTAGCTGCCAGTCTGGACAATGACAAGCAGTCAAACGGCAATGAGCAACCTGCAGTCCCCTCCCAGAATAATAAGACCAACACAATGAGTCCTGCTCCTGCTGGAGGAGGGGAGGTGAAGCTGAGAGACAGAAGGAGGCGAGAGTCAGCCCCAGTTATTGGAATGCCAGATTTGGACCAGGCACACCCTGGAGGGTCCCACAGCCAGCAAGCAAGAGGAGCGCGAAGGGTCTCCAAAGGGTCCCAGCGGGCCATGCTGACCAGCTGCCTATCTGAAGACAGCGCCTTGGAGGGGCTGGACCCTGTTGGCGATATCAACACCCCTAAGGGAAGCCGCAGGAACTTCATAGAGCTGATGATGAGTAGTTCTCCTCAGGTAGGATACTCTGTTTTTTGCAAATGCTAGCCATGGGCAGTGGCATAACACTAAAGAACTATTATCTGGTGTCAAAAAAAAAAGAATTTTGTAAAGTGTGCACCTCTTTCACTCATGTTCTTCCCTCTGCAGGTTCGGAGGTCTCTGATCAACCGTGGCTCACGCCTCCGGGACTCTGTGAGAAGCGATGGTGACTCTACATCGCTCCTCTCCTCAGCTACTGACGAGGACTGTGCCTCAGTGACCCTGGATCCGCTAGAGCACGAGTGGATGCTGTGCGCCTCAGACGGCCTGTGGGAAAGCCTGCAGCCCCTGCTAGCTGTTGAACCCAGCCTGGTGGCCAAGAGAGACTTTGTGACCGGCTTTACTTGCCTCCACTGGGCGGCTAAGCAAGGCAAAGCTGAGCTGCTCTCCCAACTGCTGGCCTTCGCCAAGGAGAATGCTGTGCCTGTGAACATTAATGTCCGATCGAGTGCTGGATACACACCTCTACACCTGGCAGCCATGCATGGACACACACAGGTAGGTTGCATTGATGGTGGTGGTAGTTGGGTGTCATGTGTTACCTGCTCAGTGAAGCAGCAGATAATTGTCTAAACTCTACTACAGAAGGAAAATTAAACGTCCTCTTCAAAACAAAGTAAATGATCTGGAAAAAGGATGAAGTAACCTAATTCTCTAACAACAAGTTTTCACAACAATGAATTAATTAATATTTAAAGTTGTAACCTTGTTTATAGATAAATATTTTCTTGCTGTTAATTTAGTCCTAAATATTGAAAGGAAGTTTCTGATAACCCCTACCTGAATGTCACAGTTTGACGAATTTAAAAATTTGACTAACTGCCTAAATGCTTCCCTAAAAGGGATGTTTTACTGGATTTGAGTTCAGAGGAGCCTGTTCATTTCCTTTGGTGGGACTTAAACAGGAAAGCATGCTGGCTGTACTCTGGTCATAGGAAAGCAATAAACTTGTCCTTACATCAACTTCTAAACTTAAAATTAGAGTAGCAGGAGGTAATATACCAAGAACCTGTCAGAAGTGTAGCAGCATGGAGTCTCAAACATACCTTATTTTCCAGAAAGATAAATAAAAGTAATGATGATAGAAAAATCCAAGAAAAAACAGATGGTTGTAATTTGGCTTTCATCATGACATTGAAAATTATCTATCAAGGAAAATATGTTATTTTTATGTTGAGGTTACATCCTGTAGTGAGGACTGATGTGCTGATATTACAATTATGAGTTCAGGGTTTATTGGTTTTTTTTTTAATGTATTATTTTATTTGACAGGGACAAAGCTCATTCATCACCAGAGAAAAAAATTGTAAATGAGCCTGTACATACAATGGAAAATAATGTATCAGCATTATACATAGGGTTGGGCAATGTTTCGATATCATATCGATATTGTGATATGAGACTAGATATCATTTTAGTTTTGTCTTTTCCTGGTTTTAAAGGCTGCATTACAATAAGCTAGCTGTTCTATTATTTGCCTTTAACCACTTAGTCATTATATCCACATTACTGATGATTGTTTATCAAAAATCTTATTGTGTAAATATTTTGTGAAAGCACCAATAGTCATCCCTACAATATTGTCGCAATATCGATATCGAGGTATTTGGTCAAAAATATCATGATATTTGATTTTGTCCATGCCACCCAGCACTAATTAAGGACCTGAATAACTGATCAAGACAGACATGACGAGACAGCATCAGAGAAGTAAACTATTATCCTAATGTTAAGATGTTTAATTATTAATGAGCCACAGTTTCATGTCATTTTCAGCTGATAAGCACACATGTACAGTATTGCTATCAGAGAAATCCTAAACCTATAAAGTCTGCATGACTGACAGTGAAAGACGACATTAGTGTCTGAAGTTTCCTTATACTTGATGTGCTGTGATTGACAGGTGGTCCGCGTGTTGCTGTCAGACTGGGAGGCAGACCCTGAGGCGAGAGACTACAGTGGGAGGCGAGCCATCCAGTACCTCCCCCCACCAGTGGCTGCTGACCTGCAAGAGGAGGGAGTGGTCACCTCTCCAGGAGCTGAATCAGACAACGAAAACACGAATGGCATCAGCGGTGGAGGGCGTGGCTGGCGGTTTCCCAGAGTGCTCCAGGGCAATCTGAACCCTCTGCGCCTCCTGAACCCACCAGCTGAGGCAGCAGAGGAGGCGGTCGGGAATGGGAGGACTAAGGGGGGGATGCAGAGGAAGTCGTCTCTGAGCAAGCTGAACGCGCGGCTGCATCGGGGACGCCACCGAGCCCAGATCATCCACAGCGCCTCCTTCAGGGACACGGGGGAGGTGGGAAGAGGTGAGGAGCTACCCTGCAGTCCTCTACGAACCCGACCGCTGTCCAACCTGTTTGGATGAAGTTGCACCACTCTGAACCAGCGATACAGAGATGTAAACCAGTCTGACATGTTTTGACTTACAGAATACAGTTTACTCACCTTTATAAGCTGACAGGTCAGACATTTTTATAACCAGAGTTAATAGTATACATCCAAATACATAGTGTCACACTGATTTTAAAGTTTTTATTATTAGAGTTCAAATTAGTAAGTAAAAATATAATTTATTTTTGTTCCTATTGCAGTTTTTAGGTTTCTGTCAATCACTGAGGGGAGGGCACAGTTCACGTAGCATTTTATTTTATTTGTAGAACAATTAACTGAGTTCAGAATTGAGTTTTGAACAAGATTTTTGGTGTTAATGGGGTTTTCTATACAGTTTTTAGGCTCTTTGTTAGAGCAGGTTGCAAACACTACACCAGGTGTCTTAGTTTAATACCTTACACAAGAACCATGTTCACACAAATGCAAAATCAACGGGCAGGATTGTAAAAGCTTTTAACTTCAGCTTTTGACTCACAGTGGTGAGAGATTTGAACACAGCACTTAGGTTTCCAACACAATTACCCAAAATCGTTTTTCTGTTGGGAAAGTGAAGTAATATATTTATACAACTAATTTTCTATATTTCAACCTCCTTTGATTGGATGGTGCTGAGTTTTGTTTTTTTACTAAATTTCTGTGACGTGAATGTTTTTAAGTAGCAGATTTTAATATTCAAAAACTTGTTACCACAGAATTCTTGTATGTCCAAAACCGTAAATGTACAGTCGTCATGTTTGCACTTTGTCACTTTGAAGATAGTTTGTGATCATGGGAGGAAATTGCTGAAACTAAAACCATGACAGCTGTTCTTAATCCCATGTCATACTTACAGTATATGTTAATATTCTAGACACAATATAGGAGGGTAATTAATCTAATTCTTACACCTTTCAGATGTAAAATCTATTGTATAAACAGTATAAAAGCACAAATGACATAATGTAATTTTTTTTCCTGTACATTTTACTTTTGTTAATAGATCGTTTTCACCGAAACAGAGTTAAAAGGGTGATTAAGTGCTGGTTATTTACACTGATAGGGGGGATATTTCCAGGCTGCCATGGCTTTAGTCAGATCCAATTACCTATATAAAGACACTGATCAGTTACACAGTAGGACTGTTTCACATGGTGGAAGCACAGTGAGAGACATTACTGTTTATATAACTTTTTAGACTGACTATAATGTACCTCAAATCTTCCAAATCTGGTTCTCTCATTGTTATATTTCCTCTTTGTGATTGGGGTTTAATCAATATGGGTCTCTGATGGCAGACTGCATCATTTTTGTGCTGATATTCAGTTTCAAAAGATAATTTTAAATGGTTACAGATTCCCAATTTTCATTTCACTATTTCATTAAGTATCTATTTCGATCCCCAAGACATAGATACAGTACATCAAGTAAATAAGTAATGTGAATTGGCTATTCTCAGATAAATTCAGGTTAATGTCTTTTCATGGACAACCAGCATAACAGTGATCAGTTCTACAGTAAATATGCAACCAAACAAACTATTTCATATCCATCTTTTATTACACTGGATTTGATTTGATATGTAAAAAAAGGCCGAGGTTGGCCTCTTGTATTTGTCTAACTTTGCATGTACACAATCATTAACTCATGAATCATGTCTGCATCATCTCTGAATAGTAACACCAGAATATACTGTATGTTTAGCTTAGGTGCACAGTGACTTTTTGACTGTTTTCCCAAGTATGGTGACTTTTCTTACAATTTCTGAGTATTGCATCAGTAGCTCATTGATGCATCCTTGATTTCATGAATGTCCCCTTTGTATTCTGGGCTGTAGCCTTTGTACTCAAATCATAGGGCTTCGTGTAATTGTGTGGTCGACACCTTTGATGTAGAAATGAATTATACAGATGTACCTTGAAGTCACTTTTTCAGATGAAGCATGAATAGAGGAAATGTAAATGCTGTGCACTGTCGATTTTCATGTCTGTAAGTCATCGTGTCTGTCTTACTTGTTAAATACTGTGAAGTTGTTATACTGTGTGGTGAGAAAACACCATGCAGAGTTACTGAGCCACTGTCACCTTTTTCCTCATGTCTCATCCTTAATTATGAAATAAAGCAACATGTGTTAGCATAAAACTAAACTTAATGCTCAGTTGAGTTCAAATCAATGCTCAGATGAAGTATATCACAAACTGTGAACTGTTACAATAACGCAAGTAGACACACTTACGGAATTTAAGAAACACAGTGTCAGTAGCCAGAGTTTGACACAAGATTTTGAGGACTGATACTCTTAATAATGTCACGATAACAAATCAAAACAATATGATAAGCCTTCTCTGGACACTGGCGTGGAATCCAGACAGAATGGACTAAAGCCCCCAAACGAAGCAGGCTATTTCATCTGTCATGCCTGCTGACACCAAGTGATTGTCCTTGTCTGGTGGTGCTGAATAATTGATGATCTGATGACCTCCTGTGCCAGCTTTGGTCCGGCATTTACAGAAGATCCACAGCTTCCTGTCCACAAGCTGCCCGTGTAACACTGCACCCGATATATTCACAGCCAGTCCTCATTCTGCACCTGTTGTGTGTGTTTGTGTGAGTGTCTGTGTGTGTATTTTAGTTGTTAAACAGACCAAATGCCCTCTGAGTGATCTCAAGTCTACTCTGATCTAATTTAGGTCAAAATCTTGTTAGTGTTAGGATGAAAGACACAAAATTTAACCAAGTTTTGTTAGTATATTACACATAAGATGTAACAGAGGACAAGCTGTTCTGATATGTTTCGTTAGGCATGTGGTTGTGCATATTATCCCCAGTATGTCACTTGGGAAATATAGAGGAAGTTATGTGAGAGGGATGTGGTACATTTCCAGTATACTCAAACAGAACACATGGCCACAGCTTCAACTTTCCGCTTGTGGCATGATGATGCTCTTCTGGCTTGTTTTCTCGCCCTGTCCTCAGCCTCATGTTCATCAGAACAAATCAATCATATAAAGATGACATGTAAACAGCCATTACATATTACAAATGTGTTGCCTTGGTAAATGTAAATGCTCTAAAGTCAGAGTTGGCTCTTTTGATGCACTCTTGTCTCTGTTATTTCCCTCATCCAGTCAAAAAAGATTTATAGAGGTCACTTAAAGGCTGAGCTTTTTCCTGGGCCTGTGGTTTCTATAGTCGTGTTGCCTTAGGCAGCCTATCTTTTAGATGACTACTGATGGGGACAGAGCAGAGAGGCTGTCTGACTGCAGCTACTGACCTACATACACAGTGAAGGGAGTAATGCCTATTATGTAAATTCCTCTGCCATCTTTTCAGGGAAATGGTGCCAACTTTTTTTGCCCGGGGCCTCCACTGTTGGACTAATCCATGTCCAATCTAAGCACATCTCTCGCTCTTTCCCCAAACAGTTACCACAGTGTTAATGACAAACATTCATACAAAGCCTACAGTAACTTCTGACTAGCAGGGCTAAACACACATCAAACAAGTGAGAAATGCGCACTGTCAGCTGACTTCTCTTTTGTCTCATGACACATTGGCGTCAGTCCTGTGATGAAATATAGGATGTGGTTGTAAGGGTCATGTCTAAAATCATTAGTCGAATAATTGATTAGTTGGTTGATTGAGTTCAATTCAAAGAAGTTCAAGCACACACATCACAGGATAACACATGATAAAATGACACAACAGTTAGAAAAAACTAAAAAGGAAAAAGTATAAAGTGCACATTGACAGAGTATATATTAACAATAATAAGTGCAATAACCAAAGTGCATATTTTAAAGTGAATATTATATAAAAAAAGAGTGCTATGGATACCAGTCAGTGCAAAGTGGGGATGGGATGATTCCCCAAGGGAGTTTCCCCACATATGAAGGCTGCCGATCTTCTATTATAACAGAAAATAATTATTTTGACAATCATTTCAGTCATTTTTCAAGCAAAAATGCCAGAAATCTGATAGTTCCAGCTTCTCAAATGTGAAGATGTGTTCCTTAACACTTATCAATGTAAACTGAATATCTTTGGGTTTTGGACAGTTGGTGTGACAAGTCAAGCGATTTGAAGGTGTCACTTCTGGAAAAGAAAAAGAGCTGTTTTTGCCTGTATTTTATCATTTAATCAAGAAAATTATCTGCAGATTGTTCAGTAATAAAAATAATTGTTAGTTGCTGTCCGAAAGAGTACAGTTTATTCAGATGATATCAAACAGAGCATGGAAAACATCATCTTCACCACTACCACTACTGCTATTATTACTACTGCTACTAATAATAATGATAATACTATATATACAATCACAGAGCACTTTATTAGGAACAATCTAATGCAATCTAATATAAGTTCTGCCATAAATTCTATATTTATGAAGCTTATACATCTTCAGTTTTTGATGACATTGTCAGAAAGGTGGTAATTCTACTTTATGTTTATTATTGAGGTCCTAGTGGGTGGTATTGGTGTGCTGAAGTGCATTATATTGAAAAGTGCTCCTAATTTTTTGTCCACTCCATTAACATACATGATGGGGACAAAATATTAGGAAAACTTTTCAATAAAATGCACTCTACACTTTTTACAGATGCACTATTGAGAGTGTCCTCTCTGGCTGCATCACGGCCAGGTATGAGGGCAGCTCCAAGCAGGACTGCAAAGCCCAGCAGAGAGTCTTCAAAGGTGCTCAGTGCATCACTAGGTCTGAACTGCTATGCAGGACCTCTATCTCCAGAAGAGCATGAGGAAAGCTCGAAAAATCATTGAAGACCCCAACCACTCAAGCTACAGACCCCTTCCACTGATACCATCAAGCAAGCGGTATAGAAGCATCAGAGCCAGATCCAGCAGGCTCAGAGAGAGCTTCTATCTGCAAGCCATCAGACTCCTGAACTCTGGGACACACACACACACAGACAGTCTCTTTCTCGCTTCCTCTCTCTCTCTCGCTCTTCCTCTCCAAACATGTACACTTTCTTCCCTACTAGACAATATTAATATTTTTATCAGATGCATTTATCACCCACCACTTATGTGCAATATCTATTTACCACTTATGTGCAATACCACACCTGCACACCAATGTGCAATATAATGTATATTTTTATGTTTTTGAATTTGTCTCTCTTCTTCCTCTTCTCTCTCTCCTTTTTAAAAAAAATATTTTTATTATATAGTCTAACTGGAATTCGAGCTTAGTGAAGCCAAATTTCACTGCCTCCAATGTTGCCATCTGCTCTGTTGCTGTGCATGTGACAATAAAGCTCTTGAATCTCTTGAATCACACTAATTGCATTAGATCGGACAGCTGTTCCTAATAAAGTGCTCTGTGAGTTTATACATATACATTATTCCACACAGTGTCGCTGTTCTGAAATAATGCCACTACATTATGCTGCACGTTGGTTCTTTTTAAGGGCAAAGTTGACTGCATGCGGAAGTGGCATGCAGTTGGATTGTTTCCCTGCAGTGTTTGGCTCTACATGATATCATCAGTATAAGTTTGTTGTTTTTTTTTACCAGGAGGCTAACTGATGTTGGGTAGGTGGCAGCTTAATACATCGTGATAACTGACGTTAGAATAACTTTATGTAGACGGACGGTGTCGAAAAGCTAAAAGTATGCAGTAACACTTGAAGCTAACTAGCCTAACGTAAGCTAACTAGAGACAACATAAGTGTTAGCTGTTGTTGTTATGAACCTGTCTAGTTTTAACGTAACCAAGGTTAATGTTAAAAGTCAAGTTTTCTGGAATAAAAACATGGTCAAACGTTAGCCATGCCGCTTGTGAATTACATTTAGCGTAACAGCCCTCTTCATTACATCGTGTTTCCCTTTGAATGTTTAACGCTAGCTGAAGTTTACCAGCAGCTGTACTGTTTAATGGTTATTCATAAGATCATTTACGCGTTAGCTAGAAACTATACTTTGGTAGCGTTTAGTCGCCATGGTTTAAGTTAAACTACGGTGCTCCTCTAGCGTTACTTGAAATTAGTCGTTAGGTAATAGAGCCAACATGAACAGCGTTGAATGTAACTGATACACCCGGTGTTTCGGTTTAACGAGTGACCGTGTGAGCTGGCGACTTTTAGCCGAACGTGTTGTGGTTGCACCAGAGCCGTTGCGCGTAGTGACGGTGTAATAGAATTTCCCGACTACCCCGCAGAATTGATTCCTATTCGCGTGAACGCGCACACACTTCAATCCACAAGCTCGCGATCTCCGCTTCGGTTTAAATATGTTTACTGGTAACAGACTTATTGTCTTCGGTTTACTGCAGGATAAATGAATAATGATAGAATAGGAAATCGGCGGGGAGACGGTTTTATGAGGGATTTCGTTTCACTTAATTTCGTTTCGCAAGTTTCATTAAATTAAAGGGGATTCAAATCCCCTCTTAGGCTATATTAAACAATTCAAGGTGTGACGCAAACCAAAATCTCTTTGTGGACCCATTTGTCACTAGTGGCAACAGGAGAGAGACTGAGGGGAGTCAAATTTTGTTGGGCCAGTTTTTACATCTACCAAAACCTGACTCACCTCTTATATTAAAAATGCAAGATGACAAATGACACAGCCGTTCAATTTGACTTTGATAAATATGTACATATCTGTGTTTATTATCTACACTAACCATTTACATAAGTTAAATTGTCCTCAGCAAGACACATTCACCTCTCGTAACATTTCTTATCATGTAGGAAACCAACCTTAGACTATGAGTTGGCAGTGCAGTTATAGCCTATTTTATATGAATTTTACAATTTCATGTTAATTTCCAGATGATAGCTTAACATGTATTAACAGTCTTGTCTCCAAACTTCCAACAGCTTCCCAACCTGTCTACAACATGACCACCATTGTCCATGATACCACAGAGGCAGTGTGCCTCTCCGCTGAGTACAACCTGTACCTCAAGCCCATTGCCAAAATGACCGTCAGTGTGGCACTGCCCCAACTGAAGCTGCCAGGTAAGAGCATCTCCAACTGGGAGGTAATGGAGAGGGTAAAGGCCATGGTAGCTCCCGAGCAGTTTTCAGTCCTGCGGATCTCTAAAAGCACCATGGACTTCATCCGTTTTGAGGGCGAGGTGGAAAACAAGACGGTGGTCAAGAGCCTGCTGAGTCGTCTGGATGGGAAGAGCATCAAACTAAGTGGATTTACTGATGTACTGAAGGTAAGGATGTCTTTACAGTGGAGCACAGATCTTGTGGTGGTTATTTGCTGTTTTCAGCACCTGTCGTATAATTGATTTCTCTGTGGTCAGTTTGCATTGTGTTATACAAAGGTGTTAATATTTTATTCACTCCACTTATATCAATGAAAGTAAACTAAATGTTAGAAATATCTCTAAGATTTACAGCCTCCATCATGACCATTAAGTTGAGTCAACATGCCTCTATAGCCAGACAGACATCGTAATTGGTCGCCCTGACTAATTGTAGAATCCAGCTGAATTTCTGCCAGATTGGTTGTCATTTAATTGGCGTCGTGACATGATCAATGACCTGGCTCTCGGACAATCGGTTGGACTTTTGGCATGTCCAAAAATTTCTGTCTGCTGTCTTGCAGTGTGAGCAGTTCCATGGTCCAATTTCCCTCGTAGCTGCTGACAAAGGATCAATTTTAAACTATAGTGAGCTTGTATTAATATTATTGGAGTTATCACTAGTACATGTTATGGCTAAAACTGCAGTCTTGTTTGAGACTGCTGTGATATAAAACTGAACTTAGCTGCAGGACAGACCACATTGTCTACATCTTCCAGCCATCTGTGGCTCTGTATTTTTCTTTTTTTTTTTCTTACTTTCCATTCATAGTAGATTTTGAACAATGCAGCATTGTCTTTCTTTCTTTTTGTCTCTTTTGTCTTTTTGTTTGTATTGTTTGCACAAAAGTTGCAGATCTTGGCTGTGCAGGAAAGATGATGAAAACGTGTAGTGTGATTTAACACAATGTACAAGACTAATTAAAATGCAGTGTCTGTCCATCATAGAAATATGTCAATAAGAAATGATAACCTTCAAGAATGAAGGATTTATTGCAG
The DNA here is from genome assembly GCF_963924715.1 of Thunnus thynnus. NCBI lineage: Eukaryota > Metazoa > Chordata > Actinopteri > Scombriformes > Scombridae > Thunnus > Thunnus thynnus. Next base: position 14,551,328 of record NC_089527.1, read on the forward strand.
TTTATTCAATTGTCAGGGCCTTTGGAGTGCATTAATTTTCATTAGGTGTACCTAACAACTGTGTGTCTTTCCTCAGGTCCGTGCAGTAGAGAACAAGGTGGACTTCCCTACACGACATGACTGGGACTCCTTCTTCCGAGACGCCAAGGACATGAATGAGACTGTGCCGGGAGAAAGGCCCGATACCATTCACCTGGAAGGGCTCCCTTGCCGCTGGTTCAGCCAGAAAGACAGCCAGTACCCAGACCGCCCCTCTGAAGAGGTCCTCATCTCTGTCTTCCAGATGTTTGGCAAGGTTTGACATCTGTCTGTTTCTCATTTTCTATGTTTTAACTAACTTGAATACAGATTTCACATATGTCATTTGTTAGTCTCTTTATTTTAAGAAACGGTAATGTTCAACTAGAAACAACTCATGTAATGTGGCTTTCGCTGCAAACATAACATAGCTGGCTGATATGACATTATATCTGTACAAATTTTATAATTACTAAATGTTTTTTTCCAGCATTGTTCCCTCCTGTAATAATCGTATTTGACTGAGTAGACCATAATTAAATATTGCACATAATCACTAAAGTCATATTCAGAATATTATCGCATCATTAATATAAGGGAATTGAGCCAAAAATAACTTTTTATTTGATTTCATAAATGTGAAATCTTTTGACTGTAGGTGCGAAACGTTGACATCCCCATGCTGGACCCATACAGGGAGGAGATGCTAGACAAGAACTTCAATACATTTAGTTTTGGGGGTCATCTGAACTTCGTGGCTTACGTCCAGTATCAGGAGTACTGCGGCTTCACCAAGGCCATGGACACTCTACGCAGCATGAAGCTGATGCTGAAAGGAGAAGACGGAAAGGCAGTGGCCTGCAACATCAAGGTACTGTGAAGCACTACCTACACATGTTAATGGTTATGTCATGAACACATCAAGAGGTGATTTATTTTACTACTGAAATATTTCCCTCTCATAGGTAGTTGAGTTGACATCTCATCTTCTAAGCGCTTCAAATTTGAACTGCTCTCCTCAATAGAGAAACTGGTCAGTCAGGCTAATAGTGAACCTGTGTCATAGTCTGGCATGCTGGAGTAGTGGAAATACCTTACAGCAGAAGAACAGAGCAGAGCCATGTTTGTACTCATGTTACTGGAAAACTTTGTTTAAATGTTGGCTTCACCCCGGCCAAACAGTTTATCACTTATAAATGCGACCTGAACTTTTCTTCCCCTAAGGTTCCTGTGTGAATGCTGTGTGATCTAATCACAGTGTAACATATTGAGAACTGCAGTCACGGCTGGGGATATGGTCGTGTTCACACCAACACTTTATTAGCACTTCATGAAAAAACAGAAACCCCTCATTAATGTCAATCAGGCCACTGACATACTGCCAATAATGAGGGCTCCAGAAGAAAAACGCAAGGTGAAAAAGTTGCAATGCACTAACTCCTCCAAACAAATACCAAATATTTTTAAACCCATCTCCTGGGAGATTACTCTGTAACTCGACGTTGATTCTCTACTTTTTATATTCCGATTGTCAAGGCGGAGAAACAAAGGACTCGTCGTGTCTCGGCATCTGACAAACCGTCAGACTCATGGATGTTTTTTTAACACATTGCTATTTTTGATCTGGAATATCAGACGTGTTTTATGTCTGAGGCCACGAGTGAGTTGCCGCTGCAGTAGTGAAATTGTGGATGAGCAGGTTTCAGCAACGATTGATGAATTGTGTTGTTCAGAGTCACATAACAGCTTTAAGACCTTTTAGCGGAATGAGAATTAAAGCTGCATCGTCATCATTTCAGATCATGAGACGAGGGGGGGGAGCCACGTCCCTTAATCCACAGAATAAAGCCTCACTGTGAAATCTAAATGAGGATAGAAGAAGGTAGGGAGGATCTGGATAAAAGAGATGAGGAACAAAAGAAATAATTGTAGGTTGTCTCTGTGGTTTAATTACAAAGTTGCAGAAAGATAAGGATTCTTTTATAATCTCTACCAACTCTTGGCTGAACACATAAGCCTGCATGTGAAGTATTTAGTAAATAATAGTTCTCATCACCCTGATCAGTATTGTACTGTGTCTGTTTTAACCAAGACATTGTGTTATAATTACACTATATAAACTATCACTCTGTACCTGTGGACTATAAAACATCTAGCTATTGTTTATTTATTTACTATTTTTAAGAATAATCTTGCTATTGATTTTATTACTATATATATAAGTTTGATATGCAGCTGGTAGAGTGAAGCAAGTCAGTCATAAACGATGATGATGATGATTTTACTCTCCACCGTGACGAGACTGTTGAGTCTGTTTCCTCTGCATCGGAGTGTCATGATAGATGCTCAAACATTGGGAGAGGTTTTTTGAAGAGATTCCTCTGGAGATATCTTTTTGTAAGTGGCGCTGCATCTGAGCTTTTGTGTTTTGCGTTTTCTCCAGGTGACCTTTGACACCAGCAAGCACCTGAGCGAGTCGGCTCTGAAGAGGAGGAGCCTGGAGAGGCTGAAGTTGCAGGAACTGGAGAGGCAGAGAGAGGAGCAGAAGCGACGGGAGAAGGAAGAGGAGGAGCGGCGGAAGGAGGAGGAGAGGTACGACAGAAGCGTTACTCGACAAGAAGACAACCTTTTTTGAAGTTACACAACGACTGCTTTATTGGCGACGGCCATGTTCAAAACACTCTCCATGTACAACGACACCACTTCCTGTGTCTTCACAATGGAAGCTCTCACTTCTTCCCAATACATGATAACGTGTACTCTCTCATACAGGCAGTTATTTAGTCACCTGAATATAATGCAAATAGTGCGGAACTTAACAAGAAGACGACTCCAGAAGATTTACGTAACCTCAGCCCATCGTCTTATAGTAGTGCATTCATATTTTATGAGAAAGACAAAGTAGAAACTTAGAAACAGGTAGCAAATATTAGAAAATACAGTTTAAGTCAACCCATTGTTAAATCTAGTAAACAATATATGTAAACATTAATCACATGTTTTTGTGATTTCAACCGTCAAATAAAATTATCCAAAGTAATAATTTAGATAAAATTATGAATCCTAACCCTAAAATGTATTAATAGAGACACAACTACATGCTGTATTTTTGGGTTTAGCACAGCATTATAATGTTTTGCTTCCCAGTTTGAACACAAGAAAACGTAGTTGCTGCTTTTACACTTAATGTCATCCTGATACAATGTGAAGGCAGTGGCAACCGTCACCATGCAGTGAAGCATTTTTTTGTACTGATATTTTATGTCTTAAGTTCTGTCATTGGTACTGTCTTAGCAACAAGAGAGTACACAGTAGAAACACAATGTACTATAGACTGTTAATAAGGTTTACCATACAGAGACAAGTGCTTCACCTGCCCATATAGTTTACTTGCCTCAAGGCTGATTTATGGTAGGTTGATAAGTGTCGCTCAGTAGAAATTACAGAGTCGCACAACGTTTTCAATTTATGCTTTGATGAAAGGTGTCAGTCGTCTCCATGGTAACAAGACACTATCCTCCAGCCGGCTTGTTTAGTTACATTTTATCATCCTGACCAGGACGAATTAAACAAGGACGTTACAGTTATCTAAAGCAACCTACTATACATCATTTTAAAGAAACTGACAGTCTCACTGAACTGCTTGGTTTTATTGTTTTTAAACTGAGCAATATGTAAATATTTTGGAGCCAGAAATAATTTTTAAAATGTCAGAAAATCCATTTCAGTGCTTCTTTTTTTAAACAGAGACAATACTTCATTGAGAGAATGATAACTTTTTCTCATCCACATCTAATCTACTGTTAACTACCTTCCTGTGAGAGACGATAGCTTAGTATCAAGAACATTAATCGAGCGTCATCGGTATGATGGAAGTAACATTTTTGTTTTGGCAGATGAATATATCATTATTGCCAGACTTGAACTATTAATTTTTCACTCTACTTAGTACTAAGAAAAGTAACCATGCATCGCTACCCAGCACTGTTCAAGCCTAAAATTGCTAATAAATCAGATTCTCACAGATGCCAAACTTTTCCTTTTTTTTTCCAGGAAACAGAAGGAACAGGAAGAGGAGGAGAAGGAGAGGAGGAAGGAGGAGAGGCTGCGGAAGCGAGAGCAGAAACTGCGGGAGAGAGAGGAGAGAAGGAACCTGAAGAGGGTGAGGCGACAGCAGGAGGAAGAGCAGAAGAAGCTGCAGATGAAGATCGCCATGGAGGAGAGGCGACTGCTGCTCGCTCAACGTAACCTGGAATCTATACGGCTGATCGCTGAGCTACTGGCCAGAGCCAAGGTACACGAAGATACACAAAACACCTCTGAATGGGTGTACATACATCCATCTGGTACACAGCAATACACTTCTGATTTACCTACAAACATGCAGTGTTACTGAACTTCACCTGAGCATAGTTTTAACAAAATGTATCACAGTAAGGAGTGTAAATTTAGCATTTAGCATAACAAAATAACAAAATAGGTGGATTTTGGTACCTTTAGAGAACCCAGCTAGTCGTCTGTGCCTGTTTAACAATAGTAGAATTTTTCATAAATTTGATACTGCTTAATAAAGGGCTTGTGTGGTTTTGCAAAGGAAAATAAATCTGAATACACTGTGATATTGTTTCATGGTGGCCTGGAGTCTCGTAGCACAGTGTCTCGCCCTGACTAACCTGATTTTTTTTTGGATTTGATGCTGGTGCAGAAATATTAGGAAGCTTTAATCTTCAGCTTGTAAAATGAATTGTGACAAACCGTCACCCACAGGATATTGTTTCTTTTTTTTTCTCATCTTGTTTCTTTTATCTTTACCTACACCGTCTCCTCTTCCTCCACAGGCCCTGAAGCAGCAGCAGCAGGAGAAAGAGAGAGCCGAACGCGAGGAAAAGGAAAGGCAGGAGCAGGCGCGACAGAAGGAGGAGCTGGCCCGGCTTCAGCAGCTGGAGGCCTGTCGACGCAAACAGGAGGAGGAGCTGCGGAGGGTGGAGGTGGAGAAGGAGCGAGCGCTGGAGCTCCAGCGCCGAGAGAAGGAGCTCAGGGAGAGACTGCTCTGCAACATGTTGAAGAAGACCAGCGGGAAAACCACCAAACCCTCTGACACGCAGGACCAGGCCGGGCCTGTGACGAGAGAGGAGGCCTCAGATCCCGGCGGCGATGATGCGATGATGGGAGCTCTGGGCCGACTGAACGGAGTGAAGGCGGTTGAGGGCAAAGAGAGGCAGGTGTCAAAATCTAGTGTTCACTCCCAAGTTTCAGGGAAAAACAGAGCAACAGATAGGAAGAAGGAAAGGGAGCGGAGGAGGGAAGACGTGGCGAGGAGCAGACACAACCTGGAGGGAGCGAGAGACCGGGACCGCTCCCAAAGAGAGAGGAGCTCCCAGAGCCGGGGCAGGAGGAGGCGCTCCCAAAGCTACAGCAGCAGCAGGAGGAGAAGGAGCTCCAGCCGTCACAGGAGGAGCTCCAGCCATCACAGGAGGAGCTCCAGTCACCACGGCAGCAGGAGGCGCAGCCACAGCCACTACAGCAGGAGCACCAGCTCCAGCCGGGACAGGAGCAGGAGCAGCAGCGGGAGGAGTTACAGCAGGGGAAGGAGCCGCAGGCGTAGTCACCGAAGATACAGCAGAGGCAGCTCCAGGAGCAGCAACAAAAGCAGAGACAGGAGGAGTCACAGCCGTTACAGTCGAAGATACAGGAGACACAGCAACAGTAGAGACAGGAGTCACTCCAGACGACGTTAAACTCATCAGTATTAACAGTTAACCAATCGAGATATTCTCCAGTTCTGGCCTTGCATCAACAGTTCGACAGATTCAGCAGTTTCCCAGAATCAGCTCCAGGGATATCCAGGAACATCTTTACAATAAACGCTTAATTCAAAGACATTGAATCAGCATTTGGACTGTGGTGCACTAAAATTCTTCACTGAAGTTGAGAACACTGGCCATGTTTTCATTTCAGCCTAATATCAGCTCACAGTCTGTAGACGGTCACATCAGTGTAATGCTACTTTTTTTTTTTTTAAATCAAAAAACATGTTAATTACCTTTTTATTTCCTCCAGTTTTGTTATTGTGCATGAATAACTGATCTCTAAAAATTGACAAGTACAGAAAACACATTGTGTTTGTTACATTTGATGAGTCACGAGTTTGTTCACAACACCTGTAGCCTGACTTTAAAAAAAATAAAGCATAGCATCCTCTACTGACATGCCAACAACATGAATTTTAAGTCATTTTTAGAACAAGCCTACAAGCTCCTGAACTACTCTTCACGGCTGCCATAGACCTTTAAGTGGACTACTGAACTAACATGAATGGCTGCTGTTTCATTATAAATGTGAAGTTTCCACAGACTTGAAGACACTTACCTCTATGTTTAGACTGACAAGCAGACCAACTGGCTTCGTAGTCTTGCAGTAGCCGCCTAAAGTATTTCTCGTAATACTGCTTCAGTATTGGCTGTCGTTCTTGTCAGTATAACTACGCAGCAGCATATTTTGATGATCACCTAGTTTCAGTTAACAAAGGCCGTTTTTCTTTTAGTTTTGTTTTGGATTTCTGAATGTTTTAAAGATTTATTTTGTCTGAAAAGAAAATGAGTTTTCGAGTGCATTGAATTGTGTAAATACTTGATGTTGAAAGTTGGAATAAACCTCTGATGATGGTATAAATACATATTGGACCTGATTTAGGAAGCAGGCTTGGTTCATATGTTCTATACCAGTGATGGATTTGAGGTTTAAGGTTTAATCATTGTTTAGGAAACAAGCTGTTGGAATTCAAATCAAACCAGCAATTAAAAACCTGATATTAGGATGTAACTACTGCTTTCATGCTCACAATGTAGTGCCAGATACATTTCTGTAGCCTTACTGGTAACTGTACAGACTGGATATGAGCTGTGTTGAAAGTCAGTCTTAGTTTTGTTGACAGTTCTGCATTGAAATTGTTACATGTTTGTCAAGGCAAAGCACGTTTTGATCTGTATACCGTATGCTCATGGTCTCATGGAGCATGTCTTGCGTACAACACAAGCTGATTACAATAAAAAATCCAAGCTTGATCATTTTTTTGAAAGCTTTGTTTTCTTTCATTGAAGCTGGACTTTGTCAATCTTGTCACCACATTGGGAAGCCTTCACCCAAAATCTGGATGTGTGATATTTAGAGCTGCAACTAATTATTTTCATTATTGATTAATCTGCTGATTATTTCCTATATGTCTATAAAAACACCTGAAAACTATTAAAAATGGCTGTCACAGTTCTCTATAATATAAGCTGACATCTTCAAATTGCCCAGTTTGTTAGACCAACCATCAATTTACTATCACATAAGACTTAGAAAATCAGCAAATCATCACAAATGACTGTCAGGAACTGAGGAATGTTTTGACATTTTTTGCTTTAAAATGACAGAAACTATGAATCAATTTTTAAAATGGTTACCGATTATTTTTCTAATCAATCAGCTAATCGATTAATTGACTAATCTTTGCAGCTCTAGTGATATTTTCACAGTATATGCTGTAGCTTAACATTTGAATTTCTTCACTAAGGCAAAAAATCAGAAGTGTTAAAAGTCTCCCTCCACTCAAAACTGTGTTTTTCTTGTTCCTTGAGTTGGATGTTTGTGCAAAGTTTGACACTAGAAGTCTGTTTTCACATTCATCTGCTGAAAGTAGAAAGTTTCCAATGAGAATAAACTTTTCAATGAAGTAGGAGACATCATGTGTCCAGCAGCAAAACTTTTCAAATGAGGGCGAAAGTAGAAGTCATTTCAAGGATTTTAACGAGTTGCCAGAACTTGTTTTTGTGGAAAAAACATGTTCGACACAGATAATTATTCAAAATATCATCTTAAAACATGTCAGAAGAGGATCTTTAAATATCAGGTTTATTATGTTCTGCCACGTCATTACTTTTTCTTCATTGTTAGCTCGTACTCCACTGTGGTCAACAAAATTATGTCAAACATGCTTCTTGTCAGTCAGATAGTGTTTAAAGTTTGCATATTTAGCCTTCTAGGAGCCATGAGCTGAGCAACTGAAAAAAAAACCAAAACATCTCTGTGATATATAAAGTTATTTCCCCAAAACCTCATGTGAAGCCAAGGTCACACCTTACCCAACTCCAGCTGTCATGTCTGCATCCTGTCTGTACACCACCGGGTTAATGAACTGCGCAGATGAATAATTAATAGTCAAACTGATTAGTAGCTGTGTAATCTCATCAAGGCATGTGATGTGACAGTCTGTGTCATTAGGTTCAAAACTACCATTAGTCTCCCAGCGTAAGTGCAATCAGGCCATATGGAGAAGAGTAGGGGAGCGCATCTTTCATGAGACTTTCCCCTCAGAGGTTTGGCACTCCTACAGTGTCGATCATTTTCGGGGTCATTGAAACTTTGTGGAAAACAGGTCTGGTATGAGAATGCACTGTGAAAGTCTCCATTTGAGTGTGTGTGATAATAAACAAGGCGGCAGTGTATGGCAACAGAGTTGTTTCTTTGTCCACTGCAGACTGAGCCCCTGCTCTAATCTGGGTTATCTGGCTGTAATCAGCTTAGCCCACTGCTACTCTCGCTGCTGCGGCTGCTGCTGGGTGGGCACTTTCTGTAGCTTTTTAGTCTGGTTCTGTCTTCACTCACATTCACACAAACACCTGTTGAAGTGAGCTGAGCAGACTTGCAGCAGTGAGGCTCAGTTCACGAAACACAACAATCAGTTTTTTGTTGTGTTTTTTTCAGGGGAGTCCTCTCCAAACTGTGTCCATGGCTGGTCGTCTAGAGATGGGTTCAACTGAGGGGAAACCTGCTGCTGACACATACCCCAGAAAAATACTGGAGTATATGGAAGGCTTCCTTATCTCAAAGGTAACACATATTTGGTGCATACACACACACACACACTCACACCTGATTTAGCCTACCTGTTCTCAGTTGAAAGTTATTGGCAAAATAGGACTTTTTCACAAAAAAACTTGTCAGCCCTCATTAAATACATAAAACACATATTTCTACCATTTAGACCTGTGTTTTTAGTTTGACATGAAAATATGTCTTCTGGTAAAAAGGCCAAGAGTGTCATCTTAATGGTTACCTGGATCAATAAGGATCCAAACAGACAAGATGTTGATTGTTGGAGAAGCAAAAAGTTGGGACACAAAAGAGAAAATGAAGGAATCCTTTGTTATACATAAGTAATGCACCAGGAGGTGTAAAGTAATGGAAGAATGGGAAAAGGTTAATAGTGAGTAGAGCTGCAACGATTGATCGATTAGTAGATCGACAGAAAATTAACTATTTTGATAATCGAGTAATTGTTTTAGTCATTTTCTAAGCATAAATATCAGATGCAGCTAGCAGCTTCTCTAATGTGAGAATTTGAAGTTTTTCCGTATCATACACGATACTAAACTGAATATCTTTGGATTTTGGATTGTTCGAGTTAAGTCATTTTTTATTTATACAGCCCATTATCACAAATCACAGATTTGCCACAGGGAGTTTTAACGGGAGAAATAAATGAAAGAAACGTCAGGAAGAGCAACAGAGGAGAGAATCTCTCTCACGGATGGACAGACATGCAATAGATGTGCAGATGTGTGGGCAGAATAGACCAGATAACAGAATTACAGAAATACAGCACAGGATGAAAAACTATAGATGGATTGATCAGATAAAACAGGACATTTGACATGGCCTTGAGAAATAATGATCATTTTTCTCTATTTTCTGTCATTTTATAGACAAAACAACTAACTGACAAAAGAATCAGCGGCTTAATCTATAGTGAAAATAATCATTAGTTAATCCACAAATACTAGAACATATTTTACATACATTTGACCTCTCAAGTTTTTTAGCCATTTTGTGTAAAATCAGCAAACAGGTATTCAGTGTCTGACTGATTAAGCCGATCAAACCACAGATTGTCCTCTAAAAAACTATCCTACTATCTCCCATCTATCTTCCATATCGTCTTAAACTATAAATCTACAAGCCACATATTAAACACAAGTCTTTTTAGTCTTCATTGTGAATGAGAGTCGTCTACTATCACTCAACATAGTGTAATAATGCTGAAGCATGACACACCAAAACAAATGATCTACAAAGGTCACATGGATGAAAAACTGTCTTTCTCTGTTGAAATAAGTTATCAGAACGATCATTATTATCCAATCCTGATCAGTTTATATATATATATGTGTACTGCTTCATGTGAATATTGATAGTATTTATTGATCTGATATTCAGTGAGGGGGTCCTGCAGATAGAGCTCTATATTATATTCTATACTCCGCCTCCCCTCTCTGACCCAGACGGTGTTCACGTCCTGTGAGCTGGGTGTGTTCGATGTGTTGCTGGGTGCAGGGCGCCCCCTGTCCGCGGAGGAGATCTGTCAGGCGATCGGAGCCAGTCTGGATGGCACAGAGAGGCTGCTGGCTGCCTGCACCGGCCTTCAGCTGCTCAACACGCACCAGGACGACGGACGAGGTCAGTATACACACACATATACAAGTAGCATGAATGTAAAAACTCAAAAATAGTCTAAAAGAGTAGAAGCACTAACACTGAAAAGACAATTATTGTTAATTAATTAATCAACTAATTGCTTACAGTGCTTTTTACTGACAGATTTTAATTCAGTTCAGTTGTCACCTCCGGTTTGTACACCTCCCTCTGTCTCCATCTTGTCTGTTTTCCACTTTCCACATCTCCCACGTACGACACAAAAGGTCAAGCTCTGTCTTAACACCTTCAGAGACTCATTCACAGTCATCCCCCTCCTCTGTCTCTCCTCCTCCACTTCTCCCACTCCTCCATTTCAGTGTTTTACAGTAACACAGAGCAGGCCAGTATCTACCTGACTCGCTCCAGTCCTTTATCCCTCTACCACTCCATCCAGTACAGCTCCAGAACCATCTACCTTTGCTGGCATCACTTGACCGACGCTGTCAGGTCAGTACACATCCCTGCCCGCAGTTTGGACACAATTTCACACTAGAAGGAGTTTCTACTACATTCCTGTCGAGAGTCACCATCCTGGCAAGCAGAAACATTTTTGAAAATATGAAACCAGTTAAGATTCGATTATGATTCCATGAGGTTTTCTGAACACTTTGAATGTTTCTGATGTGCTTCAACACTTTAAACACATGCACATAGTGATATTTGGGGTTGGAATTTCATTTATTTTCGATTAGTGACCTCAGATGTCAAGGAGTCTGAGAAACTGGAGTTCTCATGAGATATTTACTTGAATTTAGCTACAGTATTTTCAACTAGGAAGGTATTTTTTTCAAAATTCCTACATTGATAGCATCTCTTGTAAAACTTTTACAGGCCACACTGGTGTGATTTTATCGTTTAAATTATCTCTGCTTGCTCTTGTAAGAATTTAAGTGTATTTTGTAAAAGAACATTTAGGAACTAGAAATAGTCCAAACCAGAACAGCAAGTAAAAATAAATGATTAAACAAATGGTTGCCATAACTGCTTAGAAAATAGGTCAAGGTTAAACATGTATGATATTATCCAGTTAAATGTAAAAGCTCAGAGTGAAATCATGTACAAGTGAGCAGTGATTGATTGTCAGATTGCAGTTTTGATCCGTAGCCTAAGAATCTGGATTTCCTGTCCTCCTTTTTCTGTTTGAACAACGTCTCAAGATGGATTCTAGTCTCATTGTTATGTCTGAGGGACGACAGCCAGCAGCTCTCAGACAGCGTGACTGGATTCGCTGTCGCTGTCGAGTGAACTCCATCTGTTAGAAACTCTGAAAAAAAAGACACATCAGTAAAGATGATACCTAAAGGATAAAAGCATCTCGATGGAAGTTGCTGAATGAAAACACATTTTCTAATTTTTTTTCTTTTAGCGTTGTGAAATAGGAGCATGTGGTGTAAAACAGACAGGACGTGATTGTGAATTCATGTAAACACACTTCTCTCCCTGACCTTATTGATTTAATCTACTTCATCGTACTTCGTGAGGTGAAGCCGAAGCAGATTTTAAATACTGTATTGAGACAATCGATACCTGGATCCCACATTTCTCTCAGCAAACGCGACAAGAGAAATCAAACAAGTCACATACGCGATATGCATAACGCTATCAGCTATCATATGTGAATATTTCTGTCTTTGTCCTAGAGAGGGAAGAAATCAGTATGAAAAGGCTTTTGGAGTCAGCTCTAAAGACCTGTTTCAGGCTCTCTACAGGTAAGAATCTGTCTTTGATGAAAACACACACACACACACACACACACACACACACAGATGAAACACACACTTTTGCTCATTTACAGTCCATCCTCGTCTCTCCATCTTAAGTCTATATGTCACTCTCCTCTCTCTTCCCCCAAAAAAACTGACTGGTGGGATTCATTAGGAGGCAGGGGATGTGTGAGGGAGCGAGAGAGAGGGAAAGAGAGAGAAAATACATCTCTCAGCCATTGTCCTTGAGGTCTAGTGTGTTTATAGTATCTAATGCCCACAGTTTTAATGCTTCACTGATCTGCTGGTCAGCAGTTTTCAGCGGTCACACGCTCAAATTTTCACACTTTGTCCGCTAATAGATTTTGATTGGCCTGCCTGAGAACCTGAACTGCAGAACGCTGCCGGTCCCGAAGGAACGGGGACCGTCAAAACTGAGAAATATCTCGCTAAAACGTCCCCTCGTCTTGTCCTCATCATGGCACAATTTACAAAACATCGTACTTTGAGGAAAGAGGATCTCAGGTGCACCAAATGGAGGTTGTTAAAATGCACATTTGCCTGATCACCCACACCATCTCAGTAAAAGTAGAAAGTTGAAAATGTGGAATGTGGTATGTTACTTTGCATGTGAACTAATGCACATGTAATTTGCTATCTTTGGATTTTTACATTTCATGCAGTTGTTGTTTTTGTTCACTGCTGGTTATTGGGGCTTGTTCATTAATTGCATTATTTCTGTATTTGCTGTTTTTTTTATTGTTCTCACATCCTTTCGCAAAGCACTTGATCTCAGAGAAAGTGAGTAATTGGAGATAGATGCATGCAAAATGAGAATATTAAGAATATGATCCATGCACACATAATGTAATACAGCCTTGTACGGATGAATTTGCAATTCAGCTTTAATTGACTGAAAATGCATGAAAAATGTCAACACCTGTTCACAATTGATATAATGTGGAGTAGCAGTTGTTTGTCCCTGCTGATTTCCCCTGTGAATACTGTGGGTAAATTAGCAGGGGAAACAACCACTGGAGTCATTCAGTGCATTCTTGGAGCTCTGTAGCAGGATGATTCGAAGCTGGCTGGATGACTCAGACTCCTGTTTACTCATCGCCATTTAACCAGCCATGTACTGCACCTGAATAATTTACAGCCAAGTCCCATCTACAGCTTGAATTCTTACACTCGGAAAAGCAGGAAAGATTCGGAGGAGAAAAAAAAAAAACTGGCGAGAGAGCACGGATTTAGAGATGTTTGAGATTCCGAGCACATACAAGATGTTGCATAGTTTTAAATTCTAAAGATGAGTGCTTGCCTTTTATTTCTACTTTTAAATTATTTTGCTCATGTTGGGTAAATGTGTTGTCTCAATACGTCAGACGGTTTCAACCTACACAGCTGAATTCACCTCACTTCATTTCAAAGGCATGATTCTTTATCTCAAACATGTAGAAGTGATGGCATAGTCAGGTATGTGAATTGATTGCCTCAATTAGGAGGTCATCATAAAATATCATATCATCAAGCAGCATGAAATTAATTGAAAGTGCATTTAATTAAAAGTAGAGGATGAAATATAGAACTATAGGCTATTAACTGCTTAATGACATGATATTAAATGTAATGCTCTTATCTGAGGTTTGATTACATCTTAGGAGGAGAAGTACATTTGAATGGTCACTTGCTTATTAGCTATGACTGGGTTCTTTAGGTTTAATACATGTTTGAACAAGTAAAAACACCATCAGGAGCCTTGATCAGCTCTTATTCCGATTATAAAAGCTGTGTGATTATAATATTGTAAAGAATACATCATGTGTTAATCTCAATAACGTTTTATTGTAGTGGTTAGTGTATCTGTGATACAAGACGGGCAACTTTGGGAAGCTACTGCCTATTTCAAATATTGAAACTTATAGCTACGATATTAATAATTTGAAAATATCCCTCCATGGTTGTATTGTAGATTAATCTGATGATTATTTTTTCGATTAATCGTTTTGTCTTTAAAACGTTAGAAAATAGTGAAAAATGTCCAAGGTGATGTCTTCAAATGTCTTGTTGTGTTTGATCGCCTTTCCAAAATCCAAAGATAATAAGTTTACTATCATTTATGACACAGAAAAGCTTCAAATCTTAACATTGGAGAAGCTGAAACCTGCAAATGTTCAGCATTTGTCCTTAAAAAATTACTAAAACCGTTAATCGATTATCAAAATAGTTACTGGTTAATTTTGTCGATCAATTTTGTGGTGATCGACTAACCGATTAATAGACTAATCATTGCAGCTTAATTTCTAATTAAGTTCCTGAAAGTGTCTCACCACCAGTACCCACAACTTGAATTTCCTGCTCACTTTGCTTCCTTATTTCATTGTGGGACAAAAAAACATACAAAATTTATTATGAATACTGATGGCTTTGTGTATTGTTAGCATTGTCACTTCTCCAGTGTGACTGCACAACATACATACTTGTGGGAATTATAGTTTAGTGTCTAACTGTCTGCTGTCATTGTTAGAGTGTTTTTGACTTCTGCAATATTTTGCCAGAAAATCAACAAATATAACATAATATTGCTAAATGATATAATAATCTCCATGTTGGTAGAAGAGTGGAGCAGAAGTGGATCATTATTTTCTTCCATTACTGCTGATAAGATGGAGCAAAGCACACAACAGTGTTCAAGCAGCCATGAATCATAACTCAGTGTGTACAGATATGACAGAGACCTGCGGGGATGTTGAGGAGTATAAGAGCAGACTGATCATAGACCTGGAGGACGTTACAGTCATATATAAGGACAGGGGTAACCAGGTTAAGCATCTTACTTTCAGTATGACTGTACGTGCATGTAAATCTACTCAATCATGGACAAAAAAGGGCTGCACGTGTTGTCATTGGGGAGGGCATTAGATATCCTATGTCTAAAATGATCTCAAATTAAAGCTGACAGTCTGCTGTTTGGCCTCACAGTCATTTCATCTTTTCACATCAGATGTAATCAGAGTCAGAAGCCACAAAACACCAAACAATGAGTCACTTTCAGAGTTCCTCTTGAGGTCACTGTGTCGTCTGAAGTTGGGTCACATATCAGATGGTTGATAACTTTGCCGCAGTGAAGTTTGGATAAATAAAACTCTAATGTTACAGAGCGGAGGATGCTCAGAGTCAGTGCGGCAGGGCAGAGTGCTGGTTGATGAGGTGGAGATTCCTCAGAGCAGCAGCAGTCACCACAGGCTCTTATCTTCTGTTGCACCCTGTTTCTCACACACACGCACACTGCATCGCCATGGGGAGAGACTTTGTGTGTGTGTGTGTGTGTGTGTGTGTTTCTGTTTATTGTAGACTTTAAGCAAGTAGACCCTTTGGTGAAAGCAGAAAATGATAAAGAAACTTTTGCCTCAATAGAGCGAGACATAAATGAAAGAAAGTCAATGTGAGGAATAGAGAAAAAAGTCATTACCGGGGACAAAAACAGAAATGGGACAATTAAACATTGGAGCTCAATACAATAATGCGTTTACAATATGACTAATATAACTGACACATTATGGATTGTGAGGTCTTATTCAGAAGGTGCGCATTTGTTTAGATATATACAGATGTGTTTGTATAAATGAAGTGTGTATGTGCACACAGGGATGTCATGCAGTCAATTTTTTATCAGTAATAAACTGCTTTGGCATCTATGTTGATGATCAAACCACCCCCATATCAGTAACTAACTAAAACTATGGTTAAATTATATGTATTAACAGTATATGGCATTTAAAGGACCAGTGTGTAAGATTTAGGGGGCTCTATTGGCTGAAATGGAATATAATATTCATAAGTATGTTTTAATTGGTGTATAATCACCTGAAAATAAGAATTGTTGTCTTTTTATTACCTTAGAATGAGCCTTTATATCTACAAAGGGAGTGGGTCCTCTTCGACGGAGCCTGCCATGTTGCACTGCCATGTTTCTACAGTAGCCCAGAATGGACAAACCAAACACTGGCTCTAGAGAGGGCCTTTTATGTTTGTCGTGAGTTTCGCAGCCACCAGAGGTTCTCCTACATGCTTGGAAGGGAGGATGCCAGTAAATCCCGCACACTGGTCCTTTAAAGGAAACTTCTGGTTTATTTGAATCTGACGTATTTCCCATAAATGTGGCAGTTGTGACTCTCATAGAAATATATACGTACACGCTGCATTGGCTGCTGGATCGTCAATGTGGCTGCCATATTGGACCAGGCGTATGCGTCCAGCTAACTGGAGCTCCCTGCAGCTCCGTTATTGATTCAGATACACATACTGACGGTTCTTGGGGCAACCTCCGTCAGCCTCCTACTGCTTTAGAAATAAACATGATTTTTATGTAAATCGCAAAGTTTATTTGTGAGTCTGAACATAAGTAAACACAAATTAGCCGCCTGTAGCAGCATTATGGCTAAATGCATAGGGAACTACATCCAGGGCAGTTTGCATGTTGGTTTGTTTATGTCTGAGCCTGTGGGTAGCTCAGCATCTGTTCATGCTCGAGAAGTAGTAACCTAGAAGATAAAATGAACTTGTTCATGTCTGTGAGTTTCCAAAGTGCAAGGATAAAATGACAAGATCCACACTGAGCAGTTTTCATGGACTACCACTGGATGATAGAGACTTACATACTTGAAATCACATTTTTCTTACCGTGTGGAGCTGAACGTTTGATCCAGCCAGCCTAGGGTGGTGACTGACAGATGGCTCCAGTGATAGAACTTTTGCTCCATTGACTTGAGGTGCAGTTTAGTTAGAGAGACTAGAGGGGGGCAAACAACATAAAGTTGTAGTTGTTTTTAAAACCCAAAACGTTTGGGGCTTTTGGGAAATCATTCGAGCTGTAACCGAAGAGGCTATGCCCCTGTGACGAATTTTTCCTAGTGCATCTAAGATAGTGTATCCTACAAAATCACTGAGTGCCAGGATTTATACTGCTTAGTATAAATCAGTGTCAGGGTTAGGGTCCTGGAAATAAATTATTTACCTCTAGGACTAGAACAGAACTGGGAAAGCTTGAAAAAATGAACACAGTGCCATACATACCATTTTGACACCTGCATGAACTGAAAAAATACTCAACATCATAGCATCATATGAACTTCATGAACTTATGAACTCATTATATGAACAGAAGCTTCACAATTTTAAAAGACCTCCTTGATTGGTGAAGGGGTGTGCCATCTTTCATCACCAAACTGCTCAAGTGTTCCCTCAGTCCAATTCACAGAACTCAGAGGAGCTTTGAACCCTTTGGCACCGGGATTGCAGCTGTTCATTATGTCAAAGACGCTGTAAATCATCTGAAAGCAAATATTTGCATTAACTGAAAGCATCTGAATCATCACCATGTTTCCATGAATTATTAGCCTAATTTCTAAAATATAAAGGATTCACTATTTGCAGCATGGCCAGTAAACTTTGATAAGAAGCAATGTTTGCATGTAGTATTACTGCAATCAATTCAGCTGTTTGACTGTTTAAACTGTGAATAGCAAAGGTCTCTCAATGTGCGCAGAGGTATTGTCACAGAGCGTCCCAGTGTCTATGCAGCCAGGGACACCTTCATCCTCCTTCATCAAAATACACATGCTTGTCTGTTACCTTGTTGGCAGCATGCAGTCCATCTTTTGCCCGGACATCATTCAGATGAACAATGTAATGTATGTCCATTTGATCCAGCCAGTGGTGCTGGTTATTGGACTGTAAGCCTGCAACATTTTCCATGCCAGCTTAAACATGTGGCAAGCATCTATCATCACAAACATCCTCTCAGCAGTCACTGGATGGGCAAAAAAGGTTTTTAAGGGCTTAAGAGGGTTTGTCTTTAACTGGCACCCAGGTTGATTGCACATGCTAACATTGGAGGCATGCCCAACTATTGTAACACACACCACTCTTATGCCATGCACATGCAGTTCTCCCAACACATACGCAATTAGGACTTTCTGTGTATTTGGAGACCTGGTCAGTTAGTCAGCAATTGGAGCCATCCAATAGCCTTGTAGGCCAAACACCACAAAAACAAGAGCCTCAGTGGCAACATCTGTTTCATTCATTCCATCTGTCATATCCACAAATCCAGACATTTTCTGGGTCTGAAGATTGTACTGGACATGTTTTTTGATAGCCACAGCATCCAACATGAGAGTCACACATCCATATTTAGCCTGGCCTTCCTCTTGTCTTCTTTTCAACATGTCCATCATCATCATGTTGAGGCCTGGCTTTGCATCCACAGAACTCATCCACCTTTGTAAAAATAAAGAAGTAGTTATTTAACATATTTGACCCAGTATTTATTTTTAAATTTTTGTATACCCATGGCCCTGTTTTGACAGGAAGTATATCAGAAGATCTGAAATTCAGTTAGCAGACTAATTGGTAAGAAACTGAAATAATAACTAGGAGGTCTAACGAAGATGGGAAAGTGTAAACATAAGAAATCAATATAGTTCAAAGTTTTTTCATTTTACCTCAGTAGAAATCAAGCCTCTCTTCCAGCTCTTCATTTATGAAGAAGATCATGCACTGTTTTCTTTGACCTCTGTTCTTGGTCCTTCGCGTTCCTTATCTCTTGTTCCAGACTCTCCACCCTAGCCAAGGCTTCACTGAGTCTGGCCTTTAGACCAGTGGGAGATACAGGCAATGAATAGGAGTGGTCCTAGAAGAAAGAAGGATGAAAATGTTTTGTGTAATGTTTATATCACATCACTCACAGTCACAGCTGTCTGGTGCATAGCTAGTACAATGTACCATCAGCTGGCCTGCATTCTTAATATCATCACCCCTCAATCCCACTGCCAGCGCCATAGGTTTTAGTGTGTGTGTGTATGTGTGTGTGTGTCAGAGATGCATATTTAACACCAGCATGTTTCAATGTGTGTGTGTGTGTATACCTGTGTCTGAAAAGAGTGACAGAGAGCGAGAGAGAGAGGTTTGAAAATGACCAGGGCCATGAGGCTCACAGCTGTTTGGGGCATAGCTAGTACAAATACTCTACTACATTAAGCAGAGGTTCAGTCTCTTGGGAGTGCAGAGAACAGTCCACTGACAGGCTCTCTTCAGCCTTCCTTGAGGCTTGTGTTGTCCTGGTTGCCACTGACTAAAGTGGAAGAAAAAAATACTTAAAACAACTTGAACAGGTTTAAGCATCTCACAGTGTAATACACAATACATCATTGATTCCTAAACATTCAGAAACTCGAAGAAAAAACATTTTCAGTAATGTGTGACATTGACTCCTTATAGCCCAGTGATACTTACTCTTTGGAGATCATTGGAAGACATGGTTTAGCTCCATCTCTAATCCTGAAAGTCTGACCTGTCCTGTCAAAGTCCTCCGGCTTTAAGTGCTCAATCCAGAGCACTGGAGGAAAAACCTTCCCTCCTTACAGCTACTTCCCACTGCCTCCTCAACTCTTGAGAAACCTTCAAAGTGTGAGAAAAGTTAGCTGGCCAGTTGACTACAGTCAGATTCATAATATGTTAGTCACTCAGCCAAAACGAGTAGCTTGTCATAAAAATCAGTTTGGTGAAAAATACCAATATAGATGAAAATCTCGATTATGGGCAATTTAGTTTGTATGATTTCTTATTAAGTCTCAGCTTTCATAGCTAACTAGTGTTATTGTAATGTTAGATATTAATACTCTGATGCTGGTGGCCAACAAATTAGCTCTCAACATAATGTTTTATGGCCAAAGACAACCAAAAACAATTGTTCAGTCTTACCTGTGAAAGGTAATGTCTGAGATCTGGTTTAGATTATGCAACGGTTTGTACAGCCCCAAGATGCACACCAGTCAGGCATCTTTTTTCAGCCCAGTCTTCTGAGAGTTATGGCATGTTGCCTGGTCAGATATAACGTTGACGTTGATGTTGATGTACGATCCAGTGGCCAATGTGGCGTCTATGTATATATGTCTGTGACAGTCACAATTGCCACATTCATGGGAAATGCATAAGGTTCAAATAAACTGTAATTTTCCTTTAAAAGCAAAAATGTTTTTACTTGCATGTTTCTACTTACACTATTTAGCTCTTTAACTGTGTGTAACAGACAGAGTTAAATACAAATAAATGCATACAGAAAAGCGACTTTTATGTGCTATATTATTAAGGCTAAAACACGTATGAAAAGAGAAGTTAACAATCTCTAAATGCATCCAATCTCAAATATCTCCCCTCAAGTTGAATGGGCACAACGCCTCTGAAAGTGCACATACCATGTGTTTTAATATGTATGATTAAATGTAACTCTGTGTGTGTGTGTGTGTATAATAATCATGTGTATATATGGTGTGTATGTAGGCCTGTAGTATTTCTGAAAATGTTCTTATTGTGATTTTGAGATGGACTTGGAAGATTAGCCTTGAGGTAAAAGAGACACAAGTAAACAAATAAATAAACAGAATGACTCACTGTTTTGTGTGCGTGCATGTGTGTGTTTGTGTGTGTGTGTGTGTGTGTGTGTGTGTACAGGTCTGATGAGGAAATGGTGAAGTTTATGCAGTTAATGAACTCCATTTGGAACATCTGCGGCAGAGACGTGGTCACGGCGTTTGACCTTTCGCCTTTCAAAGTCATCTGTGACCTCGGAGGTGAGTTTGTGTGCGCGCGTGTGTTTATCGAGTCACCGTCCCTAATTTTCATAAGGTTGTGGGTTCACAGTCATTAACATTTAAAAAGGTTGGTGTCATGTGTTAACTGAGCGACAGCTGGCTGAGCTGCACACACATACTGATACAGTACAGTGCGTTTGCACAAGAATTCACAACAGTCAATGGTGACCTTTACCTCACCCCCCCCCACCCCCTCACCCTGCTCCACCACCAAGCCTCTCTGACTTAATGGCTCTTAGTAAATTAGTCAACATTCCCAACACATGCGACCCAAAGTCACCTCCACCTAGAGTTTCCCTCGTTATCCTGTCACAGATCTTAAATATTCAAAGCTTTATTTCACTTTTACCAATTACTAACATTATCTTATCATGTATCTTATTGTGCCTATGAGAAAAAAATAATGTTTTTACAGGAAACAAATACACATCTGAGCCATTGATGCTATTGTGAACAAATACAACAGCTTACATAGGGTCGATACTATTATTAAATATTAAACATTAGTAAATTAGTGTTGTTGACCGCTGATATCATCATTTGAAAAAAAAAAAAAGGTGTCCCATTATGATCTTAATGCATCATCAGGGGCTCGTCCAGCCTTACAAGGAGATAATTAGTGGGAAAAACACTTGAGCGCTGAAAACACAAAATAAGTGTACACAGTGAGTCAAAAGTGACACAGCAGAGGTTTAACTCTGACTCAAAGCAAAGTATCCAGCCATTTCTGTCAAAACAGCACTTTAAAAAACTCCATTTAACCCTTTCAGTTAACCGATGATTGCTGTAATAGTTAATTTTGTGGAGGTATATGAAGAATTGTATCTGCCTCTTTTGTTCTGGCATCTGGCAACAATTTGAAAACATTTCCAAATACAGAATATCAGAAATTACATGGCCTGAAGTATGTATTCCTACTTGGTTTGCTGTGATTTTTGCATATCTTGATCCCTTGTCACCACCCTGTCAGTTCAACAGTAGAGGACTGGATGAACTGAACAGCTTGTGTCGTCTTTTTTTTTTTTTGCATACATAAAAGTAAAAAGTAAGCTTCCTTATCTATCTACTCTGCTTTGTAAGGTCAGATGTATAAAGATGACTTTACAAAATGATTTATAAAATGCCTTTTGAACAGCAGATCCCTTGCAAAATGCTTCACAGAGAGCAAAGGTCGCAATGATAAAAATGTAAGGAGAAAAAAAAAGAGACTGAACAAACACAACATGAACTCCACAGTGTGAGGCCAGAGCTCTCAAAGAAATGCAGAACAACAAGCCAAGATCAAAAAGAAAAAATGAAAAAAGTATCTTCTGATGTCATAAGTTCTTTTCATCTCCTGCTGAAAACTTCATGGTATGAATAACATATTCAGAAAGCTTTTATCAGAGAGATAACGCCAGTTGTTGTTGTTTTTTTTCTTAAATGGTGTCATCTTGTGTTGAATGCTGTTTAGAATAACTCAGAAGTGTACATAAGGTGTCTGCACTTATGTATTCCTCAGTTGGTCAGAAATAGCAGATGATAACAATAGCAGAAAATCAAAAAAAAGAGAGAATAATGTAGTCTCTAAAGAATAAATGTTTAGTCTGCGGCTCTGTCCACACACAAGACTATGCTCAGTGTAAAATAAGCCAACGTATTATCCATTGAAATCCAATATTTTTGTGTTAAATCAGGCTGAAATCAGATACTCTCTCCTAGACTGAATTTTAACATTGAAATAGCTAAAAACCTAATGATTCAGAGCACCATGACAATAAAGAGTGCCTCAACATTTATCGAGAAAAATAAAGACAATAAAAAAAAAAAGAAAATGTTTTGTGAGTCTCCATTTCCATTTTTCAAACCTACAACATCCAGTTTGGGCTCAGCGAAGCAAAGAAACAGCAAGCGGTTCACTGTACCGACACCAGCTGTGACACCTCAGTTGACCACACAGGGGAGCTGTGAAGCCACTAAAGGCACACACTCACTTCTACACATGTGGAGACACATACACACATCCAGGACAGCTTTCCTCTCCTCTGTTACCTTCTCAGCATGAGGTTGTGTGTTCATGTTTATTTATGAGGGTGCATCTCCAAAATGTGTCTCTCACACAGCATCTGTTGTGTCTGTGCACACCTGCTGCTCAGGTCCTATGTCTATCTGTCTAACTTTTTGCCAACTAGCTGACTTTAATCCAAATCAGGTATCAGTCAGTTTTTGTCCACATTTATAGTCTATATAATTTATAAGTTGAAGGTGGTTTGTTCTTTACTGGCAGTCTGTGTGGAGCCCTTCAGTTAGATTTATTTTAATGTGACATTTAAGACATGTTTCAATGTTAGGTTGTGTTTCAAAATAAATAATCATCTTAAAGGTTACTGCAACTCAATGAAAATTCATGGTTTTGAAGCATAATGGGTTTTTTTTATTATTATTTTGACAGTCATCCAGTTCATGTTGCAACATTTAACAAATGCAGTTACAGTTTAATACAAAGTACATTTTTTCCCTCTGACATGTTGTTGAATAAAAGACTTGGATGGGTTGTTGAATACTGGGCACAGGCCCAGGGGACCCCTGACCCCTTGGGCCCCTGGGCCTGCGTCTCTGATTGAAGTGACCGTTGAGATTCAGCATTCCTTGTTGGAAAGTCACAGAGCTCAGTTAAAACTAGGGACATCCTGATCTTATTTTTGGTCCTGATCCTGATCAGTCTTTTAATTTTGAGTATCTGCCAACTGAATCCAATCCAACAACATTTGTTTTTGTTGATTTTGTCCTTCATATTATAGCTGCACAGCATACTGAGACATCAGTTTTTGGTAATTTTATTTCCTTTGAAGTGTTAAGTTTCTTAATCACTGGCTCTGCCCCCTTACTCTGCATCTTTATTCATAGGCCTCCTGAATCTGTTTTATATCTGAGTTTTCTGAACTTTTATCTATTGTTATGCCTAAATACGACAGGGTGCTTATTCTTGGTGATTTTAATATTAGATTTGGTTCTCTCCTCTGATCTCTCTTGAGTGTCTCAACTTGGTGGATATGCTGGTAACTGACCATAAAGCTGTTTTTAAAGTTCCACTGTAGCTTTTGTATTCCTTGTCTTCACCCTACAAGACATTCTTGCATTCTTAACACTGGTTCTGCAGCGATATTCAGTAATGCTTTTAATTCATCTCCCTTTAATTCTACATTATTTCCTCTCAATCCAGATGGTCTGTTAAATTTATTTAACGATCAGTGCCTATCCATCCTCGACCTAATTGCACTGTTTAAAACTAGGAAAAACAAAAATCAAATAACATCCCCTGGCTGAATGATCACACTAGAGCACTACAAAGACTGTAGAAAATCTGAACGTCATTGGAAGGTAAACAAGTCAGAAATAGAACATAACACCCTTAAAAACCATATGTTAACTTATCAGAAAGCAGTCAAGGATGCAAGAAAAGCCTATTTCTCTGAGTTAATATCCAGAAATCACCATAATCCTAAAGTTCTGTTTAGAGTAATTGATTCAGTTATTAATGGTCCCTCCACTTATCCTTCTGTACCTTACTGTGAGTTAATTTCTCACTCATTTTGTTAATAAGGTCGAGAGTATCACGTCCCAAATCCAGCCTGACCCTTGCATTATCTCTATTTCGCATATTAGTTCTGCCTCTTTCTCCCACTTTCAACCCATCACAATCTCAATGTTAGAGGATACAGTCTCCAATATGAACTCCTCCTGCATCTCAGACATCATCCCCACTAAACTGCACAAGGAGGTTTTCCACTGTTGGCCCTGTTATTTTGCAAATTTTTAACTATTCTCTGGCTTCTGGTACTTTCCCAAACAGTTTAAGCATGATATTATTCACCCACTACTAAAGAAACCTAATTTGGACCCCTTTCCATCTCTAAATTGTCTTTTTTTATCTAAGGTTCTGAAGAAAGTAATTTCATCCCAACTGATATCTTTTACGAATAATAAAAGTGTTTTTAACTGTTTTCAGTCTGGTTTTTAGAGCACTTCATAGTACCAAGACAGCTCTTGCTAAGGTTACTAATGACCTACTGCTGACTGAAGACAGAGGTGACTGCTAAATTTTAGTTCTTTTAGATTTAAGTGCTGCATTTGATACAGTCGATCACGGTATCCCCTTATATTGCTTAGAAACCTGGGTAAGCCTCAAGAGCACAACTCTCAGCTTATCATGGTCATACCTCTCCAACAGAGCATTTTCTGTTGCTCTGAGTAACTCTACTTCCTTGATGGCTCAGTTAAGTTGTGATGTCCCTCAGGGTTCTGTTCTCGGCCCCCTTCTGTTC
Organism: Thunnus thynnus; assembly: GCF_963924715.1. NCBI lineage: Eukaryota > Metazoa > Chordata > Actinopteri > Scombriformes > Scombridae > Thunnus > Thunnus thynnus. The sequence continues at coordinate 14,576,525 of NC_089527.1, forward strand.
TCTATACACATGCTGCCTCTTGGCCATGTAAATCAGAAGCATGATGTGCTTTACCATTTTTATGCTGACAACACTCAGTTGTATCTGCCATTACAACCCACAGAGCAGCCTAGGAAATCTTAGAACTTGCCTCTCTGATATTAAATCCTGGATGTTCTTCACTTCCTTAAATTTAATGATAAGTCTGAGGTCATTCTATTCGGTCCCCCAAAAATCAGCTCTTTTGCTACTAATCTGGGTGATCTGTCAAATATTATTAAACAGATTGCTAGGAATCTAGGGGTAATTGATGCTAATCTCTGTTCTGACGATCAGGTCAAAAATGTTGTAAAGTCATATTTCTTCCAGCTCAAGATATTCTCTAAAATAAGGCCATTTTTATCAGTTGCTGATTTACAAAAAGTTTTACATGTATCATCTATTCTCGGCTTGATTATTGCAACGCACTTTACTCGGGTGTCAACCAGGGCTCCCTCCACCATCTCCAATTGATACAAAATACTGTTGCTTGACTGGAACAAAGAGGCATGACCACATTACCCCCATGCTCGCCTCCCTACATTGGCTCCCTGTTAACTTTTGCATTGATTTTAAAATCTTATTGCTCACTTTTAAAGCCTTAAATGGCCTTCTACCTCAATACATATTTGACTTATTAACCTGGTATGTGCCCTCTCGGCCATTAAGATCCACGGATAGAGCCCTGCTGGTTTCTCCCAGGTCATGGTTGGTGACTAAGGGTGATTAAGCATTTGCTGTTAGAACTCTCACACTATGGGACTGTCTGCCTGCTGAAATTAGACACACTAATTCGCCTGCGTCTTTTAGATCTCTTCTTAAAACTTTTGTAAAAGCTTTTGGAAATGTCTGATATATGTTTTCATTTATCTGAACTTATTCATTTTATTGTCTCTACTTTCTTTTTATCTGCCTGGTCTTATATTCTTTTTGTAAAGCACAGAAAAGTTCTATATAAAAAAGTTTTTTATTATTATTATCGTTTTTATTATAACAGTGACATTTCATTAAAATACAGCAACTTTGGTAAAGCTATTTAAATCAGGAGAATAGTTCTACTTTGAGAAAACTGAACCTGCATCTCAGGCTTTCTGTGATGGTTTTCTGTAATATTCTGTATAGTGTGCAGTAGTATTTGTCATAATATCTGTGTAGAGGAGAGTCAGTGCGGATCTGTTGTGGCAGGAGGCTTTGGACAGAGGTCAGACTACCCTTAAATATTGAAGTACAACTGCAATTTTTAAACCAACAGCAGCACCTCAGAATATCACCTCACCTGCAAAATGTGGCTGAAAGAGACACAAAACAAGTATAAACAGCGTCATGGTTATAGTCCTGCAGTATGTAGAAGGGGTGGGGGGCATTTTACGTCTGTGCCCATGGGCCTATTATCTCATAATCTGTCCATAAGTAAAAGTATTAAGTCTCCCAGAATGGAAACATTTCCATTCGAGCTACAGTACATGAGTAGCCCTTAAGAAAAAAATTCCTCAACGCTCACCTGACTCAAGTGCCACAAGGATTACAGGTGCATGAAGTAAAATATAAATGACTAGCAGATTACTTTCTTTTTCTCAAGCAGTTGCAGTAACTACTTGAATAAATGTAATTAATTACCCTCCACCACTAATCAAACATCAAACAACATGTCTCTTGTTACCAACACATGTTTTTTCAATTGCCATTTTTGTATTGCTCCTGATGTGGAGCATAATGTCATCCACTGATTATAATTGAAAATGCAACACCAAACTTAGCATGGCTGGGTTTTGTTTTCTGCTATTAAAGGGGTTTAATGTTGCACTTACTAAAGCTGGGGGATTTGCAAGAGAGGGATTTAAAAAAAAGGTCCAAACCAAACAGCAGAGGCCAAAATATCCTGACTTTTGTTCCTGACTTTTGTTTTGTTCAGTCAAGCTTCAAAAATGCTGGATCCTACACTTCCCATAATGCAGCTCAACAAGGTGTTCATTCATTAGAACCTCCCATGTCTGGAACTGCCATGTCTTTCTAACTGCTTCTCCCAGCTTGTAACACAGGTTTCTATTCTAAAAGGGACATGTTATGCTTTTTCTGGTTTTCTGCTATTTATGTACTGTTACAATGTCAGAGTCAGAGTCAGAAGCCCAGACTTCAACCTGCTCTGAACTCTTTGCAACTTTTTTTTCTACCTTGCCAACGAGCTGACGTCAGCTTGTCGCGCATGCCCATGAACTGCCATCTTTTCTGTAGCTTTTGTTGCTAAGGTTTTTCCATGTGTTATTTGCGTTGTCCACTCTTATATTTCAGATTGGATTTTGGCTCAAGCATATACGGATGTATTTTAGAAGTTGACAAATTCGAGTAAAGAATGAGAAAAAGTAGTGAAATTCTGCTACTGTAGTTTGTTTCATGGTTTGTTGATGGAGCCTCCCCAGCTGCCAGAAGTCTGCCGCAAAGCAACTCCCAGAAGCTAACCAATCAGAACAGAGATTAAAGAGAGAGGAGCTAAAACAGCCTGTTTCAGACAGAGTCTGAACTGAGGTGCTGCATGAAGGGTCAGTATAAGATAAATATATTTCTTGAACTGTAAATCATGCAAAGATATTCCAGTTGAGCCCCAGAATAACAATATAGACCTAGAGGTGTGCATGGTATATCCCCTTAAAAAAAAAAGTAGTCTCAACCAACCCCAAGCAGATATAACCTCAATGACATCATCAGAGGTTATTTCCTCAGACTTTAAAAATCTCCCTCCAGAGCCACAGAGGAAATCATACAACTGTTTTCTCAAGCTGAATAGCAATCTCCATGTGAGTAAACTGATCTTGATATGTAAAATCCCACATCAATTCCCCTCCAGTGGTTCCTTTACACAGCTGAGCAGGTTGGATGCAGATATAGTCAACAGGATTCAGTTGCTGACTCAATACATTTACTGTGTAGTGAGCTCAAGCCAAAACTTACTTATATGTAAGTATAACTTCTGACTTTTATTAAACATTCAAAAACACCTGCATTTTGAAGCAGTGGTGGAACATTTGGTAGTACCAGATCACATACATGCACAAAAATGCATATCAGAGAAACATGTAATGTAAATAGACACAAAAAGAGAAAGAAAAACAACAATGGTGCAACAAAAATAACATACTGCAACAATCACAAACTTCCCCTCTCAAAGGATTTCATTAACAAACTGAGGCAGCCAGGCTAGCTGGGGGTCTTGTATACCGTGTTGTGTTTGGTTTTGCCTCTCCTTGCTGCTCTTTGATTTTCATCCTCTGCTGACCCCTGTTTGATGTGGGAGCCAAAGGGTATCTCTCTCTCTCTGTGTGAAAAATAAAGACTGATACAGTAGCAGCAGTTCATGTTGGGAGGAAGGGACTACAGGGCTTGACAATTTGCCCCACAACAGCCCACGTCTGGCTGGCGTTGCAGGTTTATTAAAGTGAGATCCTTTTATCCTGTATTCCACCTCACTGCCTTTCTATCACTATCCCATTCATGGATTCCTCATCCATCTCTCTCTTGCGCCCAGTATATCTCTCTTTCTGTCTCACTCTCTCCGTTTTAAATTCAGTTTGCGTTATGAAGCATCGACACTGATAATAATGGTGCCAAAGCATCAAGTTGAAAGATTCATATTTTCACATTAAATCCCTGTTTCTGCCCTCATATGTACGTGTCTGTGTGTGTGAGAGAGAGTTTGTATGCTCATTTTGTTGTCTATCATCAGGTCTGACCTCTGCCCTACAATGAGCTACTAACAGTTCTTTCTAAGAGGACAGTGTTTTTTCTTATTTCAAATGCTTTAACATGTAAATATTCATATTCAAATGCACGTGAAATCAGTTATAGCCAGATAATCATCAAATCAAACTGTGTGTGTTTGCTTTTCCTTCAATTACATTCCCTTGGAAGATTCCTAGACAGCAGTCTTCTCTCTGTTTCTGTATGAAGCATCTGTGTCTCTGTCACTCTAAATTCAGTTCAATTCAGTCTGCTTTATTGGCATGAATGTTAGATGAACCATATTCCCAAAGCTGCTATATACAACTGAATAGAAATCATGCAGATAAATAATGAGTACATACCTCATCTGAGTGTGTACTGTGTATGTGAGTGATGCACTACCTTTTTAATGAAGGTTGTGTGTATTCATTGCGCCGTAACTAAAAGTAATTCTGTGTGTGTGCATCTGTCTCTGCAGGCTGCAGTGGAGCATTAGCCAAGCAGTGCACGTCAGCCTACCCAGAATGCACTGTGACGATCTTTGACCTCCCCAAGGTGGTGTGTACGTCGAGGGAACACTTTGTCACCGAGGCTGACCAGAGGATAAGCTTCCACGAAGGTAACGTCATTACCACTGTGCGAAATCACTTGACATTTCTAATCATACATAGCCAGTTCAACACACACACACATGCACACACACACACACACACACACACACACACACACACACACACACACACACACACACACACACACTATAGATAAAAATAACTGAAGTCTTCCCAGGATGAAGTGAGTAGAGTATTGTAGTTTTGTCAAAATACAGAATACAGAAAAACTGAATTGACTCATATCCAATATGTTACGGTATTTCTTTTTTTAGGTAGTATAATCCATGACTTCATTTACATTTGGTATAAACATGCAATCAAACATGCAAGATAATTGGATCTGGATATCTGGATAATTACATCTGAGCCTTCGCCTTTACACCTGGTACCTGGTATTAATAAGCTCTCTCGTTATCTCGATTCTGCCCGCAGTGTGATCAGATCTCAATATGCGAATCATGTAAAGAGTTGGTGGGCTTGTCGACAAAGCTGGCACGTACCAGGTCAAAGGAAGCAATGCTGCTATGTGCGCTCTACTTGTTTTGCTTTGCTGAGGAAGAGGTGGTCCAGTTCCATTGTCTCCCTTATATACCACAGAGTTCGGTATGCACTCCTGCTCAGTCCATGAGGGCAGAGGAGGGAAAAGTATACAATTTACATAAGTCTGCAACACTTTAGACTTTGCTTAAGCAAAAAACACACAAACAAAACATGGAAGAAATCGGCGAGATAGCATTTTCCTTTCCATTTACACCTACTTGAGATCCAATCACAATGGCCTTCATGCAAGAACCACTCATACCAACAGATCTGTTCTTGAAGATACCCTTCAGACATGTTTCAAGATGTATATAAAATACTCTACTTTGAATAATATTTTTGTCTGATATGATTTTTACACAAAAAAGTTAAATTATGTTGTTAAAATGTTAAAATGCTTAAGTTACATCTATTCCTTTTCCCTCACAGAAAAATCCAGAATCGATGAATATGCAAATATTTTTAGTTTCAAAAGTTTAACTGCTGGACACAAGATGTCTCCTACTTCACTGTAAAGTCAATTTTCAATGTCTTCAAGTTTCCACATTGCACTGGTGTAAATTGAATGTTGGACCAGGATTGGCTTCCAAACTATTTGTGATGTCACAAATCATGCTTGTAGGCCCGCCCCTTAAAATTGGATTTCAGTGAGCAAAGAGAAACTTTCCACTTCCAGCAGATTAATGTGAAAACAGCCTTCTAGTGACAAACTGCACATACATCATTCTGCACAGTGAAGCTCAAACATCCAACTGTAGGAACAAGAAGAAAATCACATTTTTGAGTAGAAGGGGACTTAAACAAGCATGTAGGAGTGATTTAAGAAAATGTGTGGCATTCATCAGCTTTCTTGTACTTAGGTACAAATGTTATGAGAGGTCATGAACTAGTCATGAACAGTCTTTCTTCACAAGGAGAGAAACACTTTGTTTGACTGAATTATAATGTCTTGAAGCTCTGTGGTGTGAAATTCTTGTTTTTACATTTTGCCTTGTACAGCAATTTTAGGGGCATTAATTATGCTAATGAACATGCAGCTACTCATGAACAGGTGGCATTCATCAGGCTGAAACGAGAGATTTACAACAAGCTTGTGCAGTAAAGAGAGTTTGTTGAATCCAACTTGGATCTTTCATATAAGCAAACCTCACAGAAAAAGTAAGAGTTTTAGAATAAGAATAAGAAAATGTTCTTGCATGAGGCCCAACGCAAGCCAGACCACCTCCTTCTTTTTGCATTTACACGTATTGCATGTTAAAAGAGTGCTCCATCAGTTTAGCTTGCACTACTGTACTATAACATTGTCGGACTCACAATAAGCATTTTTTACGAGAAGGATAAAAAATCGATGCAGCAGAACCAGATATATTGTCTCGATGTATCGGTTCAGTCAGTGACACACGCGTATTATGCAAGTATCAGTTAAAGTAGCCTTGAACGTTTAGCCTCAAGCAGCCTCTGGAGCCACAAAACAGGCTTGATACAATTTTTTCACATATGCAGTAACAGCTAGTACTCCCCAAGACCTGTAAAATCAGTGGAGTCCCCCTTGAATACCAGGTGTAAATGGGGTTCATATGTCTTGCTGTCTGAAGACAAATACAGTACACAATATTCCATCACAGTATCAAGTGTTAATACAGCATCAAGAAAGGGACCTGCTCTATGAAAGTGATCTTAAATTTATATCTTAGTATCTTTGATCTGATTATGTTTGCGTTCATTAAAATGACTTTAAAGAAAAAGTGCATTTGTTTTATGGAGCATTGTAGTGTATATCTAACTCACACCTAACAGTGGTTGTCCAACTGAGTGTACTATATTGACCTGCCATTCCCTCCCATGTCCATTACCCTGGAGTGTACAGTTCTTTCAGTTAATATACTATCAAGCATAAAAGCAGAATAAAACACTGTTGATGCTGACACCCATGTGCATGTTGGACTGAAAATATTGTTTACAAAACTGTCAATTTTTAACTCCAGCTTTCTTTGTTGCATCAGCTCACAAACACAGCAGCTAGTGTGGAAAAAAAAAAAAGTTCAGAGAGGACTGCCGTCTTGAAAACCCGGAGCCAAAATCAATTCCTGCCCTTCCTGCTGTTCCCATAGCCATGATGGTGTTGAAAACAGCGTGAGATGAAACATGTAAAACACAAAAACTAAAATATACTGATTTTGGCTCCTTTTGTTTTAAGGAGTGAAGACCTCTGTGTACTTTATATTTCATTTTGCCCTTGCTGTTTACACTCATAACGAGCAGGATTAGTGCCAGACGAGTCCTTTCGGAGGCCAAATATTTAAAAAACTCCTTCAAAACAAAGATCCCTGAAACATTTCACTCCCCCTCAAAACTAGATCACCACTGAAGAGTAAATGTACTATCAGCTGTTAGGTCACATGTATTTAACATAGTTTGATTACAAAAGACATCACTGGTTTGTAGTAATTATGTTTGAGTATGTAAAGTGCTAATAGAATCACTGTCATATTACTGGAGGTCTTGTTGATTAATAATTACATGAAATAATTGAGTATAGCCGTGTCTTAGGGATACGATGCATTTGAATTGTGCATGTGAACGTGTGCGTGTGTGTTTAGGGGACTTCTTCAAAGACCCTCTGCCAGAGGTTGACCTCTACATCCTCGCCAGAATCCTCCATGACTGGACGGACGATCGCTGTGTAGAGCTACTCAGCAAAGCCTACAAAGCCTGTAAACCAGGTCTGTGTGTGTGTGTGTGTGTGTGTGTGAGGGTGTGTGTGAGTGTGTGTGTATGAGTGTGTGTAGCTCTGAGTGTAAGAAGGAGTGTTTTTTTTTTTCTACGCCTTGAAATGAGATGGCAGATTGTATCCCACAATGCAGCTGATCCCAGAAAAATCTGTCCTTCTGACTTTGATCACAGCCAGACGCACACACACAAAAGCATCAGACACTCTCAGGAGGCAGAAACCCCTCTCATGTGTTTTTGTAGGACAAAAGGAAAAAAAAAAACAAATAAGCCTGGCTCTGCTAAGCAGTGAATACAACCTGTTGTAGTATGTTGTTTTTCAGTGGAGTCACAGAATAGACCTTGTTAAAGGTCATAGCAGGAAAAAGCACAGATGGAACTAATAACATTAATGATTGCTCCACTCCAGCAGTTGTCGCACTGCATCACAGCAATTAACAATATTTGTTACACCTGTGTTTGACAATTAAATATGTCTGCAGTTAAAAGGCACTATATAAAGCTTTATCAGTTCTGCTGGACATTAAAAGGGACATATCATGCTTTTTGGGATTTTGTTATTTTTATATTGTTTTGAAGTCGGATGTCTATGTTAAACATGGTCAATGGTCCAAAACTTGAGGTGAACATATGTAAAAATGATCCCTGAAAATCAAAAGAACACTTCGTTTGCAATATTACCTCTACTTCCTACTCATGATGACATCAGATTGTTTGCACATGCCCACAAATGGCCGTCCGTTCCATAGCCTTTTTTGTTAAGTTGTTCCGTAGCCTCTTGAGCCAGTGGAAGTCTGCCAAGGGGCCATTTCCTGAAGCTGGCCAATCAAAACAGAGTGGGCTCATTGGGAAGCGGGTCTTAAAGAGACAGGAGCTAAAACAGCCTGTTTCAGACAGAGGCTGAACCGAGGGGCTGCATAATGAGCCAGTAGCTATAAGATAAATCAGTAGTTTTTTGAAACTGTAAATCATGCAAAGATATTCCAGTAGAATCCCAGAATATAAATATAGACCTGGAAATGTGCATTATACGTCCAATTTAATGTTATGAATGTAAACAAGAATATTACTATGAGGGCATTACTGATTTACAACAACTAAATGAAATAGTTAATAGTTGACCATTAAAAGTAAACCCTGCAGTGTACATACAGAATACACTGTGCATACTCTGTAATCATCACAGTTTTGTTCACTAACATAAATCTGTGGGACAAGTATGATCAAACTTTACACAAAACAGATTAAACAAATTGATGAGAATTGTTTTGTTTAATTAATGATTATTTTAAACAGTGTTGTTTTGATATATGGTATTGCAGTTATTCAGCATTTAATTGATTAGTTAACTATGAAACAATAAATGTTAATGAAGCTATCGCTTGCAGGGATAGTATGCCAGGACACTCATCCAATCAGTCAGAGAAGGAGAGAAAGAAACAAAGAAACAAACAAAGCTGACTTCTTGATCTTGCAGGTGGAGGTGTATTGCTGGTGGAGGCGTTGCTCCATGAAGATGGCTCTGGCCCGCTGACAGTGCAGCTATACTCCCTGAACATGCTGGTGCAGACGGAGGGCCGGGAGAGAACCGCTGCCCAGTATGCTGCCCTGCTGGCTGCTGCTGGCTTCACCAACATCCAGCACCACCACACAGGCAAGATTTATGACGCGGTCCTGGGACGCAAAGAGACATGAGACCGAAAAATTAAGATGCTCGTGTACCAGGACTGAAAGCTCCCATCACCCCAACTGAACTACTACTGTTGTATTATTATTGAATATTTTTAAAGTTTTAATTCAATTCTGGTTTCTCTATATTGGAATATTGGGCATCATTTTAAATACATTCCTGTAAAACTAGCATATTTGATATCTTTGGAAGTTTTCAGATAAAATAAAGTTAAAATGAAGTTCTTTGGGTTTGAACAATGCAATCAGTTTGTAATGGACCCCTATGGTTAGCAGAATAAGAGCTGCTCCGTTAGCATGAATGACATTAGTCACGGCATCATAACAGAAAAAGTCAAAAAAGTCAAAAGCAAAACCTCAAAATAACTCCTCTGGCATTTTATTGTTAAGCCAGACTTGTATTCTGGTCATTAAGTGACAGACTGAAATTGTAGTTGTGCATGTCAGTGTAACCCGCCATTGACAAAGCTACACCTGCAGGCTACTGCTCTGAATTGTCGTCTCATCCTCCACCATAACAAAGCATTGGATTGATGTAGAAATGTTATACTCTGGAGTCTGTAAGCCTCCTTTGGTCATTCAGACTGCACGCACTGAAACCAAACATGGCAAAATCCTGGTAGTGTTTAATAAACAGAGCAATTATTGGATTTAAAAATGGATATAAAACATACTTTTTAATATTCATGTTTGTTATGTGGATGTGGTAATCTCTATAACCTGTCTGTCAGTTTGATGTTAGTTAGTGGCCATGAATAAAAGTAGTTGTTGCAAAGTCTTACATCAATGACTGTGATTTTCTTAGTTTTCACAGTGAGTACATCCCGGGGAAAAGAAATGTATTGTGTTGCAATACAAGCCAGTGGGAGACCTTTGTGTTTCATGTGATTACTTCTGAAAGAAGGTTGAACAAGATCACTGCTGCATCTTGCCAGTTCACCAAATGGTGCAGTTACTTTTCATTTTGAGTGTATTACTCTTACTTGTTGGAGAGGAAGGTGTGAGTAAATGTCTGAGATCAGTCACCAACATCCCTGCACAGTCTAATCTGTTGCACTTTTTTTTTTTAACTCACTGTTTGTCAGTGTTTGCCTAATATAACTTTATCTGTGATGTAATGTCATTTTTTTTAAGAGGAAAAATTAGCTTTTTGGTTAGTTTGAGTTATTGTTACACTGAAAATTGATACATTAGATTTTACATTTGGCAAAGAATGATATAATTTTTCTGGTCACCTATGAAAAAGTTCAATATTTACTGGTGTTTTAGTCCTGGCTTGTTGTGCCATCTCCTGAGAAAATGATGTGGCTCTCTTTGGCTTGTGTTTTGACATATTTTCACCAGTCACTCATTTACTTTGGTGGCTGTTTTGTGCTGCAAAGATAAAGTTATCTTCTATTGCTTTTATACTGGGAGCAGTTAGTTGCCAACACTTTGGTTTTGTCGGTCCAGATAACCATACATATGAGCTAAAAGTGTTTGAAAGCTGCTTAGTGCTGCAGAGAGGGGTACTGATTCTCAGTGGGATCACTAGCATGAGAAACCCTTTTGCAAAACCAGGAGTACTTTCATTGAATGTTAATCTAAAAAAAATTGCTTAATGCAGCTTTAATATCTGAAAATTATTTTAGATACACAGCCTGCTGCTCTCTCTGAGTCACGACTTGTGCATATACAAATTCACAACACATATTTTGACTAAAATATGTAACAGCTCCTCAGTCAAATAGAGCAGCAAAATAAAAATACATTAACTATTTTCTGCTAACAGCACCTCACATTTGTTAAAATGGTACTAAGGTACTTACAAATAGTGTCCAAGGGAACAATGTGAGAAGACAGACTGCAGCAGGTGGGCAGTGTAGTACACAATATTATGTTAAATATAAAACATAATCCTGAATTCACTCAAACAGTCCAAGGCACTGTGAATGTGAACATAATGGTGGAAAATACTAATATGTTGCTAACAATAAAACACTAAAACCGACATTTTATAGCCAAGCCTGTTCGGTCAAATTCTACACAATCAAGTAAAAGACTAAACCCAGTTCAGCCTGACTCAGCTGTAAACGATTATCCATACACTGCAGAGGTCAAACTCTGTTAGGTGCTATGCTGTGTGAGCTTCCAGTCTCATTGCTAAGAAGATGAACTTCCTTGCATATCTTTTCTCATCACTCAATCCTAATCCCTGTGTCTGAACCTCTTGCCTCATACTTTTCTTAACAGCCTAGTAAAGCTGTCTTTGTACCGTGTTCTCTGTAATGATGGACGTGACTCAATAAATCTTTTTCACAATGGCCCGGTCCATCTTTTATTTTACCTCCATCCTCTCTTTGTGCACAGAATGAATTCAGGATTCAGATTTCAGCCTTTTGGTTCACCTCCAATGTGATACAGTTTGTTTGAAAACATTATCAAATTAATCCACAGATGTTAATTTGATTCCATTGTGACTGTTAGATTTATAATTTAGCATTTTTAGTAGTGGTAATAACAGTGTAACAGACCCCAGGTGTGAGGCCTGTAGTCAGGTTACATTTGTCTTGTAAAGAACAGGGAAGTAATGGTGCAGGCAACAGATAATGTGTTTCCTTCTCCTGCTTCTGCCAGTATTTATTTACTCTGATGTATGAATTTTAACTGAAACCTTATTTGTATTCTGTACTTCACATTTCTCTTCTTAAAACCATTACTAACAAAACTCTCTTTCTCACATAGATATTCAAACGTATATAAACAGTCTGTGTTTGTTCTATTGTTCTCCATCTAGCAACAAATGAAAAGAAAATAAGTATAATTTTTTTTGTCCAAAAAATATCATCACTAACAAGCTACCAGGTAGGCTGGCTGACTAGACACTGTGCTTAGCATAACACTAACAACATATGAGTACAATGGGAAACCCATAGTGGAAAAACAGCACAGCTGTAAAATGTACGCATTACACCCCTGGACCAAAAATAAACAATGGATATGCATATAAAGCAGTATTTCAGAGCACATACATAACTTAACAGCTTTAATAGCATGTACTGTGAGTGAACATGAACCCCCTCTAAAGATTAACACACATGTCTAAAGCTGTAGCATTCTCTTTACATTATTTTATAACATTCAGAACAAACTACCTCACCTCTTGCAAAAAAAAAAAAGGCATTTACATTTAGATTGTACTGAAATGTTACAGTACGTGTGTTTCTGCCAGTTACTAACCTGTAAAGAATGGGGGGCTGTGCGTCACGACAGTAATGCCATTTATTTAGGCAGGAAAATAAATATCAGTTGTCAGCATCTTGAGCTGAAAAAGATTATAATCAGCCTTCATAAACCAATATTGGCTGAACCCTGCTCTGCATTCAGATGACTGTAACGTCACTCTTGACTTCTCTGCCTCTTTCCAGCACTCATTCTCGCCGCCCTCTCATATCCCCCCTCTCTCTTGTGAATTAATCGGACTTCAAAGTGCAACAAATTAGAAATCCTTGTGGACAGCTATACAAAGAGGCGGCCTAATGAGGGGAAATGGAGTGCTGAGGCTGAAGACAGCTTGACCTGTGCAGAGACAGAGATAGTACCGAGTGACACGGTGCAGTGTTACCAATATCACGGTGGTTAACTGGTGCTGTGTACAACTTGGACACATTAGAGAAATGTATCTTTTCCTGAGGATAAAACACTATTTCAGTTGAAGTAAGAAACGTACAGGAAAAATAAGTCGTCACAACTCTGAGCACTCCTTTTAAATGTGAGGTTAAATCTGAATTAATCCAAATCTACAGTCATCCGTGTAACCTGATTTAACTTTCCCGTAATTATAAATCCTCCCCTCACGCTAAAACCAGATTAGATAAGAATGAGCTTTTTAAGTTTTTCTGCTCCTTTGAAGAAAAAGGTACAAAAGTTAACTTTCTCTGGATGAAAACATCCCACTGCTTTGTATTTTGTAGTAAAATTAAGCACTGGAAATCAACGCTGTTTGATTTTCGGATTACTCATATAGATAAAGAATTATTCTCCTGATTTATAAAAGGAAGCCGGGACGTCAAATAATTACAGCATGGAGTAACATTTAAAACTATACAGTGGGATTGCTTTTCAGTCAGGATGAGAAACGACATTTAACCAAACTTCACCAATTTTTTTTCGCTGCTGTAAAAAAACTATCTGTAATTTTGTGAGGGTATCTCTTCAAGTGCTATCCCTCGCTTTTCGTCAATGATTTAGACCGCAGTCAATGTTTTCCACTTCAGCAGAGAAAGGTGCATACATTTGTCCTCTCTATCTTTCAGTTCCATTTACTACTCCATCTCTTGAAGCTATTATTGCGCCGGCCTCGGGTTCAACCGGAGTGGGTTTTATGGAGGGCTCTACAAAGTTAGAGCTGTAAAAATCGGGAACTGTGATGGAGAAGAGGATAGATAGATGAGCTGAGGACTCCGACCAGAGGAAACACACAATCCCAAAACAGTGCAAAGACAGAGTGTGTCCCTGTTGCCTAGTGGTTTATGATGCATATCCATGTAACCACAATGTCTCTAGTTCAAGTCCAGCCAGTGCTTCTGTTGCATTTAATCCCCCTGTGACTCCACACGATTCCTATTTGTCTATCAAACTATCAAACAAAGTCAAAAGAGCCAAATAAATCATTTTAATGATGCAAAAATGGTGTTTGTGATTTGATTCGTACATATTTATGTATTCATTTTAAAACACATTCCCCTCCAGGAACTTGATGAAAAGTTAAAAATGATAAAAACAAGAACTCTCATGAGTATCTCTAAATTATGACGCAATAAGTAAAATTTATTACTTACGGCCATGTGTTTATATCAGTGTGTGTTTTGTGCTGTGTGAATGCAATATATCATGTGTGTTCACCTTTGTGTATTCACTGTGAGGGTGTGTGTGTGTGTGTGTGTGTGTGTGTGTGTGCATGTGTGTGTGTGTTTGTGCACTACACTCTTTGGGGACACTCAAAATCTGCTCCACAAGTCACACAGCCTTGCACCCTCAAGCTTCAGGATGCCACTTTAAGATAACAACTTGAGGGCATTTCAGGGAACACGCTCCGTTTAAGCCCAGAGACCATGTGTGTGTGTATGTGGTATGTGTGTTTGTGTGTGTGTGTGTGTGTGTGTGTGTGTGCGTGTGGTGCTTATTGGAGCTCCTGGCTCTTTTTGTGATGTAGTTATGTTTTTATTCCAAAGTTTTCACAGGAAACTGAAAATTAAGATCTGCTTTCCTTTTTGGAGCAGCATACACAGCAGAGTTTGATATCTCAGTGTTTTCAAACAGGAATCTCCTGGAAAATCTCACTGTGATCAGAAGAGTTAAGTCAATTTTGTTTCAACTTTGTGTGTTTTGCTTAAATGCATAAAACAAAATTTCCTTAACACTGTGTATAAACTTTAATTTAATTTTTCTTTTATAGTTTGTAATGATGCAGTGACGGACAAATGTCATTTTTACATCACATGATCAATGTTTCAGAGTTACTTCTCTGAATTTCATCCACCTGTGTTGCTATAGTAACCTGATGTGGCACAGTTTTTCTATAAAAGAAGAAACAAACTGCTTCCAAAAGTGACACCCAGAGTTTACCTTATGTAACACAACCTGTTTATTTTTTATTTTAGTCACAAGGTGTCACACAATCAGGGACCAGGTATTTTTTTTAACTCCTGTTTCGAATAGGAGATTAGCTGTATATGGCTGTTGCATGACAATAAAAAATAACATTACAAAGCATGTCACTAGGATGACTGCGCCTGCTCGCTGCTTCCTGTCAGTGATGAAACCTCATTCAAACCGCTGTTTGTTTTGTTGCGGCACAGCTATGTTTAAAAAAAGGTTGAGACAAAAGAGGTCGTGATGGCAGCGTTGCCTCAACAGAGAGACAAAGAGGAAAGATGGGCATGAGCAGTGAGAGAGAGGTCTGTCTTCTCATCAGAACCATGGTGATGGGAACAAAACACACACACACACACACACACACACACCCATCACATCTCACAACTCAATAAGTGTCTCTTGGCTGTAAGCCGTGCTTTGTCACTTCCAAACACTTCCATAATTCATGGGCCGGTGACAGCAGTATTGAACTGAGGACAAAGATGTCTGCCCTGTAGGCTACACACACACACACAGATACACACACACACACACATACACCCACACACACACATATACAAAATGCAGTTGTATATTTTCATGAGCTACAAATACAGAAAAACAGAGAATGTGTGTTAGTGGAGACCTTTGGAGAGGTGGTGAAGCTTAGCTGGGCAGTGTGTGTGTGTGTGTGTGTGTGCATGAGTGTGTGTGCATGTTATATTTCTCCACTTGATAATGACTTTTTGCCCTTCTTCCTCTCTGTCACTTACTGTTGCTTCTGTTTTTTGTATCTTTGTCCTGCCCCTTAGCATGACTAAATACAGTTTGTCTCACACATACACACACATGCACACCCACACGCACGCACGCACACACAGATTTACGTCCCCACAACATAATGAATACCTGGACCACACACATAAACACACACACACACACGAGCACACACACAGCAGGAGGTTGCCACAAGGTTGTCACTTCTGCTCCTGGCAACATGTCACCCACCCACATGCCCCCTCCCAAAAAAGAAGCGACCAGGGACAGAAATACATCCACATCTTGGTCTTGACGTCATTTGGACCTCCTAGCCAAACCGAGGAACACGCACCCAGCCAATGGTTTCTCTTTATTAAAGTGATTTTTCACAGCATCAATGCCTGTATTGAGTTGAGATTAAGAGTGGAAGGCATGACGCGTGTCATTGCTGCATTTGTACAAGTGACACTGAAGAGCCCTGAAATGACTTCTAAACCAGCAGCAGGAAAACAAAACACTTGCACCACTGCATTTGCACCGCATGAATATAAACTAAGGAAAATTGACATTTTTTTGTTATAACCTAAAGACCTCCGCATTTGTCATTTGTCTGTATTACTGTAACATAGTCACTGTAAAATAAACCATGAATTAACTGTAATAGGTATAAAAGCCAAGTATACATCATGTGCTTGCAAAAAAGGTTTCCAGGGGTTCTATCCACGTGATTTCAGCAAAATGAATAGAACAAGAGTTTCATTATAGGTTTCATTAACGCCACTATTATGTTACTACACACTGTACAGTTAATTAAATACTATACAGTATATATAAATACATGTTCTTGTGCATATCAGATATGCATTTTGTAAAGCACCCCCATGATCCAGGGGTTGAGATGCCCACCATAAACCTTACTGTCCCTGTTTGAATTCATTATTATGGAAAGCTCCTTTGTTGTTCAAAGGTTGAAAATGCACAAAAAGTACTTTAGATAGATTCTTTATTGTCCTTCAAGGAAATTTGTTGCCACAGTCTGCACAGAGCCTCACATGAATACATAGATACATAAATACAGTAGACATTCACAACATAACTACATGAAAGACATCCATACAGGATACATCCACATTCATACACACATACGTAGCACATATACACAAGATACAGTCATTGGGGTATTTTGTTTAGCAATGTTATGGCAGAGGGGACAAAACTCCTGCCATAACGTGCTCGTTTCCAGGCCAGGGATCTGTATCTGCGACCAGATGGAAGCAGTGTGAAGAATGGGTAGGGGGGGTGCATGGGGTCATGTACAATGTTGTGCGCTCTGCGTGTGATAGCTTTGCTGTTGAGGTCTGAGAGGTTGGGGGTGGGGAAGCCAATAATTTTGGAGGCATTTTATGTAATGCGCATGAGTTTGTTCCTATTGGAGGAAGTTAACATGGTGATGAAACAGGGGGAACAGTAGAGGAGAATGGGTTGAATTGTAATTTGAAAAATAAAAACATAGTTGTATGAAGGTGTCTCAATCCATAAGGTCAGTACAAACAATTTATTAAACCTATAGATTGTTTGTTCTGGTCTGAATCAGTGAGTGAGTTGGTGCGTTTTCCCCCTTGGTTTGATTTCTCTTCACACATACAAAAATCCAAGCAAACACTACAAGCCACTCTGCTCATTGCTCAGATGTGTGGGAGCGAGAAACACAGGAAGAAGGGCCTGAAGATGGTCCTATCTGCCAAATACCAAAAATGCAACGCACTTCGTTGCACTGGTCTAGGTCTGACCTTAATTCATTCTCTGGCTAGTTGCTAGTAACTGTTGATTTCGCCCATCAGCATCCCAGTATGCAAAGTGCACCTGGCTATGGGAGGTGTTGAGCTCAAAATTGCAGAGTGTGCCTTGTAGTTGGGTCAGATCGAGGTTGGATGATGTTCCCACCACAAAGGAATCGCTCCAGAGTTTGTTTGGGAGTGGACCGAGAACACCTCCTCAATGGGTTTCAGTACAGTTGTTTTGGTCTGCAATCTAAGTATGATTACTGTGTTCAGACTTTCCTAAACAAATTGCACTACGGGGGAAAAAATTGAACCAGACTTTGATTCAACCGGACTAAACAGTGCAGGTTTGAAAACACCCTTAGTCGCAAGTATTTTTATTTCTATTTGTCACTTGCTGTCAGCCAGGTCAAAATGTGCTTCTACAAGTCAGGTGTCTGTCCAATAACTCCAAACTTTTCTCATTTTGACTCGCGTCAGCCTGCGAGAGAAGCAGGTGGCCTGGCTGTTACAGCACCTCCAACCTTAGTTTTAAATGTTCCTGTGTCTCCTTTGACAAACATTTTAGGTTTAATCTCCACAGTAGGGGCCTGATTCTTTTTGTTGTAATCTGCAGACCCCTACTGCTACAGTAGCAGAGTTTTCTGAACTGCTATTTTTTATCACCCTCTCACTGCTGTAACCCCATCTGGACTCTTGGTGACATCCATGTCTGCTGCTGATCCAGTTCACTTGCTGCTGCTGCTGCTGCATTGAATTTTAGTGAGTCTTTTAAGTTTGAGTTTGAGGTCATAATCAAACAAATGAGCTATAAATAACAATGTAAATGAACGCATCATTTAAATCATTTTAAAATATGCTCTGTAGGACTCTAAAGAAGATGTGACTTACACCTCTCTAAGGACCTCTCAGTTTGATTGAAAATGTTACGCACTTGACTTATTCCTTCCCACCACTGATGTCTCTGTGTGTAAGATTATAAAGATTATAATGTCCTGAGCTCCATTCAGATCCTGTACTTGTTGCTGACCCTGAGTCATTTCAATAAAGTCTTCTCAGACACATTTCAATCTTGTCTTTTTCAGCAGTCACATAACTCCTCTGATGACACGTATACACCGTAAAATCGCTAGCTTAAGACTTAATTACATCTCATAAGGACAATTTCCATAAATCTAACGTTCCTGCGTCTGAAAATGTTTTGACCTTGGATAAAAAAAAACCTTCAAAACATCTTTACTTAACGTACATTTCATTCTGTTGTGTTATCTCTCCAGACAACACAGCACCGCTGAAAGCTTATTGTTTGGAGTCAGTTGCAGCAACTCTACTTTTGCCTTTAAAACTACCCCTCATGGACTTGGACTAAGCCGTATATCGTCTCAGACAGAGCTAACACAGACCAGGCTTTTAGTCATGTAGACCTACAGTACAAGCAAAGGATCTTGTGGCCACATACAGAGAAAATGAGGTACAAGCAGATAAACACACACACACACACACACACAGATGCATGCACACATGTTTTTATGTTGTCATGCTCAAATATAACAGTTCACTATGCACACTTTGTAGTAAAAGTAGATTTGATTCAACAGGGCTAAATGGACACCAAGAGGATTCCCATGAAACCCACTGAAATAAGTAGCCTTCCTCCATGCACTATGGAACTATATTTAAATCACTTATGTATTTTGATTATCTGAAACCTTTTAATTTGTTATGTTTACTTGAAAAAAAAACAACGTTTCAACACTTAAACCTGTATTAACTGATTTTTTTGGAAACAAGTTATGAACACAACATTTACATATCATCACTTTTTAAGTTGATATATTGAACTTGTTAACAAACATTTGCTTATTTACATGGATCATTATCATTCATTTGCAGTCATGTTTCTATCCACCTGGTGAATTGTCCAATATTCACTCTCTTTTAGCTCTGTTTCTGCTCTCTATCAACTCCTGAGGGAAATATCTGTCTCTTTAGCTGCTAAATGTTCCACTATGCTCTTCAGCAAGTCGTTAACTGTGTCTGTCAGCTGCTTGGTGCTAAGCAGGTAGGGTACAGTTGGTTTATAGAGCTTTTTCTCTGAAAACAGCCTCCTGCTGCAGCCAAAAACAACACTATGAGAGCAATGAGAGTGAACCAAAACAGTCATGTTGCAGCCAGACAGCTACCAGTGAGCTGAAACTTGCTATAAAACTCCATAAAGCTGAGGGAAGCTGCAGCGTCGGTTGATAATTCTCTGTATGTTCTTCTCTGTGATGACGACGACTCTCGCATTATGCATTGTCATTTAATACATTGTTATCATAAAGAAATCTTGTTATACACTTTAAGGCTTGTATCTATTAGGAACAGTGACAAAAATAGAGTGGGAAGTTTGTAAATTTCTTTTTCTGTATTATAGCTTAAAAATTAGTATTATTAATTGTGCTGTATTCATCAAGAGTTTCAGTGCACAAGCACTATTATTCTGACACATGCATTCTTGCCATATAGTGCATGTAACTTGCTTTGTATTCCTCTATGATGAGTCATATTAGGTTTGTGTAATAGACAATACCAGCCTGAATACTTTCTTCGCTCACAGCCATTATCAGCCCAGTTCCAGCAGCCATGCCGGGTACACTGCTCTGTAGAACACTTCAGCTCATTTCATCATTTGTTCGAGTTTACAGCTTTAGTCCACCGTGTACTACTAATAAATTCAACATTTTGCGCTGTTGAACAGAATAATTCCCACATGGTAATGAGGTTCTCACAAGCTTTGTGACCACTGACTCATTTTCCCCTTTGATTGTTACCTGTAAATGCTACCTGGGTAATTAAAAATGCAGTTCTGGAGACACTAATGGATAATCTTCACCCAATGACAAAAAATCAGTTATCAGTCTGTCTACTTCAGCAGTGAATGAAGTGCATCATGTAAATGGGTCAAATACAGCCTTAATGGTTATGGTGAAATGGATTCAGTTGCCATAGGTGATTACTCACAGGAGCATCTGGCCTTTTTGAAAGAGCACAGTTTGTTTCAGCATACAAGAGCTGGGCAGATTAACATATTTCCCATGATTGTTTTCATTAGTGTGTAAATGCCAGGGTCGCTCCGGTCCCTGTCCCTGAGGGAATCAGAACAGGCGAAGCATACTGCCTGTTTGACAGGCAGGGGAGTGGGGTGGGGGGGTGGGGGGGGGGGGGGGAAATTAATATTCATAAAACATACTGTAGGTATATCTGTAAGCCTAACCCCACATGCAAAAACATGCACGTACTCTTCTACATGTTATCTCAGAGTGCCACTAATCTGTTTTACACTGTCAAGTCAGAACATCCACAAGGGGAAATGGCTCCCATTCATTTAATTCCACGGATTATTAGCCGCCTCCACTCATGTTGATTCAGTGCATCAGTTTGAGCAGCAGGGATAGAGGTTTGGCTCGGCTCTGTTGCAGCACTCTTTCAGCTCTATCTCTTTTTATACATTTTCTACAGGGGCAAGGAATGGTTCAGGTTTTGGAAAATACCGAGCCAGTTTAAACTCAGTTACAGCCGAGCTTTTGCTGACGGTGGGCTGAAAGAGAGATAGCAGCAAGTCTGACAACGACACAACAAGGGACATTTTGGCAAAATTCAGACAATATTGTGGGTGCTTTTCAATTGTTCATCTGAGAGGAAAAAAATCTCTCTTGCATGCAATTGAACAAGCGCCTGTCAACATGCCGAGATAATAAAAATGTATTCATAGAGCTGATGCAAGCTAAAAGAAACTCTGAATGCTACTATCTATAGCAGCCTGTTGGTTTGGGTCTTGACATGATAGCTACATTTGACATTACATTTGGATGTGAAAGTTCTTCCAAATTTTAACCCATCATATTTACCCAAAATACTAGTCAGTTCAGAGTGGATGCCATTTTTAGTATGCCGATGCTTACTGTAAAGAGTAATAAAAAAGACATGGCTACAGTATAAGTGCAGTATTACAGTCCTCACCTGTTATTGAGGCTAAGGTAAATGAAAAGGGCAATTATCACAAAACTGACCCTTTGCTAAATCCCACTCCGTAATTACTGTTGCTATGTCTGTCAGGCTTTCCAAACTCGCTCTGCACATATGCAGTTCACAATGACAATGCAGACAGATTCACCTCTTAAAATTTTTAGTAATTTTAGATACATTTAGGTCTCGGATTTCATACAGAGGAAGACAAAAGCAGGCTTTTTTTCAGTGACTGTTGATTTAGCGGACTTAAATGATAACTAGCTAGCTAGCGTTAACTCGACAAAATTGCTTGACAAAGCTGTGTCCGGCAGGTTCATTTTAAAGGGAGAATCCTGTAAAAGGGTCTGCAATATGCAATAGGTCTTGTGTGCATACATGATGATGATGGTGATCCATGTAGACATGTAAAGAAGCAGCAGCACTTACTGAATTTCCATAGTATTACATTACAGATAAGGATGTCTTGTTTGGATGCTTACTACAAAAATGCAAAAGTGGACATGCAAAACAGGTTAGATTTATGCTTTATTGTTTGTATTTTCAAATAGTATGTACACCACTACACCTTCACAAGAGAAAAGAATTGGAGGAATAACTGTGAGTTAAGAAAGAACATGAAGTGAATTTTAGTGATGGCGTGATTGCATATGAAGTTGATGTAAAGACAAGTATATGCAAAATTCGCCTGGGGCGGCATGGGTTGATGCAAATGTGATTGACGCAAATGCGCCCACGTGATTTGGAAATGTTTCAACTTGAGCGAAACGTACAGAGACTACAGGGTAAAGGAGAGAGACTGGAGGGAAACAGGAGTTTTGAGTTTAGTTGAACTGAACACAAACAAGCAAGCACATTCCCACAAACATGGTCAGTGCGTCTGTTGCTAGCTAGCTTACAGATAACGTGCTGTTGGTATATTGGCTGTTTGGGATGAATAAATACAAACCAGTGGTCAAATTCACACAAATGGTGTGAGGTGAAAATTTGCTTTGCATTCTGTCGGAACACACCATTAGAGTAACATACGTGTTTGGTCAAATTTAGTGCTATCTGGGATAAACGCTAAACTCTGAAAATTACACAAAGGATTTAGCGGTGCTGAATGGGACTTTTTTCAAACATAACTGGTAACCTAACAACATATTATAGTTAGCAAATGCTCCTTAGGGAGCAATACTAAATTCGCATTACGGTGGCCGTAGGCCAGTTTGCCAGACAGGCTAACGTTTGCAGTTAAGATTACAGCAGACAAACACACTGATTTACTGCATTGCTTGTTTTTGATTTTGGAAAGGCTAAAAGAAAAGACACCACCCTCCAAACTCTTTGTGTATGGAGCATCATTCTCAATAGAGCCCTATACGCACTGCTTTGGCATGTGGAGAAATTGCTATGACATAACTGGAGAAGTCGGTTAGCAGACTGTCAATTCAGGGTTATAAAGACACCTTTTTCCTTCCCCACGCTTTAGTGCAAAATGCAAATATTGTCACTGCCATTGACTCTAAAGTAAACTGAAGGGATGACCATCATGATTGACCACTAATGAAAAACAAATGGCAGCAGCATGCATTGGTGCGTACATCAAAGCGGGCAGCAGGCACACAAGAACAGAGTGTCCTCATCAGGATGCAGACAAAGGTTGCAGGGAATTCTGTCACCCTCTGTATTTTCAATTTCTCCGCTTTCACGTTTCAGCTCTTATCATCCATCCATCCGTCTTTCCTGCAGTTATCCAGCAGCCGCAGTTACATATAGCTGCATCATCCCCTCCCCCCGCCTCTAACACTACAATGACCTTCACTAGCTCAACATGCCAGAAGATGGGAAAGACAAAAGCAGAGTGGTATGGGGGAAGAAAAAAAATGAGAAGGAAATGTGGTAAATGAAGAAGTAGAGCAAAAGAACACAGGGTGAGAAAATGGAGGAGTATTGAGAAGGAGGGGATGGAGGATATGGAAGGAGGATGATGGGAGAGAAGAGGGAGAGAAATGATATGGGAGCGAGAGTGAGAGCAGGGAACACAAAAAAAGCAGGAGATGTAAGATGGGGAAGAAGTGGGGGCTGAGTGGTATGAAGGATGGGAAAAAGATGAGTGTGATAGTGTGAGGAATGATAGCATGCCTACTAAAATAAATACTCGCTCTACACGTGTACTGAGGGGCTTGACAACCCTGTTGATCTGGCTTCAGTCAGATAGCATCACCCCTATTTTAGCCCCATAAAACAAGGTAAGCCTCCTATGTCCACATGCCAGTGAATATCTTCCAGTAACGCAGAAGATACAGTATATTCTACTTACAAAGATAATTGAGTTTCCCCTGCTGGAGCACCGTCTCATGTGGGTGAAATAACAGGAGAAAGATTAACTGTGCCTATGTGTGTTTGACCTTCTCTTTAACCTTGTTTAGCCCTGTTTCACTACACTGGAGTTGAACACACACATGACGAGGAGAGCGAGAGAGATGGAGAAAAGAGAAGGAAGAGGGTTCTCACAGCGCTGCAGGCTTTACCGCCTAGACTCTGACTCTCTCTTTCCCTCTCTGACTCATCGCAAAGTCATAAATACTAAAGCGGGTAAAGAGAGATTATTTAAAAAGTATCTTATACATTCAGACGGAAACCGTGACTGTCAGCTCCTGCAAAGGACCAGGCGAGATATGGAGCATCTCTCTCTCTCTCTCTGTCTTACTGTCTCTATCTCACTCTTTCACACTGTATCTTGCTCTTCCACTCTGTATAATCTTCACCTCATTAGCATTTCAAAAATCATATCTTTATGAGTCATGCATTGCAGGCGCTCTGGTGAGTTTGTCATTACTTGGTTATGAAACCGGGGCAACTCATCCTCCCCTTGCAAGACCCAGTTCAGGGTTGTTGGAAGACATTTCGCATTTCACAAATTCGCAAAACACACTGTCACAGTCGTGCAAAGGAATGAATATAGCAGGATGTATGCAAAGACATGAAAGATTAGATGAAATTTGACTGATCTCTATGGAGAAATTGGGTCATTGCAGCAAGAGTCGTTAACAAGATACAGCAAAAATAGAGAGATTAATAAGAGTTGAGCTGCTGATGGTATTAAAAGTGTCACGTGACAATATGTCAAGAACATTTTACACCAACAGGTAGGAATGAAGATTATACCTGAAGTTGATACAGTAGTTGAGGCAAAAAAGCAAATTTAGTATTAAAATATATCAAAAAGAAGAATTAAGTGTATATACTAACAAAACACATCTCAAAAATTCCCACAGAAAATCTTACTAAACTAAACCTAAACATCAGAAATCATCTACAATTATAAACTGTAAGTTTGTGGTAAAAACACCAATATGAACCCCCATATGAATTATTTTTTCTGTTTTCTATATTGAAATACAAATACACTATTTTTCCAGTATTGTAGTGTAGAGGATTTGTGGATTTATATATATATATATATATATATATATATATATATATATATATATATATATATATATATATGTTTAAGTCTAGGTTTCTTTAATACATAAAAAAAATAATTATCCAGATCCTTGCATAACTCACTGTACACTCTGATATACATTATGTTAGATATTAGTATAGTAACTAATTAAGTTTCAGCAACAGGTGTCTGAAAGTCACTTTTCTGTGTCAAACCAACTCTTCAGAATTGTATGACAATGACAAAATGCAACAAAAGCTGCTGTTTTTCCAATGGAGCAAGGTGTCTTTAAACATGATGAAAAAATGTGAGCCACTTTAGACAAAAGCATTTGAATGAATGTGAACATTTCCAAACTATCTAAAATAACAGACTGTATTAATACTAACTACACTTTCCTTTGTTAGACTGCAACATTCCCTTTATCTTGAATCAAGGTTTGTCCTTCTTGCTTCCAAGAGTTTATTCTGCTTTATTCTGGCATTTTTTAAATTAAAAGCTGTACCCTGCTGTCTAAAAAGGAAATGGTGTGATGGTGGTTAAATTAAATCCCAATCGCATCGTGTTTCCATGTAACTAGCTGCACGACTACAAAAATGCCCAATTGAATCACAAGTCATTGGAGTCTATGACTCAAGTAACATAAAAGCCAACTGATTGCACTTCTCATCCATTAAATACTGATGAAGTTAATAAGTTAATAGCAGCAGTAACCTTTCCACTCTGATACACTGATGAATAAAGGGATCTCCTGGCTCTGATGTTATCACCTGTGACCAGATGCTACATTAGTCAAGACCACACATCTGTGCATCTTGAAAATACACACGTTTTGTTTTTCTGGAGATAATGAACTCAATATTTCAAGATAATGGGATTATATTAGGCTTCTATGCGATAAGGGTATTTTATACAGTACATAGAAGGAGCACGGGAGTAGGGTGTAGTTATCAGATTTGCCGCAAGGTAGTATATGCCTGCAGCTCGGTGAAACTAAAAGTGGGGATTTGGAAGAAATCCAGGAAGAAGAAGAAAGGAGGCTCTGGACATTGTGACAAAAGATGACAACATGAAATGTTTCCAGGAATAGGACTAATGTATTGCATTTTAAGGAGAGTACTTTAAAGGGGATTAAAAAGATTAATAATGACAGGGTTTTTTTTATAATTCTGGGAATTTTTTGGTCCCCCCTCATATATGTTTATACTTCTAACAAAATTAGCTGTTCAAGGTTATTACAGTAAATGTTTTTTGGCCCCATCAGCCATTACATATATAATATTTTTGTGTGTTGTATTATGCTAATGTTTCCCCTAATTCTATTACTTATACATTTAGGTAATCTTTCAGTTTTTCTGAAAGTCAATCTGAAGAAGACTTCCCAGATTTACTAAGTACATTTGATGTTACAAGGTGCCATTGGGTGGATTTCCATCAACCTTTTTATGCATTTTTTCCATTTGTTCATAAAAAAAAACCAAAAAAAACAAACAAGTGGAGAAGCTGGAAATTCGAAAAAAGTCAAATTACTGAAAAGAAAAAAAAAAACGTTTGTATGAGGTGGAAGAGTTAATGTATTGATAAAAGCAAAATATGACAAAGTGCAATGGAAACAGATTTAGCGAATAAATGATGATATACAGGAGGCATGTGACTTAAATATCCCTGAAGCTTCTGCCCCGCTGGGTAACATTCAATATGTGTATGTAGAGCTGATATCAAAAAGCTTCCAAAACCACAGAGCTGTGATATTAGCTGTTCAAGATTTTCCATTTCCACTGTCCATTATGCTCTCCATCACCAATATTTGTATCTCGTCTTCCATCGCTTCAGCTTTGACCGACACTCTATTAATTATGTCACTGCATTGTGCCATTTTCTTCATTTTGTGATTTATTGCACTCGATGGGAGAATCAGTTCCACAAACTGTTTCTTCGATGCACTCAACTATTCAAATTTGCAAAACAGTAGCGGATGGGAACACAAATTAATTTGCATTTTCTTTTATTGATTTTCTGAAAATATGGTTAAGATTTGTGCTACATTTGGATGGAAACCTGACTATTTAGAGTTAAACTGCTCTTTGGCTGCCTGTATTAATGATCTGATTAACTGCTAACATGCAAAAGATTATATTCTCAGTGGGATATGAACAGTAGTCCCACAAAAACACATACAGAGTTCAACACTTACACAAAATTACACACATTTATACTCCACTGTGACAGTGTGCACTACATGCTGCGTATACTGCAGATGCACAAAAGAAGGGGAAGGAGAAAAAGATTTTATTTCCATGAAAAAATAAAAGTTTTTTTTTCTCCCGCATGCATTGTGAAAACATCTTCATCCCTGATACATTAAAAACAAAATGGATGGGAGGCAGTGCGGCTCATCACTGCAGCAGCTTCAAGCAAACACAGAGACGAGATCTGTCATTGTTGCTAACCACAAGAGACAGAGTGGAAGGGAACTGCTTTTCCTTTGCCGTAATGCAGTGACAAGTGTCCTTTTTGAAAAGGACATGCACTTGTTGAGCATGATTTTGGTTTGTCAGTTAGGTCAGAGTAATGTGAGGCCCACTCTGAAATACAATAACAGGCAAAAAACTGTATTTAGCATGCTGTTCTTGGCATTTCTGGGTCTTTTTATAGTTTACTGGTGTGTTCTTCCTAACTGATCAAAGCTAGATGATGTGAAATCACGTCAGTGAGTTTAATAACAGAAAACCTTTCTGTTGACACCAAAATGTTCATTCTCAACAGCCGTGGTTTCTCTAAATGTTGCAATTATTACGTCAGTGAAGCCACATTATTGTACCTATTCTGAGCACAAGTGTCAGTCAATGAAAATTATAATGTCAGTTAAGTGTTTGATAATTACCACTGGCAAATACCATGTTTGTGGCAAGATGAGGGGATGTAATGTCAGAGTAGAACAAAGAAAGCAAAGCAAAAAATGAACATTTTCATCAGTAGAAGCCTGTAATTTAATTTCTTGAATACCAGGGATAGCCAAAGTGTCAAAAAGTGCAGCAAACAAACAAAACATGTAGTTTAGTGCAGGATGTAGGCCAGAAGGTTAACTTCAAACCAACAACACAACCTCCTCCCTCATGTACACTAGAGGTCCCAGGATATCAGTGCTCTCCAATTCTTTGTTCCTGTGCTCATCAGCTGATTCGGTTCATCAACAGTGAAGCTAAATCAACCGTGAAAAATGTGTTAAAGTTTGATTACTGAGTGTAAACAGGAACAGAACATTTCAAAAGGTGTTACTGAGTACACAGTGCAGTTGCAAATGCAATATAGAGACTGTAATCTTCCATCTGTGCCTGACAGAATAGTCCATAAACATGATCTCAACATGACAAGATCATTGTCTATTTAGCAGAAAGCGTGACGAAGAAGGCAATCATGGCATGAAAGCACTAAGCAGAAGGGGAACATGTACTGTGTTCTTCTTCAGGCATTTTCATTTCACAAATTCTGTGTTTCATTTGGCGCTTCAAACCAAACCTGAGTAAAATTCAAGCTCCTGCATGTTTTACCTGAAGAGCTGGATTAGGGAGGGCTCACAAGACAATTATTAACTGATATTAAATGTGGAAAATCATGATAGTGATGATGAAAAAAAAACCCACAAATGGATCTAAATGGACATATTGTATTTGTATACAACTGAAATGCAAAAATGCCAATTTACATGAGTTACATGGAGTAACTATCCCTTGATGAATGACAGTATATCTGTCTGCCCAGTACTTCTGTGCAAAGTCTTTGCTGGTTGCCTGGCAACTTTGCTGTGATGACAGGACTCGGGGAAGTCACTACACCCGGCTGTTGTTCGCAAAGATATAGTTATAGCAGATAACACTCCTTAACACATCCAGACATCTGAAACAGCCTTTGAGAATATTAAACATCCTATGGCTAAATCCAAATACAGATATACCTCAGTAATGATCGCAGTGACAAGCTAGGATCTAAATTCTTTATCAGCAACAGCCTCCAAAACAGGCCTGATGTATAATACATGTTTCAGATTAAGACAATTAAAACATCTCTAATCAATATTTTATACTAATAATGGATATGTGAAAAGGATTGCTGCTGGTGATCTGATCTGGTGATACTTTGTTTATTTCTGGCATAATCAATGTAACTAATTTGACAGGTAGATTTAACTAGTAGTTTATATTGTGAATCCAGTTTCCTTTTTCTCTACACTAATTCGTTTTTACAATAACTTTAATCCAATCTTTTTCTGCTTTGTCATCACCATCACTGAATTCACTGTTTTCTTAAGCACTTCCAGTAAAAACTTCAAAGGCTGTTTTCAACATTTATTGGAAATGTGTTTAGCTTGTTGCATAGCTCTGCAACTACATGCATAGTGAGGACAGAAGACTAATAAAGCAACTGTATGCTGCTTGCCCAGCACCTAACAGCAGCCAGACAAAGTTAGTGACTAGCTGATGAGCATAATTGAGCATTTAGCAGCTAAAGAGACAGATATCTCCCTCAGGAGTCAGTAGAGACCAAAAACAGGGCAAAAAGGAGAGTGGATATTGGAAGGACATTAGTCAGGGTGCCAGAAACACAACTCCAAATTATTGCTGCTAATTATTGCTAATGTAAACAGGCAATTGTTCCCATCATATCAACTTTTAATTAATGTAGGTTTAAAGATCAGTATGATTAATAAGATCATCTAGCAAGCATCCTTTGGTCAACAATTCTGAAGGAAGGAGCAATTAGAAATAGTACTGCATCTTACTGAAATGTTTATGAATTGGTAGGATTTGCAGTCTCTGAATGACGAGCCAAGTGTCCTTCAAATAATGATCAGAATGTGAGAGATGTACAAATATTCTTGCTTTAATATGGCTGTTATGCTGGACTGCACAAAGAAGAAATGTGCTTGTCATTTACATCACTGTACAAGTGATGTTCTTGGCAGAAATGTGTCTCTCTATTCAATATAAATTGTCTGGATATGTCCTCCTCCACAACACCTCAATAATGTTTTCTCGGTGCAAAGTTACAACATAATCTAATGGGGAAGCAGATCAGCCTCCCCCTCATGTACACTTATAGCTGCAATCACAACATTTGCCTTCAGGCTTCATCACAAATGATAAAAGAGAAGAAATCGCCTTTGAACTCGCAATTTTAAACCTGCGGAGGCTTATACTGTGAGTGCAAATTGTACATATGCCAAATTGACTTTCAAATGTTTCCCGAGATAATGTCTTTTTTATACAAATCTCCCTGTAATTTACACTGACATGTTTTTGATGTTTGGAAGCTATGTACAAAGCTTCTATGCAATACTCTGGAATAACAGGACATGTCTTTTTTCTTTTTATGAACCTCTTGCATAATATGCTAATGATCTAATGAATGGATAATGTAAAAAATACATTACCTGACTTGGTAGTTCATGTTTATGAGCAGGAAAACACTTGAGAATGTTGATATCAGTCTTTATGACTGCAGAAACCCTGCTGGTAAGTTTTAGCTCTGTTCAGCTTTGAGTAAAGAATGAAACTGTCACTTTTTCTCAGTCTCCTTTTTACTGTTGCTTTCAACATATTTCTCGACGCCTACATGTAAATCCCATAGCCAAATGTGACATGTTCAAGTTCTTTCTGGGAAATGTGGGAACACTGCATAGAAGTCACTCCTTCCTGCTGGTTAATATTGATATTTTCTTATTAAAATGTGTTTTTTAATTTATTTATACTGTTTTTTAAATGTTCTGTGTGGCTGGTTTGATCTCATGTCATTTGTAATGTGCATTCATATATATCAATAAAGCTTTTTATGCTTTGTGCATAAGTTGTTTTTCAATCTGTGTACTGCATGTCTTCCATAATATGTTGTTACTATAAATGCTGAAAATAAAACACAGTTTTCTGTTTTTATATAGCATTTTAATCTTTTTATCTCCATAATATGCTTGCTATGGAGAATTAAGACCTTAGGGGATTTTCTTCTTTCATGTTCTCCTATCTTATTGTAACACAACCATTTTTATCTGTGTAAATAAAACAAACAAGCAAGTAGAGAAAGATAAGACATGTAGAAGGAAGAAGAAAAGAAGAAAATCAGAAAGTAAATGATGGAACGCTTTGAACATGACACTTGATCTCTTTTTTTAAAGCATATTTGTAACTCTATTGACTACAAATAAATGAAAACAAATGTTTTAAAGCTGACAATCACTAATGAATTATGAATGTAAAGTGGCCTATAATACAAAATGTAAGAGAGAAACTTAATGAACTCATAATGAAATTAATGAATCATTTTTGCCCTATGGGCGCAACAGTTGTTGTAGACATCGACCCTAATCACATTGTTCTTAGATTATTGAATTCACTCAATGGAAATTAGTGGATAACACCCTTCAGGCATCTTCTCTTTACTAAAAATAAGTAGTAACTGGTGCCCAAACAGTATTGTATCTGCAGAGTTCCCACAGTTCTTGAAGAACAGTAAAAGTTTGTTTAGAAAATGTATTGAAAAGGGGCTTTGAAAGTACCATAGTTAATAAAATTTCATCCATTCATCTTAAGATCAACACATCCTGAGGGTAAAACCTGAGATGCAGGTGTTGATACTTATTAGAAGAGAAGTGCATGAAGGGAAGTGTTGTGGTATGGTCATGCTGGATTTGCAGAAAGTACTTGATACAGTAGATTACAGGGTCCAGTCATACCTATCAAATCGTACTCAAATGGTTGATGTTAATGGGACCTTTTCAGAGTCAAGAATCATAGAATGTGGGGTGCCACAGGGTAGTATACTGGGTCATCTATTCTTACTTAAAAGCAGCTGCCTCATGCAAACTTTTTTTTATATACTGATGACTCTGTTTTGCTGGTAGCACATAAAGATAAAACCGTGGTTGAGAACATTTTCAGTAAGGAGCTTCAAAATGAAAATAGATGGCTATCAGATAATATATTATCCCTACACTTTGGAAAAACCTGAAGTCATTCTTTTTGGTTCTAAAACAAAATTAGCAAGGTCACCAGGTTTTAAGGTCAAAGTTGGAGACTTCCATATAACTGCGTTTTAGACAGGTTTTTATCAGGTGAAAATATGAAAATAAGCCCTCACCAGGATAAATCAAAGAATTAAAGGACCAGTGTGTAGGATCTAATGACATCTAGCAGTGAGGTTGCAGATTGGGCACGAGCGATGAGCTGATGTCAGCTTGTTGGCAAGGTAGAAAAAAATGTTGCAAATGAAGTGTTCAAGGCAGGCAAAAGATCTGGGCTTTTGAGTTGTAGGGAGCATTTTTACATATGTTCACCTCAAGTTTTGGAAATTTGACCATTTTTAACATAGATATCTGATATCATAACAATATATAAATAACAGAAAATCACAAAAAGCATAATATGTCCCCTTTAAATGATTTTACTTGAATTTCTAACTTCACTAAACAAACAAATGAGATATAATGTAGCCTCATATATATCATAGAAACATTAAAATGGTACCAATATTTCATCAAGAAAGAGAATTTCCCCAAATGTTTTATTCCTTTATGTCCTTTAAATCCATTCTTTCCTCCTTGAGTCTGTTTTCCTGAACAGGATGTGCTTACCACTACCTTCCTGCAACAAGGTCAACAGTACCAGCTTTCAAAATGGACCTGAACTTCACTGTCCTCACCGAGCATTTTAAACACATTTGATGAAACACATTATATGACGCCGTGAGGATCACAGCCAGCAACATGTGAACCCCTCTGGCAGAAAGGCTGGGGAAATGAAACCGAAGGGAGATGCGATGACCTTGGAAACACATCACATCCCTCCCTTGTCCAATTTCTGTCACTCGCACTGACACCAGCTCCTTTTATAATCCTGAATTTATGTCCAAAGTGTTCAAAGGAATGCGTTTTTGATGAACAGAACAAAGTAGTTTGCTACAAATTCTCCCCATAAAGGTTTAATTCGGGCAGGGAAGGTGCGAAAACTCAATTCGAAAACTCTCCCTGTTGCTGTCTGCTGCCGTCTCTCACTTTCCCCCCATAAACACAAACATGTGGACATGAACACACACACACGGAGAGTGATGTGTGTGAAATATGAAAAGCTTATTCCAGGGAAACCCATCTGATATCTGTTTCAGTCATTACCATAATAATTGGCACTCCACTGCACTGAGTAAGAGCCTTGCAGACTGGGATAGAATAACAACTAGAAAAGAGAAAGGAGGGGGGGGCGCACTGCAAAAAATATCAATCATACGAACTGTTATATTCAGTCTAACGGTCTTATTTTTCTTGAATTTGTAGAAAATGTGGACTGCTATCATTTGTCTCAAGATTTGTCAAGACATTGTGTTATTGTATTAAAATGAGGCATAATAAAGGCAGAGCTGTTTAGCGAAAACAAATAAATCTTTTAAACAAACAAATGAGAGTACTGCATGTCACTGTTACTTATTTAAACAAAATTAAGGTTTCACAGTTTAACGGCAACTTGTTGAAATATACATTTTTTGCAGCGTGGAAGGAGCGAGCGAGATGAGATCGTAATTCCACCGAGCACGTGTTGAGCACGGCCCACGATGCTCAGTTCCACGCTGCATGTGCTGTCGCTTCGATGAATCTCAGCTCCTCTCAGATTTTTCAGCTGCCATGTCTCATAACAAACAGTAAGGTTCTCTATCCTGCCTTCTCAACACATACACAAAAAAGCTTTGTTCTGTCTTTCCATTTTTCTGTTTCATGATTGATTTTGCACCGAGAACACGGCTCCCAGTATTGATGAATGGCTCCATATTTGGTGTAAATGCTACATCATCAAGATTAAATGGCCCTGAAAACAACAAAGATTCATGCTCTCGTTGGGATTTCTACTTTTGTACAAATCAAACAATTATTGAGGTTTGACTGATATGGTGTTCCCAACTAATCCCTAACTAAAACATTGCCTCACAAAATGAAAAAAGAAAGTGTTCGAAAAAAAATGTTGAACAAAATACGAATGATGAAAAGAAAAATATATTGGGAGAGAAGGAGAAAAAATGTATTATCACAAACTAATGTGCCTTTAAGTGTAATGATACAGTACTAGTTGAAAAGCAATAGCTCACAGTTTTCTTGTGGTTTATGTGTTTTCCTTTAAAGCGGCTATAATTGATATTTTTGTAATAATAACAAATGACCATGTGTAACGTCAGAGGCGTTGCTGCTAGTGATGAATCTACCAGACACTGCAGCTCCCCTTGGCTTCACAGTGCTTTGAGGCAGCTCATTGTTTAGCAGTAAAGGAGAGTGAATATTGGACTTATATTCACCAGATCGACAGAAACAAGACTCCAAATTAATGTTACTGTTGCGCTGTAACTGCTAGATGTGTAAATAAGCAACTGTTTGCCAACAAGTTCAACATATCAACTTATAAGGTGATATATCATTGTTGTTCACAACTTGTTTCCGCTGTCCCCAAGTGGCCAAAAACTCAGTTAATGCAGGTTTAAAGATGCATGGGAGATGTATCGATATAACAGTGTCAGCATGCTGTATGATAGAGTTAATGCCGTCATAACGTTATTCGTCTTTAATACAGAAATAGTTTGCTAACACAGTCATCACAGCACCTTAATAAGGTGTTAGTATGTCAGTGTGGTGTTTACAGCTTGTTGCACTGCCCCCAAGTGGCCAAAAAATTTGTCAAAGCACATTTAAGATTGTCATAATTAAAAGAAAGCAATATTAATTTTCAGTATAAAAAGAGAAATGATCAGCAGTCATAATATCAGCCTACTTTCTCTTTTGTTTTTGACAGTCATAATTCACATTGCCACTCTATGTAAATTAAAAGTAAACATAGGTCATTATAAGCATTTGAAAAAAGTGGCAAATGTTTTCTATATTTGCAGTTATATTGTATTTCTCTATATCTCTAAATTGACTGTTTTCATGTCAAAAAGCACTTGTTCCTCATTTCTTCTCGAGTGGAAAAGCCTCTAATAAAACTCGCAGAGCATCTTTTTTAATGACTTTTTTTTTTTTTGTTTCCTTTTGCCGTTATTTTTCAAAAAAAACACTCAATTTTCTACAGTCAGACGATGCTGCTGTCTGTTAAGCTGGATGATTGTTTTACCTGCCCTCACAGAATCAGTTTCTGACCTCTTTGTTAAAGGAACAAAAGTGAACACTCGGCTGGGCCAGAGGGAGTTTGGCTTGCATTAATCACACTGACGGCAGCAAGCACGATGTTCCATTACATTCAACCGTTACAACCTCCCCGACAGAGACTGAACCACGTGGATTTATCAGCAAGACACCGGCAGCTGAATGACAGCTACGGTATCTGACATTGATTTAACAGCTATAAGGAGACTGCTAATGCTGTGCGGGGAGGGGGGGGGGGGGGGGGGGGGGGAGTTGCTAATAATTTCATCATGCTGGAAGAAATCGCACAGATGTAATTTCAGTTGTGCAGAGGTACGAGCCAAGCCCAGCCCTTTAAGAAGGTGGCCTTGTGAGCAATCTGTGCGTGTTATGTCGTGACATAGATGTATTCAGTCGTGAGTGTGCGTTATTAGCCATAGTGAATCCTGGGTTGCTGAGAGAGAAAAGTTACCAAAGTTAGCAGGGAAAGAGTTTAGAGAGTGTATTATATTCGCTGAAGTTCACAGTGAGGACACTTTGAAGGTGAAGGGCGCTACACGGAGACAGTGATAAGAGTTTTTCGAGTAGGCCCCAATGTTAGAAGATCAAGCAATAATAATTCAAACACATGTAAGGTCAACTGTTTCACATGGTCTTTTACTTGTGGTCAATGGGCAGCAGCTACAGTGGAGCAGCTTGGGGTGCAATAGTTCAGTGATTTAAGGCTCTTGGCTGAGAAATTTAAGAGGAGGCAAAAAAAAAAGATGGGCTGTCGACTGGCTTGGCTCGTACTGGTCAGTGTCCTCCAAGGTCAGGGATGAGGTGGTGTATGAGTCATGGGATGTGTTCATAAATCATTCAATGGGCGGTGAGATAAAAAACCAATACCTGGAAGCACTGTCCAAAAGCTGCAGGAGTAAATCTTCTACAAATACACTTTTAATATGCTTTGCCAAATTCACTTTTGAGGGAA
Source organism: Thunnus thynnus (assembly GCF_963924715.1). Classification (NCBI taxonomy): domain Eukaryota; kingdom Metazoa; phylum Chordata; class Actinopteri; order Scombriformes; family Scombridae; genus Thunnus; species Thunnus thynnus. The sequence continues at coordinate 14,612,550 of NC_089527.1, forward strand.
TGTAATGCTGTCAGAAATACATTCACTACAACACTTTAAAATCAGGAAATGTGCACAGAAGATGAAGGGAGGAGGACGGGGTGGACGGATGGAGATTGGTTGTTGGGTGTAGGCTACAAAAAACTTCTTTTTCTTCTTATTTGATCCTTTGTGCTTTAGTGAGATGTGTGTGTGTGCGTGTGTGTGTGTATGCTTTGCTGCGTATATTTTTATTTACCCCGCTGGAGATGAATAAAGTTCTTTGAAATCAGTCAGAAGAAACTAGATGAAAGAAAGACTTAAGAAAGTTATAACAAAATGAATTTATTTGATATATTGTGCACAATAGGAGAAGTTGAAGAGATACATGAGGAGTCTTTCACACATAGATCCCATTGTGATGTTCTCATTTTATCTGTGTAGTCAAACCACAGCTTTATCTTCTAGAAAGTGTGTTTATATGTACAAAGTGCAGGAGTTTCACACCACAGACCAGGGTTCACACCCTGAGTCCCGTGTGTTTGGGCTACTAAAGCACTTTGATCTGATTTCATTTCTAAGAGACAGGGTTTCATGCCACGATCTGTACAGGAATATCCCCTGGATGGAGTCTATTCAATAGTGGTGATGAAGGAGTGGAGAGGAGTAGCTGAATATCTGGATGGATATGAGCTCACTGGATGGACCCGGTGGACAGCTGGTCCTGATGAAAAATGGAGGTGAATGGAGTGGAGGTGGGTTGCATCGATTAGGCAATGAAATAACAGCTGACAGGAGGGAACATATTTTAAAGTTTGACGACCACAATGTGAAAAGGCTGCCGTCCTTCGTTTTCCGAGGATTCTGATTCCCGACATTAACAGTGTTTGTTTTTTTGTGTATGAATTCATCATTTCAGTCTGGTGCTTCAGTTCTTTAGCCCTGCTGTGATAATGTGTTTTTTTTGGTTGTTGTTGTTGTTTTGTGTGTGTTTGTGACGTTAAGGCAGATCATCTGCTTCATCAGTGATAGCGAAAACAGATGTGCATCATTAGGTGCTCTATGAGTGAGTGACTGCACACTGTCAAGCTGAGGGAGGAAGAGTAAAACTGTTCTGTTGTAAAAGACATTCTGAAAACATCATTAATGTTTTGTTTCTTTGAAAGCTTTGTATCAGTCTAGCTCACCCTATGATAACCTGATGGCAGGTTCCACTTAAGTGAAGCTGCAGTCAGACCAAAATCCACCCGGTGAAATTTACTCATGCGGTGTGGCTAAAAAACAGAGGTGGCAGGAAATAATGATGGCAAGGCTGTAAATATGAACTTCGGAGGCTAGCATGGCTAGCTTGCTGACAGCCCAAAAGGTTGTAAATTATACAGCTTCTTATCAAACGTTTTACTGTGATTAATCTCTGTCACTGTCCTTGCACTCACCGCTGTCAAACAGCATCTCTCTTCTCCGCTGTTTGTATTATTTCGCTGTGCAGCTGTAAAACAAGAATATAAACAAGATTTCCTCAGCGAGAGGCTGATCCGACCCCCTCTCTCAAACAGGTAAGACACTGGAGAACCTCATGATTTCATGTGTCAAAGGTCAATCAGATTGAACAAAGTGAAAGAACAAGGTCAATTTGTGACCAGAGGCTGTTGTTTCTCACCCCGTTCCACATAGAAATGAATGAAAAACTTAAAGGGCAGTCACAGTCTACAGTTTATAGTAATAGGAGTGTGGGTGGCAGCTTGCCCTGAGGAGACAGTTTGTTTGTTTTTGTTGAAAATCCCAGAGTTCATTTTTCCCACTATTTCATATTCATATTTTTGTTTATAAATGCCACCTTTTTGCATGGTCCCTCAGCTACTGATCTGCTTTTTCAACATCGCCTTCAAAGCTCACGGGTTGTGGTAAAAATCTGATTAAAGACCCTGCACAGCCATGGTAAAACCTACAGAGGTGACTTTTATCATTTTGATGTTGGGTGTGGACGTGTATGTGCTTGACTGACATCGCCGTGACTCTACTTTTAGCTTTGTTGCACCCATTAAAGTGGAGGGTATTACACTTTTATCATTCATTCAGACCTGAGCAGAGGTCTAATACCTTCAAGTGCTGCAAGTAAAACAATAACAATGATAATGCTAGGAGCACACTGTGGGGAAAACAAATGATATACTCTGACAGAGAATATTTAACAGATGCATTGTCATATATATAATAATTTAAAGGTAATATGTAAATGTTTCCTAGTCATAAAAACGTCATCATATTTCATGATGCCAATTATTTATATATGAACATAATTTTTCGGAGACATTGTTGGCAGGAGAAGAAGTATGATCGTCTGAGGGTTATAGATCCAGTCAGTGAAGGATGTGGGCCAGAAGGCTTGGTCTCCAGGGGCTGGAGAAAAGCCAGTATACCTTTTTGATTTACTCATTCGCAGCTGCATCATGCTTTGTATCATCAGGTTCATGTAACCTGATAATAATTTACCAATATTGCTGGATTGTTTCACCACCCAACTTCCCAGTCTGAAGAAACTGATTAAAGAGGTGTTGATGACTGAGAGATGGCAGAATGAATTGTGTTATCTTTTGCCGTGTCTTCTAATGTGGTTTCTCTTCCCCTAATCTCAATGTCTTTTCTCCTTCTCGGGTCATTATAGGATGATATTTGCCCGCTAATTTAGCACAGGTTTATTCTGATTCGTCATTAGGAGCTCTCAGTCGCACAACTCACACCTTCCTTTCTTCCCCAATGCCTCAATTTAGCATGACCTTCCCAAAGCTCTGTCTAGCCAATATGTCTCATTACTGCACCGTGGGGGGGCTGACACACACACACACACACACACACATACATGCACACACACGCACACACACACACACACAGAGAAACATACGCACACAGATCACAGATATCGCAGATAATTAAAGACGACACAAGAATACTGACAGGCACACACAAGCAAATCAAATGTGTGGAATAAATAATACACATAGCTCTGCTGCTTCATTGTTCAACACACACACACACATACACACACACACATAAACTACAGAGCATCAGTGACTGACAGAAAAACTCTAGAGAAAAAGAAATAGTGAGGCAGCATGAGGGCTTGACAGATCTGCACACATACATACAGAGAGAGAGAGAGAGAGAGAGATAGAGAGAGAGAGAGAGGTTCACAAATACTGACTTGAAGTGATCAGGGTCTCAAAACAAAATGACTTTATTTGTTTTAAGCAGCAAAATGAATTTTCTTAAAATAAGAAGCACCCAAATTTCTGAAGGTGATATTCTGTATTTATCTTTCAACAAAGTTCATGAAAAGCGAAACCAACAATGAAATGATCTTGCTAAAAAAACAACTATTTTGATAGTTGATTAATTATTTAAGTAAGTTTTCAAGCAAAAACGTCAAACGTTAACTTCTTAAATTTGAGAATTTGCTCCTTTTCTCATGGTTTTGACTTTTGGTTTGGCAAAACAAGACATCTGATAGCATAACTTCTGGCTTTATGAAATTGTAATGGGCATGTTTCACAGTTTTCTGATGTTTTATAGACAAAGTGATTAGTTGAGCAGAAAATCAGGAGATGAATCAATAATGAAACTGCTAAAAAGCCTGACTAAAAAGTATTTCTTGGATATCCAAAGCCTGATGAAGCTTATTGCTTTGTACCATAAAAACATCTAGAGGCACACTGTTGCACTGTGTGACGTTCTTTCATTACAATGAACACAAGCACTTACTGTAAGTTTATTTTGAGTGAATCCCACATACACCGTCCAGCTGAAACAAATACTCAATAGAGCACCAAATGCGTCCCAAAATAGTCCCCATCAAAAAAACTACACTCACCTACTGTTTCAAGAAATGTCACTTGGAGCTGAGAGCCACATACTGGCCACACTTTATTCTATATTCTATAAGAATAATATGAAATAAAATCCTGTAACCACATTTCCGTTTTTTCAGTTTTTGTTTAAATATCAATTTAAAATGATCCACAGTGAGCTGGTCAGAAGACCTGCAGGCAGCAGGCTCTTACTGTGACGTGTGTCAACTAGCAGACCGCCAACACAGTCCTCCACATGATCACAATAAAATTGTGTAGACAAGAATTCGTGCTGTGTGTGCATCATGAGATGTAATCATCTCGACGTGGACATCCCAACCCTGTAGAGGAATGACAGGCAGAATGACATTAGCAGCTTCCTGGAATATCTCCCTTGACTCACAGTTAGCTCTTGACTCTCTTGCCAAATGTGCTCAGATATTCGACTTTACGACTATAAGATGATAGTTTTCCATTCAAATCCAAGTTCCCTTCTGAGATAAGACAACTTCAGTTCAACTTTTCACTCATGTCATAATCCAGACTCTTCCAGTCACTGGTTGGGTGTCTGTTGATGACACAGGTAGGATACAAAAGCACAGGGACAGCTAATCAAATTTTATCCTTATTACATACAGAGCTAAAGATGAAAAATGGCTGAATGTTTCTTTAAAGGCATATATGCTTTGATGTGAGCATATTAGGAACTGCACCCTGAGGGTGTGTGTGTGTGTGTGTGTGTGTGTGTGTGTGTCCCTGTCAGAGGTAAAGCTCGTGTTCACATGATGACAAATTGTCTCTCTGGCAGACTGCGTGTCCATGCAGTGTCACTCATTTGTCTCCCCCGTACACACACGCGCGCGCGCGTGCGCGCACACACTGTCAGGTATCTGGACAGCCTTGACAGTATTTGTGTGCGCGTGTGTCACTATAATGTAATGGCTTTATTGACCCGAGGCCCAAGGACACCACAGCACCCCCCACCTAAACCAAATGGTTGCTTAATGGAGGACTCTTCTCCTCCTCCTCATTTCATCCCCCGGTTTTCTCATCTGTCTCTTCCCATCTCATAGTATCCTTCTCCTGATCCTTCCTCCTCTTCTTAATCTCCTCTATCTCTCTCCGGCTAATCTCCCACTCCTCCTCGGTCCTACATAAGTGAACAGGGGAGAGGAGAGGAATGAAAGTCAAAGAACTGTACGCTGTATCTAATTCCTCAACATTATCCAAAACGTACACTCCCACACACGCTTGATACACTCCATTTTAAGTGAAATGGAGTGTCTGTGGAAATCCACCCCTCGTTTTGTCAGATGAAACGAGGGGAAACTTGGATATCTGTGTGTGCATCTGTGTGTGAACCCTACAGAATATGTGTATGAGGTTGCAAGTACACACAAATACATGAATACACAGTATCTGCATACAGTATGTGTGCATGTTTATTTGTTTTTTAATCAGTCCCAAATGAAATTCTTTCACCCTTTCAAGAATAATCACAAATATGTCACACAGCAGATACTGAGTTTAGTGCTTTTTGTTTGCTTTCAATTTAATATTCATGCTTGTATGTTCTTTGCATGTATTGTGTATTCTCCTGTATCCAGAACACTGGAGCTGAGTTTCTATGAACTGTGTGACATCCGCAGGAGCAAGAAATGTTTATGGAGAAAAAGTCCCGGTTATAAGGGATCTCAGAGATAACAGTGTTGTGCTTATGAGCCGAAACCACAAGTATATCCACATATCTTAGTCCAAAATGGCATGAGGGTGAATTCTGTTACATCGATAGCACAAATTAATTATTTTTTCCTCCATGGCCCCTCCCGGGCTCCGTACTTTAGTAATTGGTGGGGAAACGTTTTAATCTCTCAATGACTTTGATCTCAGAATCCATGCCCTTAAAATTAGTCCTTTTAATTATTTTTTTTAACCATAGCTTTTATTGTTTTATATCATTTTATCACACTTGGTCTGTTTTTTAACCTTGTCATGAATATTCTTTAACTGACTGTCGTCCTTTGGTTCCCCTGATTTTAAAGAGCCTTTGTGCTCCACAATAAATCTAGGTGGCATAGTTGGCTTTATCCATTTTCATTTTAAATTCACCTGATTATTTTTGTATTTTAATTTACACCCATCCCATTACAGTTCTGTCATACATGTAGGTATAGACAGATGATGATACAACAGGCTCTGGGGACAGATGGCATGTCCAAGAAATGTGGAACTTTTGAGATAATAAATGACTTAAGTGTTTTAAACCAGTCAAGAGTCTCCATCTAGTAAAACATGACTAAAAAGGTCAATAAGCTCCAAAAAATGTGTTTGTCAGATGGCTTCTGATCCAAATCAGGGGATCACCACAATCATTTCAAAATCAACTGTGTGGTTTTACGTGTGTGTATTTGTTTTTCACAGATCAAATGTGTTGTTGGAGGTGTGTGACAGAGAGTACCAGTCTTTGGTCACTTGGAGAAAGTCTCTGAAGTTCTCTCACCACCATCAGTGTCTGGAGGAAAATACCACCAGAGGAAAACAGTCATCTGTTTTCTTCACATGTTGTTAATTAATTACAGGATGGGGTCCAATCCCTAAAGTCCGCTGTGTAAATGTTTCACTCTGAAGTTTCAGTGACACAATCAAATCTTGTAGGTGTGAAAAATCCCAGAGGTGAGATGCCTAGCAAACTCAGTCTGAAAGACAACAGTGCAGTAGTTTACTTCCTGTGCTGCATTCAGTGTATCATCGCAAACCAGAACATGTAGATGACAGACCTCTGAAAGTTTAATCATGTTGAAATCCAGGCCTTACAGTGGTTCCAGACAGCAGTCCGCAACAGTAACTGTAAGGAGGACAGTGTTGTTTTTGTTCCAATAAATAACTTTTAGCCAATAACTTACAAGAAACAACTCAGAAGCAAGAGCAGAATGGCTTTAATGGGTTTCATTAAGCAGGCTCCTTCCTTCATGAGCTGACTATCAATCAAGCAAGAACAGCGATCTGAATGTCAGAGGTTCTTAAAGACTGATCCTCCACTTTGATAAGAACGGTCAAACCCACCACAGGGCAGCATGTCATCATCTGCCTTTCTTAATTAACGGTGATGAGACTCGAATAAACACGTCTGCACTGACTGCATGCCAACCTGGACAGTTGACAATTATGGAAATAAAGAGGAGATTTGTTGTCAACAGGCCAAGACTGTCTGTATTTAACTTGAGCTCCTCCAAAAGTATCCACTGTGCTCACATCAGTGAGCCTTCCTTAGCTGCTGTTTGTTAGACAGCTAAAGTTTGGCTCATATTTGTTTTAGCCTGTTTTCTCTTGAATCTGTTCCACTGCAGCTCTCCATGACATCTAGACAGTGGCCTGGTGTCTTAAAGGATAAGCCTGGTGATTTTCTATATTTTTCTTATCGTAAACAAAAATGTGCAGAGCCAAACCAACAATGAACTGATCCTACTTACAAGTATTGTGTGTCTATCCAAAGCCTGATATGTCTTATTCCTCTTTGCTGTAGACTTCCATTGTTGTCCAAAAACTATTACAAACATGTCAGTGAGCCACATCACAATGGGTGGTAATGTTGCTTACATGATGAAGAGTTTGGGCATGGTAGTTTCTTTTGAAATGGCTCCTTTTTTCTTGACTTTGTAATGGAGTTGTTGGAGAAATGTACAGTGTAGCACAAAGTCAAGAGGTTTTGATATGTAGCACAACAAGCTAGTGAAGCTAATAGTGAAGTAAATGGAACCACATTCCTGCCTTACACAGACTGAAAACATGATCCCTGTTATTAGTCTTTGGAGGCGTTTCTAAACCAACTACCATGACCATAATCTTCGTAGTGAAGGAACATGTCACCCAGTGCAACAATATGACTCTTTGATGTGTTTTTAATAGTTTTTGGACAACAATGGAGGTCTACGGCACAGAGGAATAAGATATATCAGGCTTTCAATACACACACAATACTTGTAAGTAGGATCAGTTCATTGTTAGTTTGGCTCTGCACATGAGATTTGTTGACAATAAGGAAAATATAATAAATTGCCAGTTTTATCATTAAACAGTTTGGAGGCACAACCACAACAGTATACTGTGGTATCCAACACTTATTTGTTTTTTTTTTACAGTTGTTGCAGACATAAAAGGCTAACTTAACCCCAAATTGCCCCTGATGGCTGTGCCATCAGTGTATGAATGTGTGTGAATGGTTAGCTTCCTCTGATGGGCAGGTTGGGACCTTGCATGGTAGCCCCTGTACCATTCAGCGTATGAATGTGTGTGAATGGGTGAATGTGATTCGTAGTGTAAAAAGCGCTTTGAGTGGTCGGAAGACTAGAAAGGCACTATACAAGTACAGTCCAGTCAACTGCCCTGTCCTGCTCCCAATCTTTGTGCTAAGCTAGGCTAAACACTTCCTGGACCCAATAGAGATAACTGATATTGATCCTTTCATCAGACAGTCGGATTGACGCCAAACACACGTATTTTCCAAAATGTCAAAGCCGATGCTTTGAGGACACCTGCCATGTAAAAATAATTTACAATGTTAATGCCTTCTGACTCACCGGGAGCAATTTAGAGATTGCACTCTTCATCATTAACAAGGCCATAACCTGTTACCCAGTCTTTTATTTTTTTTACTGTCTCTGACAGCTGATGACCGTAAATTACACCACGCGGGCCTTGACTGTATTCAATTCATGTTTCACGCTGAGCATTGATTCCACTGTAATAGTTTATCGACCGTGATGACGCGGTATCGGTCTGGCATATACAAGCTCCAGGAGCTCATATTGTCTTAGAAAAGATGGATTGCCAGGTGTGAAATCGGCCAGGTCTGTAAGCCACTGTGCATCGTTCATCGAGTTTCAAGGACGTTGTAGGACGAGGAAATGTTTTTCCTCCCACAGAAGAAAAGGAAGGAAGGAGGGATAAGCCAGCCACCTGAGACAGGAGAGGAGATTGTCATTCAGCAGGCGTCTGATAGCTGTCAGGCAGTTCTCCTCCACTGCAGATGTGACGCAAATGTACACTCCTCTTTCCCTTCTCTCCGCTGTGTCATCCTCCTCCCCGCCTTCCTCACCCCTCCACTTTCCCTTTCCTTCATCTTCTTCATTTCCTTTCCTTGTCTTGCCTGCTGTTTTGTCTCTGCATGCCTCTGCTCACTCTCTGGGCATTTCTCTGTCTTTCTTTCTCTCTCATCACTCTCTTTACTGCTTTTTTTTTTTTTTTTAATAGCTCTCTGCCCTCCCACCTCTCTATTTTCCCCTTCTTTCTTCTTCTCTCTATCCTCTCAGCGGAGATGAGTGGGTGGAGTGAAGCATCGTGCCCTGGAGATTGTTGTGCCATCCGCTTTTCAGACGGGCCGAGTCTAGTGTGTGCATGTGTGTGTGTGTGTGTGTGTGTGTGTGTGTGTGTGTGTGTACTTGTAGAGCCCACACACAACAAGAAAACATTGACGTTCCCTTTTACATGGGCTTAAATAAATGATCTCAGATATTGGTTCATCGCTGTTGTCCTGCAAATATATAAATCTTACTTAGAAAATGACAGCTCATTTTCTATTTCTCTGGCCTCGCTGCATTTCTGGATTTTTTCTGTGTGCAGCCATTTTTCTTTTTATTTCTGATTTTTATTCTTTTTCCTTCCTTCATTTCTCTCCCCCTCATGACTCGTCCTCTTCTCCCCTTATTCCTTTCCATGTCAGCTCAGAGAGAAATATATTCCCCTCTTCTCTCCCTCCCCCCTCAACTCTTTCTACATTGCCACGTATCTTCTCACTTACCCTGCGTTTCTCTCACCGCCCCCCTCCTCCTCCTCCTCCTCCTCCTCCTCTTCCTCTTCCTCTTCGGCCATTTTTAGACAGTAAATCCCATCCTCTCCTACAGTACATCTCTGAGTGTGTACATAAGTGTGTGTGTGTATGTTTTTTTTAGAGATAGAGAGGGATGCACACACACAAACACAAAAGCTGAGCCACCAAGTTTGCCACCGCTCACCTTCTCAACTCTCATACTGTAAAAAATCCCCAAACACACCGACTGTGACTGGATATGATACGTTACTTGACTCACACCACTTTAAACCACCCCAAAAATATTTTGCCACATTGAATCCAATTTGCATTTACTGGAAAAGGGAAAGCGAAGGCAGTGATACTGATTCTCCAGCAGAATAATTGGTTTTACACAGCAGTTGGCTCATTAGTCGAATGAAAAAAAAAAAAGATGCATCAGTGGACAAATCAAGGCAGTTACTGAATAAATGAATGGAAATGTGACTTGATTAGTTCTGTGAAGCTCATTTGTGGTGTTTTGGAGGCTTTTTTAAAACCTATGTCGCCCATTTCCTGCGCTGTTATTCAGGTCGTTGGGTTTTTTATCATGTGTAAGAGAGAAGGTGAGTGGTTTTTCTTTTTCATTTCTTTCTTTCTCTCTCTGCGAGGTGAGCCGTTGGGGTTCAACTGCAGGTTATAGAGGGCCAATACTAGTATTTTTCCTGCTGAAGCTACAAGTAATCGATTTTTTTTGTCCTGTGTTTTTGTATTGGAATATAATGCTCAAGGCAAAATCAGTTCGAGTTTCTTCCATATAAACATTAGACCATCATGGCATTAAAAGGTGAACTCAAACAACCTGACTGGCTGTGTAGAGAGAGAGAGCATCACTCTTGGTCCCTTAAAGGCAGCAAGTGTGCTGCTAAAGTTGAACTTTGATCAAGCTGAATTGACAGTTTTTGTGATAAGGTTTTATATTTAAACATGCAAAAAGAAGTGGTCTTTTGGACACGTGTAGACAAACAGGTCCGTGGGGGATAAAGCAATAGCTCCAAACAAAAAACTGACTCCCACACACTGAAAGTACATTTGGTAAATTTATTGAATAGCAACGAAGAGAAATGACATTGAGCGGGAGTCACATTTTTTGTTTTGAGTTATTATAGTTAACCGCACTAATTGATTTGTCAACTGATCTGATATTAGAGATTATCTCAACTTGCCTGACATGAACTTACTGTCAGCTGTCGCTTAAAGTAGCTTCTTACATTCCCAGGAAAGCAGATGTTTGGATCTTGCAGAATTAGCTAGTAAAATGCAAAAGATGACAATATGAAACTGAGCTTTAAAGGCCATTTTCTATATTTTTCTCATTTACACAAATCTCATGTGCAGTCTACAGCGCAGAGGAATATGATATATCAGTTTCCTCTGCACAAGAGATTTATTGACAAAAAGAAAAATATAGAAAATCGCCAGCCTTATCCTTTAATACTGGTGCTGCAGGTTGTGCTTGTTGGTAAAATATGATTGTAAGTCAACTGAAGCATTATCACTAACATTAATATGGTCTGAGACCAGTGTAGGTGTGTTAACTATAAGAGGTACAGGAGCGTGAATGGCACAGGTTTATAGATTTACAGACATGAAACTTTCAGTTGTGGTTTGGAGGAACTGTAAAGCTTTACAAAGTAGAGCCTCGCAGATGGGAGAGATGTCATAGATGAATAGTTACCCTCCTCCTGTACTTTATGAGTAGCATCATTTCCGCTTTAAGTGCTACTAATAGCATACGGCATGCTGCATTTATATTTATCAAAAAGAGACTGACAAATACTTCAGTGAATCATACATCTACAGTCTCTCTGCAAATAACACAAACATATGACTCCACAAAATACCACTGATGCTAACACTCTCAATCTAAAACATAAATTAAGGATCACCATCTGCATCTCAACTGGCCACAATCCAACTGCTGCCAACCGTAAACCCGAGTCCAAACCAAACCAATCTGGCCACAATCAGAGAGCACAGAACGGTCCGTAATTAGAAATAGATTAACTGAGATACATAGCAAACAAACTCCAACTCCACCGAATGAAATACAATGTGAGCTCTCCATCCTGCGAGGTGATATGTGCAGTTTTTCTTTGGACTGGATGTGGTACAGAAACCTGCTCCAGATTCTGAAGAAGAGTTTGACCTCTGTGTCTTCTTTGTGTCTGGAACAAGCAGCAGGCGGCTGAAGTTAGACACAGAAAAGCAGGTTACTAAAGCATACTGAAGTATAACTGTCCTCAAAAGAAAGCATATTGTGACACAATTCCAGTGTAAAAAGTATTAAATTAAAATAATATGAATTAACTTACTTTCTAATTACTTTCTTATGTTTGTTTCTAGATATCCTGTGTACCCTAAAAGTAATCAGTGATATCTTAAAAATGATGGCTTAAGTAAACTATATTAAATCAAAAAAGATTAAATGACATCATTTTCCATGTTGTTGTAGCAATAAAGATATTCTTGACAGCAACAATGGGTCACATTTGTAGATATAATATATTCAAAGATGGATATATTGACCAACCAATGATAAGAGCTAATGTTTATGCGATACCGTCTTGTTAATTGGAAGATTTCTTTGTCTATTTCATAAATAAACATTGAAACCCAAACTATGTCTGCAGTAATCTCAGTGGCCTTTCTTGTTGGCCAGGTGATGAGAATGTGTGTGTGTCTCCACCCATCCATCCCTCCATCAGGAGCCCTGACAAGTTCCATGTATCACTTAGCCCTGGGCTGTCAGGCCTTTCCTATAAGCCACTGCTGCCCGGAAGATTAATGGCTGTTTTAATCTCACACTTAGAGACCACTAATAGGTGGACCTGAGGACAGACAAACCGTTCTCATATTCCAGAGGAAAAGAGATACTCATTTGTTTCGTAAACTTCCTCATTTGTTCACCTTCCAAATGTAAACATCCAGTGATGGAGGGATCACACCAAGTTTAGTCAGTTTATTCATGAGAGATGAGAGATGCACTTTCAATGTAAGTGATGGGGACCAAAATCAGCAAGCCTCCTTCTGTGCAAAAATGTATTTAAGTGTTTATCTGAAGCTAATATGAAGCTTCAGTCAATCTTTTTGTTACTATACTTCCACCGTTCAACAGGGAAATACTGTCCAAGAAAACACAAAGAGGGAATTTGATGCTAAAAAGACTGTAAATGTAGCAGATATACACTCGATATGACTAACCAGACTGCTGAAGCCTCATATAAGCTTCAATTAAACTTTTAAATGCATTTTTGCACAAAATGACCGCATGGACACACTGTGGATTTTGGCCCCCATCACTTACACTGAAAGTGCATATGAAGGGGATCTTTTTAATAATTAGTCAATAATTTCCTGGTTTGCAGGTAGTTAACAGTTCATTTTTAGGACATTTTACAGAGAAAGTGGTGCAATTTGGTACAAATCATAAGAAATAACAAGGAAGTATTAAGTTGGTTTACAGGCACAGATTCATTATATAGAGTTAGAGTCTAATTAGAGTTTTTAGTGTGTAGGTTTGTGTGTCAAACTACACATTAACATCTTCATCTGTTTTGGAGGCAGTGGGTGGAACTCAACATAACTTAACACATAAAAACAACAAGTCCTCCAAATAAAAATAATGTTACTGCACCATTCAGCAATGCATTTAAATGTGAAATTATATTAAATTTACCAACAACAACAATAACAATAAAAGCTTCCCCTCTAGTTATCACCTCTTCTAAATATCAGGCTACATAAAGTGTAGTGACCCCCACCAGCTCCTGATGTCATTTCTTCATTACTGGTGATAACTCCTGCAGACAGAGCAGGTTTAGATGTATTTTAGGCAGTGGTAGAAGAAGTACTCAGATCTTTTACTTAAGTAAAAATAGCAATACCACAATGAAAAAAATACTCAATTACAAGTAAAAGTCCTGAATTAAAAATCTTATTTAAGTAAAAGTACATAATTGTCAGCAAAATGTATTTGAAGTATCAAAAGTAAATGTACATATAAAATGACTCAATTCAGTTTCATATTTATTATACGTGTATATATTATTTGAACATTAAAACAAATTAAGAGCAAATTATAGTTAGAGTAAAGCCGATTTTGACACCTTGTAATGTTGGATAGTCTAATCTATAATAATGCATACATAACAAACTGATCATAAGTTTTAAGTATAAAATATTGCTGTGAAAAGTCACTATAGCTGTGAAATCAATGCAGTGGAGTAAAAATTACAATATTTCCCTGAATGTAGTGGAGTAATAAGCATAAAGTAGCGTAAAATGGAAAGACTCAAAGTACAATTACCTCAAAATTGTACTTAAGTGAATGTACTTAGATTCTACATGTAGTTATATTCTACCACTGGTTTTAGAAAGGCTCAAGAAATAGACGACAAACCTGCTGAAGAGGAAACTGACTTTTAGAAGAGCTCAGAGGACGCAGCGACCAATTCATGAGTTTATCTTAATGGAAAAGTGATGATTCGGAGATAATCAATTACTGCCCCTTTGAAGCAACACAGTAAGTAACTTAATAATATGACTCTTGAGATGAATAATGAGTAACCAGGCTATGGGGAGCTGCACAATACCAAATGTCTCAAAAACTGTATTGGTGTAGGTAAAAAAAGGTGAGTGTGTATTCAAGAGTGTCCTTCTTGAATACTGTTATAAATAATAACGTCTTCTCAGTCATTTGGCAATAATTACATAAATTGAGGCCACTTCCTGATTTATGAGTATGCGTTCATTAAATCTCCCATAAGGGATTTATAGAGGGAGAGCTGCCACTTAATGGCTGAATAAGGACCTATTAAGTGTGTTTATAATGCTTTGTGGATCGTACCCATCGTTATAAACCATAATCTGTCTCAAGTACGAGCCTCAATTACCAGGACATGAATGAGGATGATCATTTTGTCATTTCAGGTTGCTTTTTCTCTCTGTTTTCTGCTTGAGTGAGCTCAGATGTCAATTAAGTGCAGACACGCCACTGTCTGTGTCCTCATGTTTCAAAGAGCTGAAGAGACACCACCTCAGATATTATTCTAACAAGGAGGCATATACATGATTTACCTCTCTTCGCCTGCCATTCAAAAGCACCACGAGGAGTTGTCTTATGTTTCTCCAGCCTTTTTTTTTTTTCTTTTCTTTTCTTGTGCTGTGATTCTCGAGGCTCCGTCGTGTTGGCTCAGCTGCCTAATCAGGTGTCTAAATAGCACTTTCCTTTAAGACAAGATGACAGCAGCTCTTCTCTGCCTCTTTTAATAGAAACTCTTGTCACACATGCACATACTGAGAGACGCTTGGTTCATCTGTTACACTTTGTCTGGGTTCAAGGTTTATGAATATATTTAGCGGGGAGCAAAGGGAGATATGTGGAAACAGCTATGATGAGGAGAAGATGTGGTGTAAAATTAAGCTCAGTGGAATGAAATTGTAAAAGAAAGTATAATAAATGTAATTTGCAGTATATAATGTGATATGAACCATGAATGTGAACCCAAAAGCTGAGGTTATTTGACTTTTTTTTTTCAATAAAAACATTTCTTCAGTGAAACAAATGTAGCACAACATTTAGCATCATTTATAAAATGGACCTGCAGTTTTAAATGTTCTCTGTTTATGACTACAGATGGAAAAATCACAAATTGATCGCTGAGGAGAGATGGAAATCTATTGTGCCAGTACAGTCATATTTCTGAATCACTTGTAAAAGAGGAAGGTTTAGTATTCATACGTATAACGGCTTTGAGGGCTCTCAAATCTGAAGACCATCAGTACAGTAAGTACACTGATGAAACCTTTGTGCGGCCTGAAGATGCCCATGACTGACTCTTTTTAATCGATTAGTTAAATCTGATAATTCCAGTGATTTACGATGAAATCAAGAGCTTTCTCATTGTCTTTTTGAATAGGTGGAACAAGACGCATTTGAAACACATCTATACATATGCTTGTGCAGATTCAGATTAAAAAGATCAGTTCAGGTTTTTGCTCCTGATGTCCGTTAGCTGCTTTGGTCATAAGCTTCTGCCAAATGAATGTAATGCAATTTAACAGTATAATAGTGTTTAAAAGTCAGGTAAAACAAAATCTGATGAATCCTACTTAAATGTTACTTTTACTTATTGAGGTTTAGGTATTTTTTGATTATCCTTATTTTTTTTTATTGAAAGTTTGTATTGTCTAGTTTATTTCACTCATCCTCTGATCTTTATATGTGGCTTGTTTTGCCTTTTTTTGATTTATTGATCAATGTGATTTTAAAATGCTGTTTGATTTATCGTTGCTGTTGTTGTGTGGACTCCTGGAAGACTAGTGACCACTTAGAAGAAGCTAATGGTGATCCAAATAAAGAATAAAGAATAAATGTATCAGGGGTGAAATAATCGGTAACTAAGTCGACCGAATCTGATATTAAATGATAGGAAAAGCTTCACCGAGTTAATCCTGGTGACCTGATGGTAAATGTGTTTGTGTTTGTGTGTGTTTCACTGATGGATCTGAGAATGTCTCAGAAGTTCAGACTGCGCTCGAGGCTCGGTGTCTCACGCCGAGTGTCATCAGACCGACAGTTTCTCACTCACACACAGCGTAAAAGGACAGAGAAGAAGAGTGGCACAATGATATGTTTATTGAGAGGCTTTGGATAATAGAAAAGGTGGTGGCTGCTGCTGGAATGTCACAACCATCGACAAAAAACATGGACATGAACTCCCTTATTTAGACACACGCGCACACACATGCACACGCACGCACGCACACACACACACACACACGCACACACACACACCTCCACTCCCATCACTCCAAAGAGAGAAAAAACTTACGGCAATGCACGGGACAAGACGGTTTCACAGCTTCTACAAGTTCATTTCTACATGAAAAACTCACAGTTACACATATATGAGGGAGATTTTCTTAGGCACGGCAAAAGCAATAAGATGTTAATCTCAACAACAACAAAATAATGATAAAAATAAAACATTTTGCACATTTCATAAACCCATCAGGGGCCCAGATGGACTGAATGTTTACACTGGATTTGAGGCGTGAACTTCCTCTATTTGCAGCCCGCACTCGCACCAAAGGAGAAAATGGTCTAGGCGGGTATGCATTAAAGGTGAAATGACAAGAAAAATGTGTTTTCTCTTAAGGGAAACTGCCACCAGAGTAAGGACCCAGTTCATCTGGTTGCCCCCTTGTATATATCTTTATATGTTCTCTCTTCCTATACATATACACATTTAGGATTTGCAGAACTTGGGACTGGAACATTTAATATAAATGTAATCCCAGGTCAGTCAGATATTAGCTATTAGAGCATTTTCAGTCTACATACAGCTCCACTGGTCCGTGTCCAGCGGCTTTGAAATGATGATATACGATTAAATCACATTAAGACAATATCACAGACAGTTACTTGAGCTGTTTTTTTTTTTTTTCTTGCTCTTTTTCTACATTTGCAATTCAAGTTCAGAGAGTTCACTGTGTTGTCCTGTCTGTGTGGAACACCTCAGGAGAGCTCTAAATGTATAACAATGTAATTACTGACAAATTAGCATCCCTTCTCTGCACACTGACACAACAAGAACACCAAGACAGACCCTCATACTCCTCCATACTCCTCACCTCGTCTTTGGAAAAACCTTGTGCTCGGAAAGGAAAGACGGTCACTCAGGTTTTTTTTGAGACATCTAGCAGCTGGACTGTGAAAAACACATTAGCTCTTTGACAGGGTGTAGCTCACACCGTGGCCTTGTACTTTTTAAATGAGCGTTGCCGTGTATGAGGCCGGTGTTTTCATTTGTGTGAAGGGAGGCGAACACATTTTCTTTCAGTGGGACTCGGTTTGGTTGTTTGTTATTTAGTCAGTACCTTACAATAGCCTCAGGAAACCGTGCAATCAAACAAGCAAGCACTGAGGTAATAAACAGTGTTTGTTTCCAAAAAGCTTGACAACGCTGAGAAGAAGAAAAAGTGCTGAAAAAATATTGCTGGCATGCAGAGTCACATCCGACACAACTGTCATAGCAGAAAAAAACAACAAACTTCATGAGATTTGCTTTAAATTACAATTTGAAATGTCCCATTCATTTCTTTTTCCATTATATGAAGGTTTGTATCATAATATTGTTCCTATGTATATTCCTCATATAGTTTATGGCAGTTAAAGTAGTTGAATTTGTTTAATTGAATTTAAGTCTACTTTTAATTCAAATGATATAAACCTGCTGGTGAAGGATTTCCAGTTAAAATGCTAAAATCCAGCCTGTGTGGGAAAATTTCAGTGATTCTACAATGGAGTCAAACAAGACCAAGTTAAGCTGTGATGTGTTTTCATGGGAGTTATACCACATTCATGTCATATCTGAGTAAATGTAATTATCAGTGTCTGACCAGTCAGGGTTAATTAAACCCTAATTTAACGGATGTAGTGCTATATTGTCAATTCACAGTATTTTTAACCCTCAGATGGCCAACTCTTGGACACTGTGGGAATCTTCTCCATTGCTACCATCTATCCCTCATGACATTAATGTGTCACTAGTCTAAAGATGGACCCTCCAGAGTCTGCATTTCATTTTCATTTATTTTGTAACAAGCCAATAAGGCCTGTCAAATTTCAAAGACTCCTCCACACACGGCCAAGAAATGCTGCCTGTTTTTACCCAAAATTTGGAGGCAGAACTCCACAATCTGTTACGTGCAGGTTAACAGCATTCAATCTTTGTCAACTCATAAATTCTGAGGAATATCATATAATTGTGATGTATTTACCAGATTTTTGTGTTTAAGTTATCTACCCATCATATCACATGAACTAGACCAACGAATGAGTGTAAATAATGGAAGCCAGGCATGAGCTCCAGTATTTGCAGCACGGACATGTTAGTCACAGGGCTTTACAAATAAATGGAAGTTATATGGATATATTTACCATTAACCTGGCCCATTATTTGTCAGGTGTTAACTGTATGTTGGAGTTAAACGTCACAGCTTGTTCCACAAACATTGTTGGCTGTACGAGGACAAAATCCTTTAAATGGGACGTGTCATGCACATTTCCAGGTCTATATTTATATCATGAGGCTTATTTATCTTATACTGACTCTTTCAGCCCCTCAGTTCAGCCTCTGGGTGAAACAGGCCATTTAAATTGTCTATTTAAGCCAATGAGCCCACTCTGTTCTGATCGGTAACCTCCCGAAAGCTGCCCCTTGGCAGACATCCGGCAGCTAGTAAAGCTACGTAAACAAACAGTAGAAGTAAGATTTCACTTCTTTT
Source organism: Thunnus thynnus (assembly GCF_963924715.1). Lineage (NCBI taxonomy): Eukaryota > Metazoa > Chordata > Actinopteri > Scombriformes > Scombridae > Thunnus > Thunnus thynnus. The sequence continues at coordinate 14,631,492 of NC_089527.1, forward strand.
TCTCGTTCTGTACTTGAAATGGAAAGTTCTCAAATACATCTGTACATGTTCGAGTCCGTGTCCGATCTGAAAATATGCGAGTGGATAATGCGGAATGGACAGCTGTTTGTGGGCATGTGCAAACAATCTGATGTCAGCACAAGGTGTAAATAGAGGCAAATTTGCAAACAAAGTTCAGAGCAGGCTGAATCCTGGGCCTCTGACTTTAAGGGAGCATTTTCACATATGTTCACCTCAAGCTTTGGACCTTTGACCATGTTTAACAGACACATCCGACATCATAACAGCATAGAAATACCAGAAAATCCCAAAAAGTTAAACTTGGAAAATTTTGGAAAGCCACTTTACGAGTTGACGAGGAGCACCCAAACACACCACGGTCTAGACCCTCAAACTAACGGCTTGATTCCACCGGGTGCATCTGTGTCGTGTTCTGGCTGCGACATGGCCACTGGAGCTGATCGCGGCCACTCTAGTGAATGCTTGTGATCCCACCAGACACGACAGAAACGTCTCAGGAGCGGCTCCCTGCTCCGCTAAACATACGCTTCTAGTCTATTTTTGACAGAAGCCGCATCAAGCTGCACAGAGCAGATCGAGTCTGGCAGGAACTCAGACACAGGAAAGGCATAGAGCACCGGGTGAAAGTGCAGACTCCCCATCGTATATCACATCACTGCATCAACATTATGTTATAACCAATGGCACCAGACCAGAAGCGAACTGGTCAGAGGGTCTAAGAGGATATTTGACATCATGGATGACAAGAGGTTCATCTTGGAAGTGGAAAATCACAAGATTTTATGACATAGTAGAAACATAAAAATCAAGGAGAAATGACCAAATCAACAGAAAGTCAACGTCGGACAGGCAAAGTAACCTTTTGTTTGTTTGTTGTTCTCTTTATACATCCATGGTTGTTACACAGATTATTGCATGATCTTGCAATTCCTACGTGATCTTGTGAATCCAGCTGCCTCACAAGGTACAGACAGCGTTCTGCTTCTGAAACGGTCCCAGTGGGGTATGACACCATGCGGAGGACAGAACAACGCACCCGGTGGAATCAAGATGTAACATGGTTAAGTGTCTCTCTCTCTCTCTCTTAGTCTGAACTTCAGGACTACTGACTGAGGTGTGGATCCAGCCCCTGAACTGGGACATAGCTCCCTGAAAACTGCCTGAAAAGAGTGTGGATTTTTTTGAAAATACAATTTCAAAGTTAATAATTCAACCAAATGTATGTTGGCAATGACTTTGCTGAACATTTTTTTATACATGTAGACACAGAAATTTTGAATTCCTGATATATGGGTAACTTCAGGCTGGTATCTGTTTCATACATTTACACTAACTTGAGATTATTTCAATGATCTTGGGCTCTTTTCCTCTCCTGAATGTTTGGCTCTGTTGTACTGGCTGAGTTAGCTACCACAGTGATAATATTGCTTCACATACAGCAGAGAGTAATGAATGCTGGATGCTCAATGGCATTATTCAAAGCAACATTATACGCGCACACAGCAATGACTTGTTGGGAAGGGATCTTAGTCGAGTTTTTGGGGGGGTTTAGAGATAAAACTTTTCATCTTCACAGCAAAAATGGTTAATCACAGTGGTGATGGTATTATGGTGCGACGTGTGTGTGTGTGTGTGTGTGTGTGTGTGTGTGTGTGTGTGTGTGAGTATTTCCATGCATAAGCAACAGACGTGTTTATTTGCTGTGTGCTTGTTTAGATAAGCCTGTGCCTGGATGTACTGCCTCCAATGTTTCTGAGCGAGTGTGTGTGTGTGTGTGTGTGTGTCAGCTCAGCAGATGGAGTTTGATTCTCACCGCTGGGAAATCTCTATCCCACAATGCACTGGGAGCAGCGCCAAATGAAGAAGTGGCAGCAGCAGCGGCGGCAGTAGCAGCAAAAGGGAACCAATCACAGCTTGAATACTGAAAAAAAAATAACAGCACTTTCTCTCTCTTTCTCCTTCCTGTCTCTGCTCCTTCAGGACTGGCCACTGTTGTGCTATCCATCAACATGAATTGGATCCATAACTCAAGTTCTTTCTTTGCTCATAAAACACACGCACACGTATCACAGACACAGTAAAACTGATTAACACGGATCACAGAGGAAAATGGGGACAGAGTGAAGGGGCGGTTGTTTCCCACTCCTTCCCTTTTTGTTTCTGAGCAAATACTGTAGAAGAACAAAAGCAAACAGGAACGTCTGGAAATCCTTGTTTCAACAAGAAAATTCTCCAGAACAAAACAGAATGTCTCATCACTTGTGGGTCTACAGAGGGGATTACTTCAAATTTGGCCCTACTTTTACATGAGAACTCTTCCCAAACCCCCCTTCAGACCTTAGTAACGTCTTTTGTTGGATTTCTGAGCGGTGAAAAGAGACAGAAGAGTTGGCGATGTTCTCTCAGCATTTTCATGAGTACAACAAGAGTCACCTTTTCAAAACACAGCTCATCATACAACTACCAGGAGTTAACATGAGGAATTATTAGTAACCAGTAAAAGCACACGAATGTACCAAAAAACACAAAGTGCTCCCAGTCTAACAGGTGGGATGGCAAGATGATCTGAGAGATCGTTGTGTCGAAACATCCTGATGACATCACATTCCCCCGCTACAGCAAGGCGGTTTCAGGTTTGAAAAAAAAAAACACATTATTGTCATGGAATATGTCTCTGTGTGTGTGTGTGTGTGCATGTGTGTGTGTGTGCTAGGGCTTGACCGACATGTGATTTTGACGCCGATACGCCAAATATCTGCTTTTGAATTGAACTCTTTTCACACCCAAGAAGCATTTTTAATGTTCGTCTAGAGTTTTATTTTTAGGATGTAAAAGCCTCTGAAACAGCATCTAGTTTACTGTGGAACAATGAAACTCTTCACTGAAAGCCAGACTATTGACATTAAGGCAAAGTGAGGCAGGTTTCATTGCAGGTTTTTGAACACCTCACTGTGGAGTGATTTCTCTGGTCAGACATCTGAGGTTAGCTATGATCAAGGGAATAAACTCAACTATATCAGAGATGGATGATAACTTATATCTGATTCATAATTGAACTGATCGGTATCTATGGCAGCAAAATTAAATATCGGCACAACTCTAAAGTGTGTATGTACTGTATATGTGTGTGTGTATGTTTGCTCGCTCACAGTGAAAAACAAAAAAAAACGTTTTCCATCCCCTGTAGCCCTTCTTTGGCCAGTCTGGAACAAAAAGGGGGACTTCACTCCCCAAATAACCAATCACAGTCCAGCGGTGGATTGTGAGATTGTCAACATAAATCGCTACGAAAACCTCGACGTGAGGTATGAACGGAGAAAAAGAGACTGAGAAAAAACGGGAGAGGGGGGGTTAGCTGGCCCAAGTTAAGGGTCTATATCCGATGCTTTCATCTGGGTTTTAGCCCAGTTAGTCGTCCTTTAGTCCCGTGCTACTGCAGGACCAGCAACCTGTGGCTGGCTTCCCATAGGCTCAGCTGCAGCTTGAGGTCAAAGGTCGGCGGTGTCGTCGTCTCCCTGCGTCCATTGGCCCAGTATCCTCCTCCACACTCCCCCTCCAGGGCCGGAGACAGAGCGGCGTACAGCACAATGGCAGCGCCCTCTGCAGGAGTCTGGGGAAATGCACACCCGCACACGCACACACACACAGAAAGGTATCAAAATTTGGAAAAAAAGAAGCCATACCAAAGATACATAAACATCAAACGGAACTGAGTGTCTGCGGGATGACAAGTTCAACAACAAGTACGGAAAAAACAAAGAACGCATCTGAGTGTGTGTATGTGTGTGTGTGAATGCCAGAGGAAGCTTGGTGTCATTGGATGTTACTGTCAGTGAAAAGAAGGCTCAGGGTGTGTGTGTGTGTGTGTGTGTGTGTGTGTGTGTCTCTGCTTGGATAAGTGTGTGAGAGTGTAAGTGTTGATGAATTTTAACAATGATCTCAGTGTCAGCTGTGAGACCAGGAGCAGGTTTTAGAGCGGAAAGAGGGGATCACATCCTGGGAGCATCAACACCACACATGCATGCAATGAGAAACATTGTGTGTGTGTGTGTGTGTGTGTGTGTGTGTGTGTATGTGTGTGTGTGTGTATGTGCGTGCAGTGCTTTTAATAGTTCTTCTGAATTAATTGTTTTGCTTGCAGGGAAACATTTTTCAGTTCGTGCAACGATACGGGCAAACACAACTTGTATTTCATTATTCATTTTGCTGTCTGCAGTTTAAAGGTTTGTTCACACATGGGAGGGTTTTACGGTTTAAAACAACAACAACAAAAAAAAAAAAAAACGCTTCCTGGAACACTTTTTGTGAGATGGGGGAAAAAAAAAACTTGTTTCCATGACAACAAGCAACTCATTTTATCTCACCTGTTGCTCTGTTGCATCTCACCTCATCGCTTCGCCTGCCAACAACGCTGCCTTTTAAAAACAATATTCACTAATTCACTAATTACAATGACCAGTTCCTCCAAATATTGATTTCATCTGCTGGTTGTATCAACTTTTTCAAGAGTGTCAGAAGAAGAGTGCTTCACATCCAATTTGTGTGTTCAGATTAAACAATGCAGCATGTGCACATTATAAGGGGGATTTTTTTTTAACTCTCTTGCACTTGTCGATATATTGTTTAAATCACTCCACATGATTTTGTGTTTAAAATTAACTTTCCTTATTAAATCGGTCTTATTTGAATTCTGTGTGAGTGAGTGTGTGTTTGTGAAGCTTCCCTGACCAATGTTAAAGCCTGGACCATTGTAGATTTGGCAATGTACAGCATATTACCAGGTGCTACCAGTGTATACAATATATTTAGAGTATTTAGAGTATGGTCCAAATTTTAGTTTGTTCAGTTTCTAGTTAAATATTTTATTATTTTTCATGCTGCAGTTATTATTTATTTCCAATCTGCCTCCTTCATTGTCGTTGGTTTTGTGATTTTGGATTAATATAGCACTTTTTCTATCTATCTGCTGTACTTAGCTCTCCACCTGTCTATCTTCTAGCCTTTGGCTCGACATGTACCTAAATATTCCAGCAGGAGATTAAAGGTGTTGTAACAGGCGAGAAACACACTTTGTGCATTAGTGTGGTGTCATGTGTGGGTGTGTGCGTGTTAATGATTACATGCATGAGTTTGTGTGATTAATGTGTTTGTATATGTGGGCCAGAACCATCCTAGAGGTTGCGCTTGCAGGCAAATGCCTGTGACAATTGCAGTTTGTGCTCAAACACGCACACACGTCTTCTTCCATTAAATCCCAGGGACATTAACAGCAGCCTGCGGCCAGTGCTTTAAGCTATGCAAGAAGTGCTCTAAAATACATCACAGCGTGAACAGCCTGCCTTGATTTTTAGTAGCACTTCTATTTTCAGTGATGTAGATGGACTGTGTGTGCAAATGCATAAGTGTCTATGTTTCATCTTGTGTAATACAATCCTGAAGTTAAAATTAATTGTTTCAGAGCTTGGAAATAACACATTTAGATGCTACATTTAATCTTACGACATTTGCATTCAAGTCATTTAACAGAAACCTAACAACTTAGGACAGCAGGACAATAACCTGCAGTTTGGGGATCAAAGAAAGGGTTGAAGGCCTGTAACCATACAGAGATTGAATCAAGGTCAAGGGTTAGAGACCAAGGACTGTGAGAACACTCAGTATTAAATAAATGAATAGTAAGAAAGTAAAGAAAATGTATATTAGGTGTCTTCTGTGGAACTTCCCTTCAAAACAAAACATTTTAATTATCAGGTGTAGTTTATAGTCCAGATGAAACAGCATTTTAAGAGTATCTAACTTCTGTGTCGTGATGTATTTCCGAGTGAAACAGGGCAGACAGGCAGGACATGACATTGAGAGGAATTTGATTTGAACATTGAAAAGTGGGCATGTCATAATGAATCTTATCTCTGTGCCGCTAAAAGTTGAAGATTGATTGATGGGTGGATGTCATGATATTATTGGTTGAAATTGGTTGGTTCAAACCGACATCAGCACACGTCATATTTTGTTTTACAGGAAGAAAACGTGATTGGATTTTGATATAAGAAGACAAAGAAAATTGATTTTTTTATGGGGTTTTTTTGGCACACATTGTTAAATAGGTGCACAATATGAGCAGGGATGTGATCTAAAAGGGTTAAAAAAAGCATTTTTCATTTCATCTAGACTTTAATATTTATTGTCTTTAATATTTATTGTTTTTGCTTTGCTGTCTTTCAGGATGACATAAATCAAACTCGGTCTGCTCTCAGTGCAGTGTATTACCCTGAAAAGGAGGCGAGCGAGAGCACTCTGTGCCAGGCGGAGGGGCGTCCAGAGATGTCTGTAGAGAGCAGTATCCACCATGCCAGGATCCACAGCACATGAACTCACTGAGAAACCGCCGTCCTGCAGCTCTCGGTGGAGGTGGGAGCTAAATAACAGCTGGGCTAGCTTACTGTCACAATAAGCTCTGTAGGCTGAATAACACTGGCTGAAGAGAAAGAAAGAAAGAAATATTATCGGACTTTTACAGTGACGATAATGAAATGTGTCTCTGTTTGAATACAACAAGGATGAGACTGTTTTTCTCAGTTTTTCTTTCAGTTCATTTCAATAAGCTGTTTCCACAATAGCTAATAATTTTCCAGGTTAGAAGAACTTGTCCTGCTGAACAAAGACGAGTTCTTTTTACACTGGAAATATAACAAGACCTCTCTGAATCCTCAGGCTCAACAGGTAAATTTAGCACACAAGGACGCACAGTGTCCTTGATGTGAAGCATCTGAAACCAGGCCCAGACAATATCATTCAACTGCGGTTTGTGTGTATGTGTGTGTGTGTGTGTGTGCCTTTCAGAGGATTTAAAGCTCATATTTTCAACCTGCAAAGTAATTTCAATATTACCTGGGTATTACTGAAATTACTTGCGTGTTGATTATTGTTTCAATTGTTTGGATTTAGACAAATGACACATTTCTCCTGATAACTCTCATGTCTGATGGTCAGGTGCTAAACCCCTAAGGGAAATAAAACTAATCTCTTCCCTGTTATCTGGAGAGACTCTGGACCAGATGCACAGTCTGCGTGATATCGCAGTATTATCGATTTCCTATGAGAAACGTCACAGTGTTTTACAGCTACAAGCTGAATTGTATTTTCTGTTTCTTTTGTTTAATTTTTTTGATTATTTAATAGCCATTTGAGGTAAGTGATGCTCCGTTTCATCAACAATTTATTCTATTTAACTGGTGGTACAAATTAAAAAAAATAAGCATATATTAAAAGAAAATTGCAGCAGCTGTTACCTTCCTTCATCTCTTGGTGATGATGACCACATTGGCAGGTCTAATTTGCTGCTGCTATTATTCACCCTTTCTACATGTGACAGTGGTCTGACATCTAATAATCTGAATTTTCTTTAATGGAAAGAGTTATATCTATTATTATAAAATCATTTCTCAGATGACTTTGATGGAGACACATCTACAAAGAACTAACTGATCGTTACTGACGCAGTCACAGAGAACAAAAACAAGATATCCTGTTGGAATAATGCGACGATCCTCCATAATGTAACTATAACTATAAACATAAATAAAATGTCTCAGGACTGTTCTCTTTTTCCTCTTGAGGTAATGTACAACAGGATGAAGATGTTCAGGCTGCTAATGCTTGTGGACAGCAGTGCTCTTAGCTGGGACTATACTGAGCCAACAGTCGCCCACTAATGCCAACAGAAACTAAGACACCTGTGTTGGCGACGCCAGCGGAGAGCAGGTGACTGTGACAGGCAGCGGCTTGAAATGTTCTTCCAAAAGAATCAACACAGTAAAGGACTGATTAAGTGCTCCTTTAAGCAGCTATTAGCTACACTAGATATGGTTGTGACTGCTAAACATTTGCTAAAGTTCATTTGTTCAGACATAATGTATTGCAGCAGTATGACATGATTATTTCATACGTATTAATATTTTGTTTGTAGGAAACTGTTCCTTCAATATATACATATACCGTATATGCATATCAGTATTTGCGCGCGAACCTACCAGTTATTCAAGTCATTGAGTCTGATCTCGCCGATGCGGTGAGCAGAGGAGGAGACGTTGACCACGTGGGAGAAGTCACCAGATTTCCCACTGTTCTTCAGCGTGTCCAGGAGCAGCCAGGTCAGCAGGAAGTGGCCTAGGTAATTCACACCGAAGTGCTGCTCAAATCCATCCTCAGTACGGCCCTCGGGAACCAGCATGACACCCGCTTGACACACGCAAACACACAAAAATTTCATGCACACCAAAAAACAATTCAATTGTCGGAAATATCAAAATTCTTATGTAAGTCTGAAGTGCTTGCATACGTACCAAAAAACAGCACATAATAGTTAGGTAACAGTACTGTTTTTCTAATATCTTCCCTAATATGTGTAATTTGTCTGCAGTACAGTACTCTGTGGTATTTTTACCTCAAATGGTGTGACTATAATATTCCTATAGAAATATTAACTGTCATGTTGCCTCTGTTTCAGTCTGGCTGCAGCCACAGAAAGTAAATAAACATGAAATAAATTAACTTTGAATGGATTATTGCTGAGAGTATGATGTTGGCAAAAATCCTCTGGTAGGCTTCACATATTTTTCTTATCAAATAAACTAGACAGACTAAAAAAAAAACATGAGATCTGTCCCCTAATTGATGAACCAGCCCGATGAAGCACATCCAAAGCACCTTGTTTGCACCTCCACTACAGGAAAATGTTTAAATATATGTCAAAGATTTTTCAGTGAGACTACAGCTGAGATTAATTCTTTCACATTTTGCCTACGTTTGACAGCACCTGCCTGCATGTAAGCTGGGCAGAAGATTTCTACTTATCACTTAATGCTGGACAGACTACTCTCTCTCTCTCTCTACATATACAGTGTATGTATATATAGTGTTTCCATCACTCACCATTATTGACCAGAATGTTGAGCGGTAGGTCCCGCTTCTTGAAACTCTGGACGAACTGACGGACAGACTGCAAAGAGGCTAGGTCCAGTTTCTTGAACTCCACTGGGAAGGACACACACACACACACACAGACACACAGAGGCATACACATCAGAGCCATTGTAAAGGGATTATTTCTGCTAGCCATTTTGGTGGTAAGACATCAAAGAGCGCATTAATGATTTCTTACAGCAGGCTCGGTGGGTTCTCACACTACAGTTCCGGCAACGCTATGCCTCTCTTCCTCCAGCACATTATATCATACCTAATACTTCTTCCTGAGCTCCATCATAGCCTAACACACCATTATATCAGGTCTAATGTATGATAAGACACAGGTAAGGAAGCAATGACCAGGAGCTGGTACCACCAGAGCGTGAAAGTGACTCTGTGTGCTTAAGTGTTAGTGTGTGTGTGTGTGTGTGTACACATGCAGAGAAATCACTTTGGGGATAAAGAAATATGAGAAGACTTGACAGTGTTCACTTAAAAACCTCAACTCTTTTCTTGCTAGGACATCTACTTAGCACACTGTAAAAAGTGTGTGAATGTTCAGCTAAGTTATTAGACAAAAATGCAATAAGAGTCTTGTCAACTATGGCCATTAAATGATACAGGATTACTTTATATTGTTACTTTATATTATTTTATCTGTCCCTCGTGTCAGTCATGTAACTGTTCCAACCAGTAGACGTGTGTGCAAAAGTAAGTGACCAACACACTAAGCTATGGACTTATTATATCGAGCTGACCACTCGATGTTCAGTAGAAGAGCCATGCTACTTTCCATAGCCAAACTATTTCCTGTCCATCGAAACATCAAAACAATGCGCTGCTTTGTGTAGACATTGTGTTACACAGTATCTGCACAAGTGCTGCATCTAATTTACAATTATTTTCATTATCATTTCATTTGTTGATTATTTTCTCAATTTATTTTGATTTTTGGTCAATAAAATGTCAAAAAATTGTGAAAAATGTCAATCACTGTTTCCCAAAGCCCAAGATGCAACCTAAAATGTATTTTTTTGTCCCGACCAACAAACGATAAAAACAATCCAAAGATATTGAGTTTACTGCAATACTGAATGAGAGAAAAAATATTCACATTTAAGATGCTTGAACAAGGGAAAAAATTCTTAAAAAAGTACTCAAAATGATTTATCGATTATCAAAATAATTGGTGATTAATTTTCTGTCTATGGTTTTATTGATTAATCGACTATTCATTGCAGCTCTAGTCTGCACAGACAGCACGTTGTGTAGAGGCCTAATAATTCCTAGCAAGACGGCCCAGTTTAGGACTGATTTAGAGAAGTTCTCAGGGAACCTCAGAGAGGAATGAAAAAGATTAGTTGAATCTGTTAGTAGCCACCAGTTGTGGCTGTAGTTGCTGCAGTAGGCACGGCAGTTTTATGACTGCCTCTTGTTATGTGCAGCGCACAATAAAGTTAAGTGTGTGAACTGAAGTTGCGGTCCACAAATTATTAAACATAACAATCATAACATGCCACTTCTAGTAAGTGCACACAGAGAATCACCATAATCTTGTGGTTTCACTTATATTAATGCATTTAATGGCTTATTGGAAAATACTTATGATTAAAAGTAAATCTTGAAAACATTGTTCTCTTTTTGTGAACTCGTACACATTTTTTTCCGGCACTTTCTCCACCTCTTGGCAGTTTGAGGTTCAATCTTGGTGCTTTTATACATCAGACATGTGGTCCCCTCTGCTCGTTTGTAACCCTTTAACATCCCAGGCTTCTCAACAAGTCTGACTGGTTTCCTATAATATTGCTCACAGATTCTGCTTCTGGTGGGACATTATATGCACAGTTATTACATATGTGTTAGGTTGATTGCAGAATTTTGCCGTTCAAATTTCAAACACCTGATTTTCCTCTTACTCTTATAAAGAGTATTTTCTTTGTATTTGGACTTTTCCCTGTTTCTTTGTGTCTTCTTTATTTACTAATACAATGAATAAAAGTAAGAATACTCATTTCTTTTCTTCCTATAGGCTCTAAATTGAAATCTCATCTCTTTACAGTTTTCTTCAATTGCTAAGATACATTTCCTGAAATTATGCTCCATTCCCCAAAACTGTAAACACAAATGCATAACTGCGCAGTCATCTTCACAAACTTCAAATTTCCACATCCAAACCAAACTCTTCACTCTAAACCATGTATTCTTACATCTAAACCAAACTTTGCCTTCAAACATCACACAAAAGCCATCAAATACACAAACACTTCAAAATAGCCATTACACACTGGTGAGATCAATTCAAAACACTACTGTAAAAGTCTGTTACTGCAATGAATAATGACGCTTATGATTTTACCCCAGAACAACCTCTTGACATGATGAACACAATATAAAGACACAACACATATACATTTTCAAAAATTTTAATTCCTCAATGTACTGTAGTAAAATAAACTGAAATTGAGTGAAAAAGTAAATGTACTGTAAAAATATGCAACTGATAAAGAACATAGAATACAGTAAGATTATTTCCATGTGTTTACCAATATAAACCAATGAAAACAACAGTTTGTCCACAAAGAAAGATATCAAATTTTTTCCATCCATTGTTCCAAAATAAGTGAACTGACTCATGACCCTGTTATCTATCTATCCTCAGGTTCTGATTGGTGTGTGAACAATGTTTACTCTTAGTGTTTCCACCTGGGGAACTGTGTGTTAATTGGGTTCCAGCTGTGATGACTTGAGTTAATGATATTGAATGCCAGTGCTTTCTAAATGAGCACATGAGTGAAAACAGGGGAATAGTGTTGAGAGTTCTGGGAAATGGGTCTGTCTTTACGCAGATGGCGTCATGGTTTGTAGTGTTTGGTTTATAGGCCCAATTATTGTGTGTAAGCAATTGAGAAAAACTGTAAGAAATGCTTACATCCTCCTGTGCATATACATTGCAGGCTAAAATTTCAACACCTACCTCTTGCCTACTAGAACGCAGAATGCTTTATGTCCTACGTGCGTATGTCCTCTATCTTATCCTATATTTCACCTTGCAAACCGAAGGAAATTTGGTTTGCACCAATGACCACAAAAATAATACATAATGAAATCATAATGAAAACATAAAAGCAATATAAATACAGTGGCTGGATGAAGGTATGAAGAATTTAAAACCTATTTACTGAATGATGCTCCCTTTTACCATTTTTTTTTACAAATGCAACAGGTTGAGGTGTTTTTTTGCCATGTTTTTCTTAGTTTATTGGGAAAACCATACTACACAGAGATGGTATTTTCTTCTCTAACATACACTAGATTGGCAGGCGACGGGGATAATATTCTATATTCTCACAGTATTGCAGAGAGCAGTGAGCCTGGGATCAACAGGTAAAACAGTGAGGATATAAACAACAAGAATGTAAAATGAGGAACAGGGAGGTCATCAGTACTGACAGATATGCCTCGAGCTGCATATAACCTCAGGATCACTCACTTGGTAGGACCCTTCTGTTCTTCCCATCAACTGTGTCAAGTCAAGTCAAGTCAAATGTATTTATAAAGCACATTTAAAAACAACCCACGTTGACCAAAGTGCTGCACAGACCAGAGCAGGTAGCTAAAATCACAAATACAAGAAACACTGACATAAACAACAGGGCACACAGTTTATAGGCACAAACAGACAACACACAGGTATAGGCACAAGCCAAAAATCAGCCACATCAGGAAGAATCTAAAGCTAGTGAATAAAAGTAAGGTTTGAGCCTGGACTTTACAGAGTCAGTGGAGGGGCCAGATCTGATAGGGAGAGGAATGCTGTTCCACAGTCTAGAGGCTGCAACAGCAAAAGCGCGGTCACCTCTGAGCTTAAGTTTAGATCACGGCACAGCCAGGAGCCCCGAGTCAGCTGACCTGAGGGACCTGGAGGTAGAATAAGGGTTTAGAAGGTCTGTGAATAGGGAGGGGGCCAGCAAATTTAGGGCTTTATAAACAAACAGAAGAACCTTAAAATCTATTCTGAACCTTACAGGCATCCAGTGGAGAGAGGCCAAGATAAGGGTAATATGGTCCCTCTTCCAGGTACCTGTCAGGAGCCTGGCTGCAACATTGTGGACCAGTTGCAGGCGGGATAGGGATGACCGATTAATCTCAGTATACAGGGAGTTGCAGTAGTCCAAGCAAGAGGATATAAAGGTGTCGATGACTTTCTAGAGATTTTAGAAAGAGAGAAACGGCTTGATTTTGGCAAAAGTACAAAGCTGTGTGCTGCTCAAAGACTCAAAGTTGCTTTACTAGGAAGCTGACTGCTGACTATCAAAACGCTTCCTGTATGAACCTCTCCTCAATGACATGCCTATAACTTTTCGTACTCTCTGTGATACTTATCCTATTTTGTTTATGATAAGTATCAACAACAGTGTGCAATAATTCCTTGTGAAACTGACACAATGGTTAAAGGTTTTATAGTTGTGGCATAATTCACACTACACTGCTTGACAATTTCTTCTCCACTTACTCAAACAGCAAAACTTACCTTTCTCACCTCCTTTTATCAGTTCTCTTTAAGGATGTGGTGTTAATAGATCATTTCTGTTTGAAATGTCTAGTTTAATGATATTATGTGTTGTAAAGCTTCAACTAACTTCAACCTGAACAGCAAGAATGACTTTAAACACTTCCTCCTCACCAGTTTTACTCTTTACGACCAAAACAGTAAGCAAGTCACAACACTCTCCTTTATCTCTCCTTAATTAGATTGACAGAAAATTAATCAACACCTATTTTGAGTGATTAAATGTTTTAAATCATTTTTCATGAAAAAAAAATTCTGGTTCCAGCCTCTCAAATAAATACGAATGAATATGTTCTGGTTTCTTTAGTTTTCACCAACAGGAAGTGAAATATCTTTGGATTATTTACTGTTGGTTGGGACCAGACATTTGAGGATGTCACCTTAGGCTTTGGGAAACAGTGATTGACATTTTTCACCATTTTTTTTAACATTCTGACACAAACAACTAATCAATTAATCGAGAAAATAGTTGACAGATAAATCAGTAATGAAAATTGTAAGATAATTGTTAGTTGTAATATTTAGTACTATTTAATGTGTGAAGTCATATTTGGGCCCCAATCCAACCTAAACCCTGTGAATGCAGGCAAAATTGGGCGTGAACCAAATATGTAAAATATTCTTGTTTTCTGTCGGGCTCAGAAAGACAAATCCTCTTTGGATTAACAACCGCTGCCAAAGTACTACAAGATGAATGCATACAAAAAGAAAACCACATCTATAAAACATCCAGAAAATAATGTATTGTTCCTCCATATAGTACATCTGCAGTACGGCTGTCGAGGGTCAAATATAATGGATAAAGACAGGAACAGGACTGAGAGGGAGCGGAGGGAAGGAGAGTTGATGGAGCCGATAATAAAAAAGGCCGCCGTGACAGATGAGAGTGCAGCCGTTCTCGATGAAGGTCTGATATAGCAGCCTTATCTCCAAGCCATGCCACTCACCACCCGCTGAGTGTGTGTTTGTGTGTGGGTGTGTAGTGTGTGAATATGAATAACTCTGAGTATATCTCAGTGTGTATGTGGATTTGAATTGTACAAGCAAGCAAATGTGTGTGTCTCTACGCATTAGCCTGAGACCAGGTACATCTGTGTTTGTGTGGGTCCTGCCTGTCAGTCCTCTCCTGTCCTCTTGAGTGGCCTCCCTTGAGGGCAGGCCCTTTCAGACTGGCCAGTCATATCTAGAAAGCCCACTGGGAGTGAAATGCCATCGATCGTACGTGGGCTGGCTGCTGCCAGCCCTCAATTAAGACCCCAGGATCCTCTTTAAAGCTCAGCCTCCTTGGCTCAATAGCCAAACACACAGACTGTGTTGTCGTTACAAAGGAATTATTTGAAGCTGACGATAGGAACTGCCTTTGGAGACACACGCGTGCTGTGTCAAAGTCACCATGTCCATTCATAGTCTCCATCTCAATATAATCATGTAATATCATCATGCTGTTAACTTAAAGATCCCCTCCAGACATGTATTAAGACATATAAAAAGACTTTGCTTTGAATAACAAACTTTGCTTTGATGATATGGTTTTTCCATATTAAAACTCAGTTACCTAAAGTTCTCCCTCATTGGAAAATCCTAAATTTATGACTATACAAATATTTTTCATTTCGATACTGGATACAAGATGTCTCCTTCGTCACTGAAAAGTCCATTCTCAGTGTATGTGCAGTGGAGGCTTTAAGTTTCCACATCATACTTGTGTAAGTTGCGTACTGGACCACGACTGGCCCCATACTAATTGTGATGTCACAAATTGTGCTCATACTTAAACTCAGATTTAAGGTGAGCAAAGAGAAATGTTCCTCCTTCAGCAGATGAATGTGTAAAACTCTGCACATTCATCATTCTGCACAGTTCACAAAAACTTCACTTGGAAGGTTGTTAAATTGTCAGTTTCTTATATGCTGGATTTTAGTATACTTCTACTTTCTACATTTCAAATGATCTAAAACCTATATTACTACTAATACTGATATTATTACTACTACAACTTGTACATTGTACAAACACATTAAGCTCTACAATGATTCTATTTTCAGTTTAATGACATGAAAACAGTCAAACAGTGGATCATTGGTTCCAAGTTGGTTCCAAATCAAAAGGCATGGACACCTGTCTCAATGTTACAGTATGTTAGAATACAGTGACATTTGGTGCACAACCCTGTTAAAAAACTGCTCAAGAGTAGTGAATAACCACTCAAAGTACAACTTTTGTACAAGTTAAAGAGTGCCACGATTTGTCCAACTGAAAGAGCTGCCACACAAAGGACTCAAAGGGATTCAGGTTTGATGCGTAGTTTTTATAATGAGTGGAGTAATTTCTACTCCCATTCTTAATCGTTCATTGATTTGTTCATTGACCGTGTTATTACAGACATTTTGATGTGTAACAATAGGAAAAGCACAGGTGCAAATGATAAAATTAATGATGGCTGAATTCCACTTTAGTTTCTGGGTCCTGGTATTGTACATGCTGGCTCACTGTCAGACTGTCATGGTTAACTGGTACAGCTGATTAGAACGGAGTCATTGTTAATGTTATTAGGAACACCTGTGCTTTCCCTATTAAGACAAGTCAAACTGTCTGCTGTGAAAAGGGCCTTCAGGGGAAAGGTGAAGATGCCATATTGGTTAGTGTTTGCCCATACTAGCTTACTATTGCCTAAAAAAATTACTTCCACTTCAATGCACCATATCACATTTATGACTTGTGAAGTCTTGAAGGGAGCAAAAGTCAAAGCATGGTTTCATGGGAGCGTAGTGATGTCTAGCTCTGCTTCCATTTTCCACTGTCTAATCTCTCTGCTACACGTACAGCTCTGTCTTTGTCATCTCAACCTGTTTCCCTTGGTGTCTCTTCTTCCCGTGTGCATGGAAAAGCAGGTTTCACAATTGCGTCTGCAATTTCGAACACTAAATGTGATTACAAATGTTTTCTGCTGCCATAGTGCACAATCAGAGCCTCTGCAGATTCCCTGTGTCACTGAAAAAAAACTAAATAAAAACAAAACCTTGTTCCAACTGAAAATCTTTCGGTAACTGCAGCACTTTACGCAAATCAGACGAACTGCAGCTGCGCTAATTTACATATGTAGTCTTAGTAAATACCTCGCTAAATTAAAAAAATTGCAGTGACACAAAATTTGCAACAGACTTATTAAATATCTCCCAATCACTTAAAAAGCCAGTGGATTGGACACAATTTCACCAAACTTAATTTTGTGTTTTTACAGTAATTTTTTAGCCTGAAAATGCAACGGAAAATCAGTTCATAAAGGCATTTTTTTTCAAACTGACTCTATTTGAAGTAAATAATAAACAGTTCAGACACTGAATGGAAACATCTTGAACATAAATAATGTAGAAAAGCGTCATTAATAATGTCAATAATAAATACTGTTTCAGAAAACCTGAAAAAGGGGGTTTTGTCTACTTTTCTGTAGTTAATCCAACTACAGCAGCTCAGTTTAATTGTGAGTGGAATTTCTGGCTTTTATGTTGTGGCATCTTTGATCTCTTTGGTGTTTCTTCACGAAAAACAAATATCTTTACAAAAGCAATAAAATAAAAATCATGAGGGAGGACTACCTCCACCTGCCATAAATTCCACCATTTCCACCTGGCTTTAACATGCATCTTGTGTCCTGATTGTGACTACAGTAAATATGATTAAGCTGGATTACACCTAAATCTGATATTAAAATGCATCGCTGGTAAACGCATCAAATTTCTCCTCTGCTTGCCAAACGGCCAGAGATATTCCATTACAAACATGATTCAAAACTGACAGTAAACACATTGAAATGCAATTATTTTTTGGCAAATACTTTACTATCAGAGCTCTAATGACTGTTTGGACTGGAAATACAAGGATTTGTTTGACCAAGTGTTTGGATGATGAGTTTTTGCTCTAAAAACTACACAGCAAAAGATGATTGTCAAGTTATAAATTTCCTTGAATCAACATGTAACCTGTGGTATTTGGATCAAACCCTTTTTCAGCTTCTCACACTATCTACAATAATGTCTAAATGTAGTGTGAAACTACAAAAAGGATGAATGAACTGTTCTCTGAACCCGCCTCTTATGAGACTTAGACAAGAAAGTATAAATAGTTTGAGCTGTCTGATAAACAACACAGTGATATCCAAGAATATTAGGTCTGGGCAGAGTGCCAATTGTTAGCTCCTCCACAGCCTTTTTTATTCAGCTCATGTAGGAGACAGGAGGCTGGCTGATGCCCGAGTCAACCCCAGCATGTTGTGTTGGTGGAATGATAGCCTGCCAGGCTGTAAATCCCTGAATATTGTGATGCTGTCCTCCATAGGCAGTGCTATTAAGAGGCCGAAGATGGTCTTAGAAATGTCGTGCAGATGGCTGAATTTCTGGTGACAATTTCTCTTTTTATTAATCAGTAGGCTATTAGTGAGAGGCAGGTATATCCCCATCTCTCTCTCTCTCTCTCTCTCTATCTCTCTCTCTCTCTCTCTCTCTCCCCCAGCATGCTCATCATCACAGGTGCATCACCTCAACTGACCGGCTTATTTCTGAAGTTGAAATAAATTGAATGAATTTATTTTTAATCAAAGGTGAACCAATCTGTAACCATGTCATGAGGCATTTTTGAAAAATTTGCTTTGCCCCTCTATGTGGTATTTTGGTGCTCAGCTCAGAGCACACGATGTACAGGTGGAAGAAGAGGAACACACAGGTTAATTTAAATGAGGCAGCGCAAAGCCAGTTGTTGGTATTTTGCTAGAAAAAAATGGTCTTAGACATTCTGTCTCTGAACGACAAAGCAGGAAAGTCTGCATTTATCTATAAATGATGAGTGATTATTGTTGTCCATTACTACGTAATACTGTATGAAAACTTTCTACTTCCATTCATGAAATCCCTGCAGCATCTGAAAGCAGAAAGGCCAACACATCCTTATAATTAAACGACTACATGGGTTGATCATACCTGCACTAAAGAATGACCCATAGGAGTGTTTTCAGGACAACCCAAAGGAGCGTAATATGCTGCTTTCCAAAACTGTTACAAATCACTGTTAAAAAATAATTATGATTTATGGCAATGACAATGCTGTGGTTAAGGTCTGGTTAGGTTTAGGCATAAAAACAACTTGGTTAGGATTAGGGAAAGATCATGGTTTGGGTTAAAATTATCACTTGAAACATGGCTTCTACAACCTTAAAGTTACCCAATCTTTGTTGTCATGGCAACAGCAAACACCACGACAATCGTTACATTTTTTTTAAACTCTCCTGACTCGCGGTTGGAAACCCCGCACTCATGGCTGGAAGCGGGAAGCAAATGGTGGTCTCCTGCAGAAAAGTTCACTTCTTGCCATCTAACTATCTAGCCATCCACCCAACCCGCCTTCACTTAATAAGGCAAACTGTTATCTTATATTAACATCATCTGAATGGTGTCACTTCCCCAGGTCATAATTACTACGGCCGCTAGATAGCATAAACATAACTGTAGGTTGCTTTTGTCGGCTGAATTTTAGACCTATGCTGTAGTTTTTCTTGTGAGGATGGGCTGGTAGGACAGATATGTTGAGAAACGCTGAGCCAATACGCATAGTCGTTCACTGTGTTTACCTTCATTAAATACGTGCAGATGACACAGGGCTGCTACAAATAACCACACACACACATCAGACTGGTCTGTTATAATTCAATATTTTGCCTGCTATGCGAGAGACGTCAGATTACAGGAGCTCCTTAATCCCTAGCATCAGAACCTCCTTTCCTTGCCTTTTTTTGGCAGTTTTTCAGCATTTCATGTTTTATTCTTGAAATGCATGACAGTGAAAACATTGCTGCGTCACATTTAGTGATGTGATGTGACGACTTACAACATGATACAGTACAGTAGAATTAAGACTGAAAAAGTGGTCTTATAGATTATGTCCTGGCGCCATCTATGCTGTCTTTCACACTATAACAAATAACCACACACATACATGTCTTGTATACACACACAATCACTTGGAAATAATAAAACAAACATTTGAAACTCCACAGCTTTTCACAAATGTACCCAACGTCATGCTTATATTTGCACAAAAAACATTTGTGGAGGTACAAACACATACTCTGACAAGGTCTGCCTTTTGACAACTTTCAACTTTGAAGAGATTGCTTTGATTACTTTCATCATGACTGAACATTATAAAAACAAAGGTGACCAAAAATTATGTTAATTGGAGTGAGAGAGCTTAGGTAAAGGCAGTTTTTGTAGGAGGGGAACAGCTGGGTTACCTTCGCTGAGAGAGAATTTAATATGTGTTAAGCACGCACACACACACGCACACACACACACACACACACACACACACACACACACACACAGACACATGCACACACACAGGTAGCCTTGTTTCACACTGTTAATCTAGGCCTATGGTTTGAGGCAGAATGTGTTACTTTCAAGTGCACCGTGACTAAAGTTAGCGGACAGACAGCTCAGCCTATGGCAAAAATACAGAAATACCCGGTATCAGCTTGTACCTACGTGTGTGAGTGTTTATAAGTTGAAGTAAAATGCTTTAAGCCTCATTGACTAAAGCCAACTTGCAGTCTAAAGTCATTAGCATATTTCTACAGGAGAGCTGAGGTTTTCTAGGGACAGTATCTTTGTGAAACAAGGCCTTACAATGCAGCATGATACCAAAGAGGACCAAACACACCTTTACATATTTACATACAAAAATAAACATAAACACATACCTGTGCATACATGCAAACTTAGGTCTGGGGGGAGTAATTCAGATGAACTGTATAATGATAATAATAATAACAATGATAAAAAACTAATTGTATAGCACGTTTCCAAAGCAAGTTTTACAAGGAGCTTACCGGGTTAAAAACAACAAACAGGAATCATGAAAGTGTTAATCGTAATAAGATCAATAGCATCATCAATAAAACGGTAAATAAAATAAAACAAAAAAAAACATAACCAAAAAAAAAACACCTTGTGTGGGAAAGGTAAGGTAGAAGGATCACAGGAAGGACAGGCTATAAAAGCGTGTTTTAAGAAGAGACTTAAATGAATAGATACACTTTGCCCTCCTAATCTCCTCTGGAAGGTTTTTCGAAAGTCTGGGGGCCCTGATGGCAAACACTCTGTGACCTTTGTTTTTTCAGTCTGGATTTAGGAACCATCAGAGAGCAGCATTTGAGCACCTCAGGCCCGTGACGACATATGGTGATTTAAAAGGTCAGAAATGTAGCTTGGGGCCAAACCATTCCGGGCTTTAAAAGTGATAAGTAAGATTTTAAAATCGACTCTAAAACTAACATGCAGCCAGTGAAAAGATGAAAGGATAGGTGCAATGTGCTCTCGTTTTCTGGTACCTGTTTAAATCCTGGCGGCTGCATTATGGATTAACTGTAGAGAGGAGAGAGACATTTGCTGCAGATGGAGGAAAGGGAGTTGCAATAATGTAGCTGTGGTGAAATAAAAGCATGAGTGACTGTTTCAAGGTTTTGGGTAGACAGAAATGGCTTAACTTTAGAGATTTGCCTTAGTTGAGAAAAGCATGACTGTATGGCGGATTTGATGTGGCTGTTCAAAGTGAGGCTGCTGTCAAAAAACACACCAAGGTTTTGTACACTGTGGAGTCATAAGATGAGAGTAGGAACCTTGTGTTTGTAATTTGAGTCTTGGAGGAGTCAGTGCCAAATACAAGTCTTTTTTGATTGAGTTGTAGGAAATTTTGAATCATCCATTTATGAATATCCTCAAGACAGTTTATAAGTGAAGAAATTTCATTGAAGTTACTGAGGTCACAGCTGAGGTACACCTAGGTATCGTCTGCGTAAAAATGGAAACTGATGTGTAATCTTATGAGATGTCCCAAAGGCAGTAAATTGAATCGGGCCATGAACCGAACCCTGATCAACCCCACAATGCATCCTAGAGGTGGAAGACCAATACTCAGCAATACTAACACAGAAAGTCCTGTCTGTAAGGTGTGACTTAAAGCAGGGCTATTCAATTACAAATTCAGACATTTTCAGCAGCCCATTTAAAACCTTTTTTACAGAACTCTCCCTCTGAAATCTATTATAACAACAATCTGAGCCCATCAGTGGCAATGACAAGCACTTTTAGTGGACGTACATTGATGGGGTGCAATTGAGTCGTGTGGGTGTATGTGGTTTGTCAAAGTGGTGTTACACCTAGCTATCAAAGATGGCGGACCTGCTCACGCATGGGCGACTCACATCCCTGGTTGACTCAGATCCTATAGTGACAGGTGAAATATGTTTCTCACGCTGGTTTTGTTTCCTGACTGCTTACATATTTTCTGTACTGTGGTGAGCTCTAAAAGCTGACTGGAAAGATTCAAACATAGTTATCATTCATAAAGGATAAAAGTTGATTTGCAACAATCTTCTCCAGAACTCAAAAAAGTGAGTTTAGAGATAGGTCTAAAATTGTTGAAATCATTTGCATTGAGTCCAGCTTTCTTCAACAGGGGTTGAACAAGAGCATTTTTATAATTAAAGCTACAAGCAGCGTTGAATGGGCCTTCGCACACTTGCGCATGTTGGGGCACGGTACAGTCCAAGGGCTTCTGTCACGGGCATGTAGATGTCTCCAGACCTGGGCTGACAGGTCTGACTTTACAAACATGTGAAGTTTGGTGCAGACTGGAGCATGTATTCACTGTAATTTCAATTAATAATTTGAAAACTTTAGATGAGTTTGTGTGTAAAACAAATTAATTTCCTAATTTTCATCAAGTTTATTTTTAGAAAAGTAAAGACTTTTAACCCACATGACCTGGTCAAAGTTTGATTGAAATGTGTACTGTCAGATATGTAGAGACAATAAGTAACTGTAGCTGGACACAGAAATACTCATATACTTGAATGGAGAGTGTGAGCGAACCGCTAGGTGCTTGGGCCCTAATAAAGGCAAAACTGCAGTACAGAGCTACAAACTTTTGTTCAGCACAGTGTGATAAGTCATGTATTAAAGTTTGAAGCCGATACCATTAACGCCCTAGGAAGGGATAGCGTTTGATTGTGGTCCAAAATTGGCGCAAAGCCGTACTTTGATGAGCACACCCAGCCATTTTAGATACATAGGTGGTGCTCTCGAGCACATTTTGGCACTTTGGGGATTAATTTTTATATTTTATCAAATTTTTCACCAGACCTGATGTGCGTGCCAAATTTGATGAGTTTTTGGGCATGTTTAGGGGGTCAAATTTAGGGTTGAAGTGGCGGATTAATAAAGAAAGAATAATAAGAAAGAAACAAACACATGAAATACAATAGGGTCTTCGCCCTTTGGGCTCAGGCCCTAATAATAATAATAAGAAGAAAGAAACAAACACATGAAATACAATACTAATAATGGGGCATAGTATCACAAGAAAGGGAGCTATTTAAAATGTTTAGTATAAAAGGACAAATTGTGTTAAACACTTCTTAAAAAAAAAAAAAAAAGAACAGTGTAGGTTGAGAGACAAGGTTGAAGAGATCCAAACAAGTATTAGGCCTAGCAGGTAAACAATCTGATGGAGGATCTACGGGTGAGGTAATACTCTGATGAGTGAGGGAGATCTTTTGAGTAAAAAAGTTTAAAAACTCATTGCAGGTTTCAGCAGGAGCGTCTACAGATGGGACAGGGGAAGCATCAGTGACATAGCTTACAGTGTTAAAACGCACCTTGGGATTAGAAATATTCAATTCAATGAGATGGGAAAAGTAGGCTTGTCTAGAGTTTTTAATCTTAGTATTAAAAAGGCTCATCAGAGCCGTAAGGTAGTGTGGTGGTCAGGGAACTTCCACTGACACTCTGCTTTACAACATTTATGTTTAATCATATGAATGTTTTCATTTATCAATGACTAGTACATGTGTTTAGTTTTCCTGGTTTTAAATGGTGCAATTTCATCAAGGTTGGACCGTAACTGTGTACGTGGGCAGCTAAAACAAGGAGGTAAAACCAAATTAAAACATAACAGTGATCAGAAATACAAGGATCACAACGAGTCAAGTCAGATAATGTAAGACCATAAGATAAAACAAGATCAAGATGATCAAGTATGGCCCTGACAGTGAGTGGGCCCCGTTGGTGAGAGATATAAATTAAAAGAATCAATCGGAGATAAAAATTCGACACTTATACTGTTAGGAGTTGCAGCAGACATGAATATTAAAATCACCTAGAATTAAAATCCTGTCATATCTGGGTAGGATTATTGATAGCAGCTCTGAGAATTCATTTATAAAGCAGAAGATGTGTGGGGGGGGGGGGGGGGTCTGAAGACTAGAAAGCACAGACACTGGGTATTCCCCTTAAATACAAATAGATAGAATAGATGTGCCTCAAAGGAGGAAAACAGTCCTAATTCAATACAGGAAGTATTTAAATTATTTCTGAAGTAGACAGCTACCCCCACTCCCTTCCCAAAAGTCTAGGTTGGTGAAAAAAGGAGCAGCCAGGAGGGGAGGCTTCAATTAGGAGTAAAATCCTCAGGTTGCACCCACGATTCAGTTGTCATAAAAATGTCCAGATCCTGTGATAAAATGAAGTCCTTACACACAAATGATTTATTTCACAGAGATCTTATATTGAGTAGCCCTGTCTTGAATATTTTTGGCATGGGGTAGTGGAGGAGACATAGGCCGGCAGGGAATGTGAATGATTAGATGGAGTGACCATCTTGCTGAACACCTGTTCCTTCTGTCGCTGGTCACAACGGGAATGGTACTTTTAAAAAATCACAGAAAAGGCCAGCGGGACCCTCACTGTTGTAAAACAGGCTTTTCTGAGGTGAAATGAAGTGTGGAAAGGGTCATGCTGAGGTGTGTCTCAGAGAGAATTAAAAGCCAATAAATGGATAAAGTTAGAAACTAGTTGCTTGGTTCCTTTCTTATTAGGGTGGAGGCTGTCCATTTTGTAGAGGTCCTGCTTAGTCCAGAAATAATTATGTTTAGAGCTGCAACAATTAGTCGATTAATCAATTAGTTGCCCACTACTGAATTTTTTAAAAGAAAATGTCCAAATTCTCTGGTTCCAGCCTCTCAAATGTGAATATTTTCTGGTTTATTTAGTCTTCTATATAGTAAACAGAGAATCTTTGGGTTGTGGACTGTTGGTCAGGACCAAACAACTAATCAATTAATTGAGAAAATAATCAACAGATTAATTAATAATGAAAATGACTGTTGGGTACTGTCACGGCTGGTGCAAGCAGGGTAACAGGAACACAGGGGAAAGACCCAAATGCAGATGATTTAGGCAGACTGATACGGTTCAATGATTTAATGACAAAACTAGAGGGACATAGGCTTACAGAGTAAGTGAGGCAGGCAAGGGTATCCAAAAGGGAGGAGGCAAGAATCCAAAGTCTAATATTCAGGCAGAAGGCCAAAACAGGCAGATTACAGGTTTTCAGGTTTCAAACAACAACTATACAAATAACAGACTGGAGGCTAGAAAGCAAAGACATGAAGCATGACAACTTAACAAAGCAGAAAACAGTGGAAATTGATCAGTATAAGTAGTGAGTGGCTGATGAGGGAATGAGTTACAGGTGAGGAGTAGGCGGAGTAGGCCAGGTAAAACTGCAGGATTGATGAGAAGTGGGAACAGGTGTGTAGGTTGGGAGAGGAGGGAAAAGTCCGAGGGGCATCTGGTGGACAGCTTGAGGATGGCAGGTCTGGGGAGTTGGAGGAAAGTAATTGACCTGGGAGAAGTGAGCGGGGGCTGGAGACTGAGACGGAGAGCAATGCAGAGGGCTGGGGATGAGAGAGTGTGGCTGCAGAGAGGGACTGAGGAGCAGATTGCAGCAGATGGCAAATTTATGACAAACAATGTGGACAATCAATAAATTATTATTTATTTTTTGGGTTTAACGACATCGCCTTGGACTTCCGGCAACTTTGGACAGTGTTTTTTTCACTATCATCTGACATTTTGTAGCCCAAATTATTCATCAAGAAATGAGCACACTGTTTATGTGCATTGTCCGTAGCACATATCAGATGCAGCATACAGTGTTGAACTTTACAAAACTCAATTAAAAAAACAACTGAATCGTAGGAGTGTCTGATGATTGATAAACACCTTTTACCCTGCTCCTCTCAAGGGACAATATAACCTGATTAAGAACTTATAATACACCACTTGAGGAAGCATTGTAGAGCACTCAGTATTGTGCCTGATCAGAATGGTGTTCAAATTGACACCTATGAATAGTCAATCTTTTACATTACTAACATATTTTCTCTAATTACACCTTGAAATCCCCTAGAGGATCCTAAAGGATTCACCCGCAGGTCCTTGGTTTGAGAGCCACCCGTGCAGCCCACATGTATATTAGGAGTTGTCTCCCATTTCTCATAACAGACAAATGTGCAAACACTAGGAAGGATGCCAAAGGGCGTTTGCACAGAGATGTTTAAAGCTCCTGCCTCACATACTAATGAGAATCCATTACCATCTCATTCTCACACACACACACACACATACACACACACGTACGCATTCTCATTCAGTGCACAAGCATCTGGCTACAGACTCCCCCCCCCCCCCCCCCCCCCCCCGTTGTCCCCTATGCCTCAGTGCCTGCCAATTACAAAAGAAGTAATCAATTCCACCACGGCCCTGTCCAGGGAAATCGACTTCAATGACACCAGCTACATGGTCGCTGTCTCTGTACCTGACAGCCACTTACACACAAACAGGGAGCCAGCCAGGCGGCTTTCTGCTGCTCCCCACTGCAAGCCCACGGAAGACAAACCACAGCTGTATAACCTGTGGTCAGCAGGTCATCAGGTTTGCTAATATCTTATGATGAGAGTTTTAATCAATAGACTTGGACATAATAGATGTGTATTTAATTAAACAATGTATTAGAGGGTCATTTATCTTTTTTTATCACACAATACCCTAATGATAATGAATTCCATCAAAAAAAACAACTTTTTTTGTACAACACATTCACACACGGTTCAGTTAATGAAACCAAGTCACTTCCTCTCACGATTAGGGTTTGATTTTCAATCAAATTTTCAATCAAATAGCTAGTCAAATCGAGTTTGTCTGTCTACTAGCTGGACTACCGATAAAAGGACAAGGATTTGCTACTTCATTATTCTGACATCATTCCAACATCGTTTTTAAAAGACTACTTTTTTTTTAACCAGCTCAGGTCCATCTGTTACCTGTCTGATTTGTCTGGTCATTTTCCATCAGCAAAATGGACACATTAATAAGAACATAGTTAGCTTGACACCATCCTGGCGCTCATCAGGGCTGAAAAAAACATGCACAAACATAAAGTTTGTGAGTGAAGCGAAGTGAATTTATAGCTTCTATATTTGTATAGCCACATGCACACATAGGAGCCAACCAGTGCTGAAGCACCTACCTGATGATCTCCCTCAAAGACTCAAAGACAAAGAAAGAATTAACAGTATTTTTATGTTGACTAGCTCTTCACCTCTCTCACAGCTCATCTTCATTTTAGACTATTTTGTAAATAGTGTGAGAAATGTCAGCAGAGTGTGCACGAAAATATGAATATCAAAAAACAGAATAGTGAAACTTGTCAAATGTACAATAAAAAAAACGTATTGAGTCTCTATTTCTGTACTTCTGTACTTTGCATTAAACATAAGTATTTTAATATGAAAACCAGCATTTTTGTTCAACTGAGTATTCTGTATGACACATAAACGTCTGGCATTTTGTGAAGCCAAACCGCTGAAAAATTGACTGACAATTCAGTTATGAGTTATGATCGCTGTAAGACAGATAGAGATAGACCTCTTCCCACAATATGCTTTTATGCATTCGGAGCAATATGACAGCTGCTTGACACATCGATAAAATGACTAGCAGCGCCCAATGCCATACCAACGTGTATATATGTCCGCTGTCAAAGTAGAACACAAACTTACTAGTACAACGGATGTTTCAAAATGTTGAACGAAGGAAGAGGCAGCTTGGATTGGTAATTGTCGACAGCTATTCGGACAGCTGACAGCAAGTGTCCAAGCTCTCAGTTGTCACTTAATGAATGTTGGGGGAGAGGTGACAGAGGGTCAGTGGTTAGATGCTGTTTCTACAAATATGTTCACAACAGTTTTAAAAAATATAAAATACCTAGAAATGTTATATAAGTATCATTATGTAAATATATTATAGCAATAAAGGAGAAGAGAATTCACATCTCAGCTTGTCTTTAAAATCTAAATCAATTATTTAATCACATCAAGTGGTTTCTTGGAAATTCCTACACATCAGCTGAGGTAAACAACTACTGACACGTCTTGCAAGGTGTTAAAGATTCAAGGCTGTTTGGTACAGAAAAGGATAACTTATGAGGCTTCTTAGTTGTGAGACTATGGTGGAATTTATGGTGCTGTGAAGGTCGCCCGAATCAATTTCTCAACATGGGAGTTACAGAGACCACTGTTAAGCTTTAGTCAATGGAGTAATAAATCTCTGCAGTACTACCATTTGTCTCCTCTCACCTCCATCACCTTCTCCTCTTCCATTCTCCTTCCACCTCCTTTTCATTTTTTTTCCCCTTTCTTTTACAACATTTCGTCTGTTTGTCATGCATGTCCCTGTCTCTCCACCTCCCCGCTCACAGTGTGCTTGACTTATCTTCCCCTCTTCTACTTCTCATAGCCCCCTTTCCCTTGCATCCTCCTCTTCCTCGCAGTGCATCAACAACACTCCTGTCATCGCACAGCCAGCATGGAAGCTCTCTGTGTGCGAGTGTTCATCTGCAAGTGTCCGGTTATGTTAGTGTGTTTTTTTTTAAGACTGTAAAAACACACCTGAGGGACACGCTGCTGCAGTTCTGCCCTTTATCTTCAAACGCTAAAAGTGCATGCGTGTGCAAGCATTTGTGCATGTGGTGTTCACAGTCATGTTTGCAATGGTACCTTTGGCCTCTTTGTACTCTTCACAGATCCTTCTGACAGCTGCTAGACCCTCCTGTTCATCCCTCCCACCTGAAAGAGAGGAGACACACAAGGAGGTTAATACAACGTCTGACAAGCCAATAGAAGCTTTAAATGATTTTATAGGTATTTTTTTGTCAGTCCTGTGTGTTCATCCTATAAACATAGATTTCCAGGGAGGGTTTTTAAAATGAAAATTGATACAACCATTTGGCACTTGAGAAACATTTATGGACGTTGATCATTCTGCTTCAGTAGAGAGCTTGTCTGCAAACCTGATTTTAAAGAATATACAGTAGGGCTGCAACTTATGAGTATTTTCATTATTGATTAATCTGCAAATTATTTTCTCAATTAACTGTTTTGTCTATAAAATGAAAAGAGAGAGCAGTTATAATTTCTTAAAGCCCAAAGTGATGTCTTCCAATATCCTGTTTTGTCTGATTAAAATGACTAACATGACTATTTGATTATCAAATTAATTTTCTGTCAATTGAATACTCGTTGCAGCTCTAATGTACAGTATTTTAAAAATACAGTTCATTATACCTGTATACAAATATATGTATACGATATGCAATAAAAAGTAAGCAAACAAGAGTTAACAGCTGATGGTAAATAACACTATGATACCAGAAATTTAGGAGGGTGAGACACATTTTCAAAAAGCTGTTATTGTCGTACTTTTTTTTTGTGTTGTTGTGAACCAGCATCCAGAAAGAAACCAGTTGTGTGTAAAATATTATCCTGCTTGTTAATGCTTTTGTCTTATAAGGAGGGGACCATAGCATTCATGCAATGTTCAGTTACAATCCAAAATAGCATATTTTCATAAAAAACAGAAAACATTTACTAGACTAAATATCAATCAAAGGTAGAACTAAATAGTTTGGGGTAGATAAGCAGGATCGCCACTATATCAGTAAGGTTGCATTAACATAAGAATGAGTGTATTGTATTGACTGATCATTTTTTTAATCCACTTAAAACATGTATTTGTGCAGGTGAATGTATATGTGTGTATCTATATATGTATGTGCACATGTTTACAGGTGCTATGTAAACAAGAAATAATAAAATTTATTCACACACACAAAAATAATACACAACATGTTTTTATATATTAACAGGCATGTTGAACCATGGGTCAGAACTTCACATAACACTAACTGTGTCTTCTTTTAACATTAGATACAGTGCTACTAACAGTACATTCAATATTTTTAATATTTCTAACATGCACAGATGCCCTGGTGAAAGATACAGTCATTGACTCTGACTCAGGAAGGCTTTTTGTTTACAGAGGCTGTCTGCATACAAATGAACCTTGCTTCTATTAAAGAGAGAAGGAAATGTTTCGAAATAGAGGGTGAAAATATGAGACAGACACATGGAAGAGAAAGAGATGGGTACACACAAACACACGGACAGACTCATGCTCTCACTGCCTATGACAGTGCTGATAATTAGTCAATTAAGTGATTAGTCAATTGACGAAACATTGATTGAGAAAACATTAGCCTGACATTAGCTGATGCCCACTTCTCAAATGTTAGGATTCTCCTCACAAACTCGCTTTTTGTATAGACTCACAAATAGCCAACGTGTGCACTCTCATTTTCTCTCTGCACACACACACACACACACACACACACACACACACACACACACACACACACACACATATATACACAGACAGACACACTAATCTTGGATTATCACGCAGGCCTTTTCAAGGGCAAAGCATCATTTACCCTGATGCACTGCGGTTTAGGCATGGCTGAAGGATGCAGCTCTTCCGGGTGACGCGTCACAAGGGTCACACACACATACAAATATGGGTTTTTTTTCTTAATTGTTGCTCCTCAACAGACTTCTCTGCTAATGAACCAAAAGTCACTGAGAACGCTGAATATAATTTTAATACACATTTCCACACGCACAAAACCACTTTCGGTCCAAGCTCACCACTAAAATAGCCACTGATTAAAAATATGCCCTGAGGAAATAATTTGCCTACTAAATATTTTGAGCTAGGGGTTAAAAATGTAACCTAATTAATTACCGAAATAATCTTGCCACTACCGAACAAATGGATAAATTGAGTGTGACACAGAGTAAGAATGTCCCAACATACAACTTCATATACAGAGAAAATTACACTTACACTTGTATAAAGTTTAATATCTCATGTCTGTGTGTTAAGTAGTCTTATTCATACTATTTGTGTTATTTGTTTAACATGCATGAGTTTCATGTAGTCTGCGCAGTACTTCTGTGCAGCATCTCCGGTTATAGTGTTGGTTTCCAGATACACCAACAGGGTCCAACATAACCGAAGCTGATTGGCCAGTGACAGGCCGGTTGGAGTCGTGGGTATACAGTTTAGAGGGGAGGACACTTCCCTTCGTTTGAAGAAAAAAAGTGAAGTTAGGCTTTGCTGTCAGCTTCCTGACTCATTATAAAAAAAAGACGAGAGAAAAAGAAGAGAGAGAGAGAGAGAGAGAAAGCAGTGAGGAGAGGGAGCGGCGGTAGTGAGAACAAAGCAGTGAATGAGTGAAATAAAACGTTATATTCTGGTTGTTTCACTGCGGTTACATTCTTAGGCACAAATAAATAACCATTAAAACACTCAACAGATGATTTACTGTGGAGACAGACGCTGTTAGTTTCCGTTTCATTTTCCTCCTCTGCATTTCTCCTTTTCATTCATTCATTACAGTTCAACACCATGTCTGTAGTGGACAGGTGGCTCGCAGAAGCAGACAGAAGGAGCCTGGAGTGAACACGCACACACACAAAGAAATGTCATTATGTTCTTTCTCTCTCACTGTTCTATCTTAACGAGTACATTTCTGCAGATCTCTCAGCACTGTCTCAGTTTTTGACACAAGAGTTTATTATCAAGGTCATTGATACTCGCTGAAATGTTCCCTTATCCCTATGTATGGTTTTACACAAAATATGGAGAAACCTACATTTACACATCATTCATTTACTGATCCAATATGTGCCTAATTTTATATTTTGCATATGTGTGTAATATATCAACTTTACATATCCATAAGTAAAGCAAAACAAACAAATCTAGAGGGAACTTCACTGTTGTACGTATTATATATACAATGCATGAATCATCAAAGTTATGGAAAAAAAGGCTTATTTTCATTTTTTTGCTGCTGGGCCAGTGAAAATATACAACGGGCCAGTAAAACTCTGATCTACTGGCCAAGTGGGCCAGTGGGGAAGAAAATGTTACGCTGGACACTGCGACATGGTTTGTCTTTACAGGTACAAAGGTGACAAACATGGTGACTTCACTGTGACAAAAAGACTCTGAGACGCTGCACGCTTGGCTTTTGTTAGCAAAGAAAAAGCTCAAGCATGTAACTCCCTCTACAACTGGCATTATACATATATATATATATTATATTTCTGTTGAAATATGGGTTACTCAAATGAGATACATGTTAATTTTTCAGCTTTAGAGATGTTGCTGGGGTACTTTTTTAACGGGCGGAGCCAGACTAGTTGTTTTCCTAGTAAGTAGCAGGAATCCCAAAAGTGATGTTAAGTTAATGTCTCAAAGGTGCCGTTTAAAGCATCTTTGAATGCCTTTTAAAAGTGCTGCATAAATAAAAATGTATTTAACAACTTGACAGAACAATGACTTAGAGGTGTCACAGGTTGTTGTCCTGTGGCATTTTCAATCAAATCTGGTCAGCCTTTAAAAATGCTGTAGTTCAGGAGGAAGATTCAGGAGCTTTACTGTCACATGCACAGCAACAAAGGCAACATTGAAGGCATTGAAATATGGCTTCTTCTAGCTGTAGTTCCAATTAAAGTACTGAGTAAAATATTAACAATTGTGAGAAAGAGAGAAGTAAATCGGAAGCGAGTAGAGAATGATCAACATATATACAAATACATTGTACATTATATTGCACATTGGATATGCAAGTGCTGTATTCAACATAAGTGACAGATAAGTGTTAAATAATTGTTAGAAGTATAAATATCGCTTATAAGATTATGAGAAACTACTGATTCAAGGTAAGACAGCTCACTCTTGTTACTGCAAGTTTACATCTGGTGTCATAAGTAGAGAAATAAATTATTGGGCTCAATTATCAATACTTTAGTGATCTATCAAGTGTATGAATGGATCTACTGATAATGAGTGTGTGACTGTCAGTTAGTTGTAATTGTTTTAAAGATATGACAGATGTGGAGCAGGGAGTAATTCTCTGTGGTGTTGTGAGGTTTAACTGCAGGTTATGAATAATTTTACAGATTGACACATATCAGGTACTGGTGATTAAAACTTCTTCCTAGTAAGTCAGCAGTCTCATATTTTTAGTTTTTGTATTAAACATCCGGCATGTCTATTTGTTGTTGGCAAACGGCTGGACTTTCATATAAGTCACCCATACTGAGGGTGACGCTCTGTGTGCTTTGCTGTCCATTCTTGGTGTGAGACAGTGTAGGCAGAAGATTTCTCACCACGGTCAAAAACAGGTTTATTGGCATAAATGGATGTGCATATTTCCCAAGGTAAATCTCAGGTGATAAGACTGCATAACACTCATCAGAGCAGCATGATTGACAGTTCACTGATACATTTCATCAAATCTGATGTAACAAATTTGTCCTCCAGAGACCTTTGCTTCCTCCGTAGGTAATGCAATAATGTGGATTTTCAGAAGACAAAGATGATTTCCTCTGTGAGTTCAATTTATCAGTCCCACATAACACAATGTGTTATATAAACCTAATTTAACAGCACTTTTCAGAGTAATGAAGTAATGCATTCAGTTATTATTCTGCATATTTGGAAGACTGAAACTGTCATTTTCATTTATGATTTTATGAAATGTAGGAAGTCGGCACTGATTAAGAGACAGAAGGTTACCAGAACTCATTAATGATAATTATCATTACAGTCATAACTGCAAATACTAATAATACTCTTTAGGATATCTGAATTACAAATGAACTTGTCCAGAAATGAAAATATTATTGCCAGTTAGCAGAGTGAAAACACAAAATCTTTCTTTGAACCACTGAAAATGTACCATATGTAAAACCATGACAAGACATTGTGTTACATCTGTTACGCTGGTTAAGTCCACAATGACTGTTGTGTTCATGTTTGTTTACTATATTCAAGTAAATATGTGTACAAGAATCACAGAATTACTCACATACTGCAGCACATATTTTCTGTTTTTGTACAATTTTACTTTCATTCTTTTTATCGTGTTCCTTTGCACCACATGAAGGCGTGCTATAAGTAATTTATTTCCAGTCGTTCACACTACGGCAGTATTCAACACAACCTCGTTTGTCATCTTTTATTTTCTGTCAAAAATATTTTTTTTTGTTGCAGCATTTTTTTTAGCATTTTTCAACAGGGATTTTATTTCATGTTTCATTATCTTCTAGCTTAAAAAAAGGTCTCATTTTAGTCAAAAATGTAACCAAAACCACTTCAAGTGCAATTGCACGCTGTTTAATATCCAGCTGTGGTATCTGACAGTGCAGGCGCTCAATCCATAAACTCTCCTCACACGAGCACTATGCTACCACTCCACCTGAAATATGCATCCACTCCATTACCAGAGAGGAATCCACTTTACCATGAATATTCTCACTTCATGAATTATCTCAAGAGATGAAAATATATGAAATGGAGATAAACTAAGAGTCCTGTGGGATCAGCTTCAATACACATAGGGTTGACTCAGATTACAAAAGACACTTAAAGTTCTTAATGTATTGATTTTTTTGAGTGTAATCATACGTTACGCTCAAGTCTCATTCATGTTCTGCTCAGTCTCCAAGGATAATCTGACATTGACTCTGCGGTACACACACACACACTGAATGAATAAAGCAGAGTTTTCTTCAAAGTTTTAAAGCTCGTGAACTGAATGGAAAATACACTCTTGCCTTGAAAGCCAAAAAACATTGCTGTTATTTGCACAGCATCTTAGAGCTGTAAGGTCCTGCACCTGGAGTTGATTTTTATGTATGGAAAACAATTTTGTACTAAAGTCAATGTTTTCCTGTGATTTTTCAATAATTTCATGGTACATTACCAGTTTTTGAATGAATCCCTGTCAGTATTCATCACTGCCACCTCAACTGCCTGTCACTTATTATGGTAATGGCCTAATTATAATGGGTAACAGCATGATTCCTCCTCATATTCTCTGCTTGCTGTCGGGATGTAAACTCTGCGCAGACGAGCAGCTGTAATATGAAAACGTGCCATTCGACTACTACTACTACTGCTATAGTACTACTTCTACTACTACTACTGCTATGAAATAGAGTGTAGAAGTAGCAGAATAGTGAATATTTCAAAGGTAACATAGCAAATACCACAACCAGCTCTAAGCAATGTTTGCCAGGGTGTTTGATATACAGTATAAAAATGTTTGATATAATATTTTATATTATCGGTAGACTATGACATATTTAAATTGGGTTGTAAACTGTAGACCCTCTCTTCATGTCTGCTAGACTACCATATCAACTTTTATCATTGTGTGTTTCCAAGGAAACAATGCTGCCAGACTGACAGCAATCACGTGATGAAAGCAATCAAAAGTTCTCCTCAATTATTATATCAATTGCAGTTGCATTAAGTTGCTGTGAATTTATCATATAAATACATACAGTACATTTGATTCAGCTTTATATGTTTATTTATCTCTTGTGTTGATAATTCATGGCTGAAACAACTGCTGTATTGCCCTTTGGAAAAAAGCAAAGTGAAAGATAAGAAAAGCATTTATAAAAGCTTTTATTTCATACTTAAACATTGTTGACATTGGAAAATATAATGTGTGTGTTTGACCAAATGGGAGTTGCAATTACTGATCACTTATTATGTTTCACCTGGACACTTTGACCTATAACTTAAATTAATTTACTTTACTGTTTAATTTTCAAGGGACAAGCCCAATTAAAAATTACTGCACCATTATCTTCAACTTAATTTGCATCTGCAGTCCCAGCAGGGCAGGAAGTAAATCTCTGTAATTTATGATTTTGGTGATAAGTGTTTTTTTATACAGACTGTAAAATGTAAAATCCCTGTTTAGCTGTTCTACGCTGTCAACAAGTGAAACGGTCTCCTTGTAATGACCACAAGACTTTGATAGCTCTGTGTTTGACTCTGATGATGATTCAGTTAAGGAGAAAGTCAAACCCAGTTACTGTGGACTACAAATTAGGGGTTCACCGATCGAAACCGGCCAACTTTATGTCTAATCGGCTCAGACTGGAACCAGCA
Source organism: Thunnus thynnus (assembly GCF_963924715.1). NCBI lineage: Eukaryota > Metazoa > Chordata > Actinopteri > Scombriformes > Scombridae > Thunnus > Thunnus thynnus. The sequence continues at coordinate 14,667,318 of NC_089527.1, forward strand.
GGTCTATCTGACTATACAGCCGATTGTATTAGCCGATCTGGTGTCGTACTGCTGCTGTGCTGACTAACGAGAACATCAGATTATTGAGAGTAACCAGGTTATGTTACTCTACACAGATTATACTCAAAATCTTCGTATACATGCACTTCTCCATGGTCGGGTTTCTCTCCCATCGCTTTTCATCAGAGATAATTTTAACATAACTTGTTCTTCAATGAGTATGTTGAACAAAAAGTCTTTACTTTCTCCAGTGTTTCAGTGTGTTTGTATTGTATTTATCAGGTCTGTTTCCTTATTCGCTCTGTTCAGAAATAGATTGTCTGCTATGTGGGAAAAATACATAGTAGAAAAAAATGTCATAAGTTCTGTAACCTGCTGAGCTTTATTTTGTTTTCATTTGGATAAATTGTTTAATCTGTGTTTTATATGCAGACCATTAAATTGTTTATTTTACCATTTTTTGTAGGCTGCTAATTATATCAAACTAAAGAAAATCTGTATCTGCTGGGCTCAGTATCGGCAGGTCAGGCTTTTCAAAAAAATGCAATCGGTGCATCCCTGCTACAAATATACAAGGATATACAAAGAGTAAAACTCAAGTAAAACTTGATCTTGTTAGTTTAATGGGAGCAGCAGAAATGACATCAAGCCCCACTGGAGAGTATACAGTCGAGAAGATGCTAATGGCAGTTAGTTCAGCTGCCGTTTGTGGAGTATCGCTAAGAGGGATCTTAAATGAAAAGGAAAATGCACTTCAGATCCCCATAGATCCCCAGCAAAACCCTCCAGACAGAAGAACAAAGCACAGCAATACAAGCAATTAAACAGGAAGCCATCTTACTGCTCTTGCATCTCCACCACAGAGAAGACTAGAGATGTACAGTAACAGATGAGCCTCTAAACAGCATGTCAGATTCTGTCTGGAAGATCAAATAAATGGTTGTGCAGTTGTTTAACCAAGCTTTGTTCAAATTGCCCTTTTTTTCACCAAGATTGTTACTGTAATAATATGTTCCTATATTTCCCTACATTTTTATGCAGAAATAAACACTTCCCACAGATATATGTGTAAGATTTTTGGCTCTGAATTTAACATTTTGAACATGAACATCATTTTGCAAATATCTCCATATTGGATTTTGGCAAGCCAATAACGTGGCTGCAGGGTGCATTTGGGGGATGGTTTGGGAACATGGCCACAAAAGAAATGGAAATACGGGATATAAATGAAAAAAGAGAAGTTTTGAGAGCTGGACAATTGAAGAACCAAAGAAATTGAAGAAGAAAACAGTACTGACGCTAAGACATTTTAATATAACATTGATAAAACCTCACTTAATCATAACGATATCAAGAAAGACATGCCTGACATATGTTAAAACTTCCCATCCCTCAATGTCCATTTCTGTTTTAGAAGACAGATAAAAACGAATTTTTATCTCCTCATGGTGTATTTACAACCAAAACATTTATTCAGCTATTTACTAATTATTTATATTAATATATTTAATGAATGAGCTGATTTACATACATTTGTTGTACTGACATAATTGTCTTGACAGTACCATCTAATAAAAGCTTTAATCTTGTGTATTTTACTTTCCAGTTGTTGTGAGATACATGCTGTGAACAGTGGTACCAGGTGCACACTGTCAGTGGGAAACATTATTTTGAGTTTTGGTGGTTTTTGCTGGTATTTAGACTCTCAGGGATGGGAATTTCTAATATACTGTATGTCTAGCAACATCCAGCATGTGTTTCCTGGGCCACATCCAGGATTTTAGAAATACTGAGGTTGAATCATAGTATTATTATTTTATTATATATTATTTAACTCATTAACTTGCACTCTAAATGGAGTGCTTTCATCACTTACACTTCTGATACTTCAACTGCTTTCACCTGTTAAATCTCAATTAGCACTTGAACTGATTTTCAATCTTCAACTGAAATTTTAACTACTTTTACCACTTACACCTCAACTGACATTTCAACTGCTTTCATCTCTTACTCATCAAATGACAATTCAAATGTTTTCAGGACTTCGTTCAGTCTTCACTCAAACTGTAAGTTCTTTCAGCAATTGATTTTTAACTGCTCTTTGACCCTCTTTCAGTATTTATATGTTGACTGCCCCTCAACTGTAACTCAGACTGTTTCACAGCAAGACCTCAGCAGTGAACACGCCAACATTTTCTTCAGAAAATTTAGCCATTACTGTATTAACAAAGTGTGATGATGTCAGTGACTTCTGCGAGAAAAAGACAAGACAATTTTTACTTCTTCAACCTTTGGAAAGGAAACTGTCAATATATATTTTGGATTTTTGATGGCACTATAAATTTACAATTAGTGATATAATGTTATTTCAGCCATTTACACAGACAATTCAAATGGGCAATTAATGTCTCCAGTATAGTTATCAAGAACTTTCTTTATAAATCACATTTGAAATAAATGTTTTCTATTTTATTACACATTTTCAATTTGTTTAAATATTGATACATACCGTTTGTATGTAGTTAATCAGTATTTTTGTGTCTGTGCACAGTACAATTACACATTGATGCAAGAGGAAACCATATTCACCATTTCCTTTACGAGACTGTTGTATTGTAGTTATCTTCCGAAATTAAATATTACTAAATAATGAATTGAACAATTGTAGACCTTGTTTTATGCAAAAAAAAGCCCCTCATAATCCTAAATTTGCATTTAACATCCAGTTTGATAACAGCTTTTTAATCCCAGCTGAGCTCAAGAAGTCTTTACATCATCTCACACTGGAGCATCACACACACTACCTTCTAATGATGAAAACAAAGTGTTTTGATGTTATTCTAAACCTTAAGAGGGATCAACGGGGTGTTAAGAGGCATGTGAATGCGCTGTTGACCGCCTGATACTAATTAAGAATCTCTGACAACAACAGGATTTTAAGTAGGAACACACAGAGGACGCCTTCAATAAGACTGGCACTGCAGAGCCATGGTTTAGTTTATTGTAGACTACACATTACTTTATTACAAGAGGGTGTTATCTGTAGCCCAGTCTCTCAGTAACCCAACGAAAAACATGGGCCCGACTCCACTAAGCAATACTGGAAATTTTTCTCACTCACCCCATTCAGAAACAGTTTTCAAAGGTAAAAAAAATACTGAAAATAATCCACAGTGAGGTCAGTGGATTATCCTTTAATCAGTACCTGTTACTGTAAGTAAAAGTAATTAATTATTCATTACTCTCCTAAAGTTGTAATGACGTTCCCTAACTTGTCACTTACTTCTGTGTTACTTTCTAAAAGTCATACCAACCCTTAACTGTCATCGGTGTCTTGTTCTGTTCACTTGTCTGCAACATTTTACTCCTCTACGCAGCCTGACACAAGTCCTTTCAGTTCTCTCTGTGTTACTGCTGCACCACTTGAAACCAATCGCAACCTGTTTAGCAGTGTTTGAAGCGAGACAAGGTTATTCTGCCATCAGTTTCACACCATGCAGCATGCAAGTGCTTTGACAGATTGCTTTGTCGTGTTTGTTGCCGTGGACATGTGACCGGTCTGGACACAGCTTGCGCTATGTGATGTTAATTCAAAATAATGAGAGTATTCAGCCTACTCTGTAAAACTGCACTTTATTTACCTTCTTCCCCCACCGTACCCATGCATGTTCTGACCTTGGAGAGTCATACAGCAAGGCAAAAGGGAGATATTGCCACATAGCATCATTTTTTTGTTTGACGCACTATGACACCATTTTTGTCAAACCAGTAATTGTAATAGAAATACTGAAATATCCCTCTAATTGGAAAGCTGGAGTCCTTCCACAAAGATGTAAAGCTTGACAAACCCCTAATTTTGGGTCTGACACAAAGTTGTCTCCTAAAACTCTCCAGTGTTCATATAATGCAGGGGAGGAAAGACTATTCTGACTCACATTTCTAAATGACGGCAAACATGCAACAACAGAGAAATATGACCAAATATCTAAAAGGGTTTATGAGTCAGGAAAATGAGTGTAAGCCTGCAGTTTGGAAAACAACACACTCATCATCTACTTTTCTCTAATTTAACTTGCGTATACTTGCTTTTAGGGCTTCATCCATCATTCTTTTGTTTATTTCCCAGGGTATCTTGCCTTTGTTTAAAGTGATGTTACTGTAGGCGATATGTTTTGTTGTTGTATTTTTGTT